>NC_072487.1:28425863-28730770 GCF_027574615.1 Eptesicus fuscus
TAACCCCTGGGTCATTTTATGGCTCCAACACAGTCTCTGTATTTCCCTTTTCCTTTACTCCAGGAAATTTTTATAAGTAAAATATCTACAAACCACTGGGCATATTTTTAAAATTCATAGATCAAACCCCATTATGACAAACTTCAGGGGACATTTGAAATGCATTTGTTGTACTAAAATTTTGTTATGCTAAATGTTGTTTGAAACCTAAGCGGTGACTGAAAAATATTTTCCTGAATAGATTTTTATAAAAGCAGTTGCTGTATTGGAGAACTGTTCCATAAGCATCACATTAAATGACTGCATTGCTCCCTCCTCCCACCTGGTATACTTCCCAATGTGATTCATAAGCAGTTACTTTTAAAAGCCATCCGGAGATAGTCTCCCGGATGCCATGGAATGCTTTAGGTAGCTCAGCAGGTTGTCTGGTGCTCCTCAGGGGCAGGGGATGTTTGTCAGTCATTCTTGTGCCCCCAGGTACCTGCCTGGTACTTGGAGGGTAACAGAAAAAAATTGGTAAGTGAATGAATAACTAAATGACTAAATGCTGAATTCATTAGCATCAAATCAGAAGAACCCTCATGAAACTGTGCCCCATTTCTGTTTATTTATAAACACTCACCAAAAATATTTTACATATACTTAGTATCCAAGTAAAATTGGGGTCTCATGAGAGCCAAATGAGCTCAGTGAATCATCTGAGTACCACCTACAGGCCAGTCAAGATATTGTTTCTAATTGGCATTATTACAAGTGGTTAATTTTTTCTCTTTGCCTGACTTGCAAGCACTCAGGTACAAAATATGTTCCTCTCTTTGAGACTCTCTTAATAATCACTCCCCATCTGAATCTTGGAAACAGAATCCCCTACTGATGGGTACAAATGAGGGAGAAATATGTCAGCACACATGGGCACTGGCTCGTGGCAATGAAGATTTATTTGATCCAGCCAGCCAACTGATCACCAGAAGCAAGTAATCAAGAGAATGAAACTCCAGGGTGGGTTCTGCCAGTACCTCTTTTGTTCAACAGTATGCCTCTGCCCCATCCATACAGAGCTTGGAGTCCAGGGGACAGTTCATTTGTTAACTCAAATCTTCCTTGAGGATGTTAAGCCTGGAAATATTGAGACTTTGCAGCCCAGTTTTTATTCCTAAATGACTTTAAACTTTTGTTTGTTGCTCAGTTGATGTCCTTGGGATTTATTTGGCTGCTGGCTCTGAGTTGCTGTCTGAAAAGAGCAGCACCATATGCAACACATGCATATTCAGTGGTGCAGTTCTTCTTCTAGGGGGAGGTTCCAGGATTCATGGTTCACAATATGAATTTGCATCCCAGTTTGCATAAATTTGCATGTAAACTCCACAAGCCTCTAATTTCAAGTATGTAAAATGAAATGAATCAATGCAATCTACAACAATTGTTTTCCAAGGCATTAATCACACGAAATACATACCAGCTCTCCTTAACCAATTAATTTAATCAGACCCAAGGTTAGGAGAGACAGGGAAATGGTGAATAATGGTTCCTAAGTGCCTGACCTAGGGCTGGAAGGAAAATACAGGGGTTCTTTCCAACCCCTATGTCTCCTGTGGAAGATTACATTATGGTTTGAATAAAATTTAATTTTCTCTCCCTTTAGTGAGTGGCCATAATAAGACTTACTCTGACCAATGAAATGTAGGCACAGAAGTGAAGCATCATCCTTTGAAGCAGAAGATTTAAGAGTCAGTAAATGGTTCAGTATCTCTCTTTTTCTCTGCCATGATATAAGCAATGTTGGCATAAAGCAACTGTTATATTTGCTTAAATCCCAGGGTGAATGTCATGGTAAAGATCAGGGTGTTGTAAGCTGCTGACATTTTCAGGTCCTTTGTTGCTGCAGCATATCCTAGCCTATTCTGACTAATGATGCATTTCCTAAGTTATTATCAAGATAAATTATACTTTGGTTTCAGAGGTTTGTGCCAATTTTGTGTACATAAGGACATGTGTAAGGCATTGGGGTGAAGACAAAAACATTGAAAGGTATTGTCTGTATGGTTAAGAAATATGTGAAGCTACTGGATAAATAATCCATATGTTGAAGATTGAGTAAATGTCACCATAGTGAAGAATAACACAGCATGTATTATAATATTTCAGCAAAATGGGATTGACTATTTATTTAGATTTCTTAAGACTGGCAAATTTTGGTCTGTACTTGAGAGATGTATTAACTATCTCTTTGCAATGCCTTGGAATTCTTCATGTTCCATTATGGGAAAGGTCTCATGAAGTGCTAATTTTTAAACACCTTTCCTAAGTACCTATCCATCCACAATTAATTTAAGAGTGGAGGGATTTGAAATCACAAAAGGGTGCACAATGAAATTTCAAACAATGAAATCTTAACTGAGAAACCATAGTTTTCTGTATTTCCAAATACAAAAATGTATGTGGTAGAACTTGATATAATATAGGAATATGGATTATAGAAAGAGAGGGTACAACTTTCCTTCCAGCTAAGCAAATCTAGTGGCTTTGCTTCTGCTTCTTCACAATGCTGTCCTACAAATTCCACTGGTGAGCAGCCTGACCCTGACCCTAAGAATGTAGAAAGTTAAGGGAAGGAGAAACATCCAATAATGAAGATTGTTTTTATTCCCATAAGGAAAAGATTAGAAATGTATATAAGACAACTCCCAACAGAGATGAAGGAATCATAAATCACAAACATTTGGTTTCTTATTCTTTCTCCAGACACATATAGACAAGAAATGGTTGTGCATTTTGCAAACTCTCCTGCACTGAGTGCATTATTATTTACGCTCTCTAGATTACATCACAATCATCCTTGAGTTGAATCTATCTCCTTCCCGGTATAATCTCCACATAATTAGTAGTTTGAAGGTTGCTTAAGAACTTTACCAGACCTGTGAAAAATAAATTTTCCTTAAAGAAAGAAAAAATATTTACAGAAATTTTACACTGTGTGAAACAAAACCCAAGAAAAGAAAACTAAACATTTAAAGTGCCAAAACATTGGGAAAACAAAATACAGAAATGGTGGTCTGTCAAAGGGTTGAAGGTTCATTTTAATTCCCCCAACTGTTCAGAAGTTTACTTACATCTCCGATGGTTTTTGGGCAAAGAGAGGTTACAGCAGAGTAAGACCTTCCTGGTGGTTTTTAGATTACACATACCACAGAATGATGTTTTTTTCTTAACTAAATCAATTTCTCTTTTTTAAATACATTTCTTCTGATTTCAGAGAGGAAGGGAGGAGAGAAAGAAACATCAATGATATCTAATGGCTGCCTCCTGCACACCCCCCACTGGGGAATGAGCCCACAACCCAGGCATGTGCCCCCGACCGGAATCAAACCCAGGACCACTCAGTCCACAGGCCTATGCTCTATCCACTGAGCCAAACAAGCTAGGGCTTCTGGTCCATTTTATTTTATGTATTGATTAAGGTATTACATATGTGTCCTTATCCCCCCATTACCCCCCACCCCCCCACTCATGCCCTCACCCCCCTGTTGTCTGTGTCCATTGGTTAGGCTTATATGCATGCATACAAGTCCTTTGGTTGATCTCTCCCCCTTACCCCCACCCTCCCCTACCTTCCCTCTGAGGTTTGATGGTCTGATCGATGCTTCTCTGTCTCTGGATCTGTTTTTGTTCATCAGTTTATGTTGTTCATTATATTCCACAAATGAATGAGATCATGTGATATTTATCTTTCTCTGACTTACTTATTTCGCTTAGCATAATGCTCTCCAGGTCCGTCCATGGTCTTGCAAATGGTAGGAGTTCCTTCCTTTTTACAGCAGTGTAGTATTCCATTGTGTAGATGTACTATCGTTTTTTAATCCACTCATCTACTGATGGGCACTTAGACTGTTTCCAAATCTTAGCCATTGTAAATTGTGCTGCTATGAACATAGAGGTGCATATATCCTTTCTGATTGGTGTTTCGAGTTTCTTCAATTTCTTGCCCAAAGCCAGAGACAGTATGATTAGAAGACTGGTTTTAAAAATCATTTTCTGGGCTCTTTCCTATCTCAGAAGATTCAGAATAAATTAGAAGTAGAGTTGAACTTTTAAAACTGACTTGATTCCTAGAATAATTAACACCTGTTAACTCAGTTTTTGAATGAATACTTATCTTTGTATTTCAGACATTTAAATTGGAGAAAAGTTGAGGTAGGGACATATAGAATAGAGTCTTTCCAAATAAGTGTTTCTGTAAAAAGAATTGTTATAGGATTGGGTTCTTCTGCAATCAAGAGGATCCTATCCCCACAGGGATGGTTCTTCAACAAGTCTAAAACTTTCCTTCAAGACGAAAGAGAATTTCTATAGCTTCCTCTAAACCTGTCAATTGTCTGAGCCTTGGCCACACAGTGGTGTAAATAGGGCACCATGGAGCTGTCCTATCTCTTATGGGAGGGGAGGAGAAGTTTGTGGATTAGGGTCCAATTTGTGATTTGCAATTAACCCTGAATTTTCTCTTTTGGGAAAAATGGAACATGCAGTATTCAATCTCATTCTCTTCCAGGAGTTTGTCCAATTGTATATTTCTATTTGAGGTTTGGGATTCTGACCAGACCAGAACTTTCTTCAGATTCAGAAAGTTAAGTTAGGCAGAAATATTGTCAATCTTGAGAAAGAGAAAGAATGCTAAATTACTCTAGTCTATGACTAAGATGCTCCTAGTCCCTTGGGTCAATCCAGTCTTCCCCACTCCTCACTCCTCCTATATGTAGGAATTTCCCACTGTTCTTTGTGTCTTTCAAGACTTTTCTGTAGCTTTAAAATCAAGTTAGTGATAATTTTCCACTGGTTTGAAAGGAAGCTTAAGATATGACCTATGATCTCAATGTCACCATAATTTAGCCATCCCTAATACGACCATTCTTTGGAACGCCAACTTTTATTGCTACAATAATTCTCACATTATTTATAAAAAATAAAGTGCCATAAATACTGACCTTCGGGCCAGCATAAGATATTTTTAATCAGGCTTTTGCCTGGTTGAAGTAAGACTCCAACTCTATAACATTTCATTGCAGATAGCTATGTTAAATTTTCTAAAAATGTCTGGGACATTTAGGGACATAGGTTTTATGCAGACAGAACAGAAACAAGCACACGGGAACCCCACTGTGACCCTGATATCATGTGGCATTGAAAATCCCTGTCAGAGAGATTTTGCACTAAAGTAAAAGAGCTACATATATCAGGGTCCTGTGTTGACAATGGAGATAATTTTCAGGGAGACACTAATTTACCCTCCAGGGGAACAAAACCCACATCATTTAAAAAATATCTTTATTGTTGAAAGTATTACATATACCCCCTTCTCTCCCATTGACCTCTCCGCCCCCCACCCTCCCCAACAAGTCTTCACCACCCTATTATCTGTGTCTATGGGTTATGCATATATGTATATGAGTTCATTGGTTGATCTCAACCCATGCCATTTTAAAGACGTAGTACTTTACCTTATTTTTTTTCCTGTGCAACAGGTGAGTTTATTTCCCCATTTACAAAGGGAAAGCAAATAAATTTAGGATTTAAAGACATGGCTAGTTCTGATAATGGGACAAACTGATAATGAAATCATCATGGTTGCAGGAAACTCTTTATTCAGAAGCTTCTGGAAAAAAAGAATTGTGCCTTAGTTGGGGTGTCAGCAGGAAACAGGATTATATTACACACAGATGGCTGAGTTGAAGGTGTTTTAACGAAGGGACTATTTTCATTAAGAGTGGGCAGGTTTAGGTGACCAACAAGGAAGGTTGTGGCACCCAGAGGTTTGCAATAATGGAAAGTCATTACTGTTCTTACATATGAAGGGGCAAAGGAAGGAAACTGTTATTGAAGTCCAGTGAGAGATGGTCCTTTGGAGGAGGGGTCAATGTCTATAGTAATGACATCACTAGAACCATAGCGCGGAAGAGGAAGCAAGCAGGAAAGAAATCCCCTAATGCCTCTGTATTCCCCTTTTAAAATCTCCTGTTAGAACCGTTCACTGGATAAATTCCAATGAGAATGTGAGTTCAAGGGAGCCTGGTTCAGGCTTGAGGAGCTCAGAGTAGGGCAGAAAATGAATCAGGGGGAGGTGGGAAGGAAAAAGGGAGCCAGTGTGTTGAGACAAACTACTATCCACCAAATGTTCTTTCTTCTGTCTTCAGCAGGAGTCCATTTTGGTTTTGGGTAACAATGAGGTCTACACTGACAAAATGCAGTGGAAAAATGAGACCTCATGCTTGTCAAGACACTGAATATTTCCCACACCTCAAGGTGTGCTAAGTCTTAACTTGTCTAGCTTTGCTTAATATGAAATCATGACGTTTTCTTTTTCCTACTGAGTCCCCCTTTCTACCCTTTCTTCAACCCATGATTCTGTTCCTCTCTCCCTATACTTGCTTATCCAAATTTATACTCTTCTTCTTTCTATACACCAGCAATTTTTAACTAGTGTACCACAAGAATTTTTAAAACATGCAATACCTAACTATATATAGGTAGGGACACTGACATATTTACCTTAGATTGTCAAATAAAAAAAATGACAACAGTCAATACAACAATAGGCATCTGGTGTGAATGCCCTATCTTGAACCATAAATATATAGGCCATATAATAGAGTCATGCTGCATAATAAGATTGCATCTGATTGGCTAATCCTTGATAGCAAAAAAAATCCTCATATACAAGTATAGGCATCTAATTTTTAAAAAAGTCACTTTGGAGCAAAAAGTATAGGTAATTACTATCATTATTTTGTTGAAAAATCAATAAAAATTATACCTTTTTTTGTCAGATCATAAAAAAATATATTTTTTTGCTGTGCTGCAGAATTTTGCTAATTGGTTTATGTGTACCATGAAATGAAAAAGGTTGAAAATTGCTGCTATATACTAATACATGATAGCATTTTAAAAATGTTATCTTTATCAGATATATATGTAATGGGTACCAGCATTTGAAACTAATGGCAAGAGATGTCAAGGGGAATAATCCAATTTCATCAGTGGATAAAAGACCACCATATTTTGAGATGAGACATGGTGTCAACAGAGCAGATCTACCATGATAGTATCATAAAGGCCTTATCCGCCAAACAACCCATCTCAACCAAACATGACATGTGCACAAGAGGGAAGAATGAAGGCAAGGATTTGAGTTGATGAGCAAGAGCACCTTGCAAAACTTGGAGGATAGGAGGAGACTTGAAGTGGAGTGTAGTACTGAAGGCAGACAGATAACTCCCAACTAGGAGGGAAATGAGCATGAACAAAAGAAGGATTTGAGGTTCTAGAGACCTCATCTACCCCCAGGTATCAGGATGTTCTCAGAAAGCTACTTGGTGGTGACCCATGAAGAAAAGAGACTCTGCCTGCAGGACAGATGCCCACTCTTCATGGGGTTTACAGTAACTTAGGCCTTAGGTAATACCTGGCTTTTCTCCTTCAAAGCTGTGAGATCTGGTCCAAATTATTTTACTCCTCTTCATCAGAAAAAGGGGGAAGATTCTTTTTTTAAAATATATTTTATTGATTTTTCACAGAGAGGAAGGGAGAAGGATAGAGAGCTAGAAACATCGATGAGAGAGAGACATCGACCAGCTGCCTCCTGCACACCCCCCACCGGGGGATGTGCCCGCAACCAATGTACATGCCCTTGACCGGAATCGAACCTGGGACCTTCCAGTCCACAGACCGATGCTCTATCCACTGAGCCAAACCGGTTTCAGCAGGAAGATTCTTATAATTTACAAGTTGTAAGAGTAAATATGAGAGCATGCATTAACCATGGGACATATAGTAGGTGTCTAAAAATTATTGACTTTCTTTTCTCCTTTTTAAAGTTTAAAACAATCCTATTTTCTCTACCCTAGCCCTAACCCACAAATAGGGGCCAACCATGTTTTCCCCTAAATCAGAGGGGACATTAATGTAGTCTGCATTCCTCATGTTTATGTTTGCCATTTCAAAGTTCCTTTTCATCGCTAACCCAACAAATGTCATAAAAATAATTAAAAGGGGAAAAACAAAACTCACAATATATGTTAGTGAAGGAAAAACCTTCTGCTAAGGGGCTTAATTTTTTAGCAGAGATGGAAAAAAAAGATCTATAAAAAAGGAAGGGGACAAAGAGAAGCAGCAATTTTTACAAATCTTGTAAGTGTGTCATTTTATAAGTCAAAGTGAGGACAAGAATAAGCGCTATTATGGCAATTTTCAGTCTGTTTGCTATTTTGATTGCTGTGACTATGCTAGGGAATGGCATCCACTTTCTGAAATGGCATGTATTTATGCCATGATAAATAAAGCAGCAGGCAAATCTGGGGAGCCTCAAAACCAAACAGTGTATTTCTCTCCAGAGGTCTGTGAAGCAGTTACAGCAGATTTGCGGCCTTGTGCTAGCATCTTCCTACCTAGGGCAGAGTGTGCCCATCATCAGATTACATCAGCTGTGTATCAGTTTCCTATGGCTGCTGTAACAAATTACAAAAAATAAGTTTTCGTAATAATTACCATATAGTGGCTTAAAGCAATACACATTTATTATCTCACAGTCTGGAAGTCAAAGTCCAAAATGGGTTGGCAGGATTGCATTTTTTCTAGAGACTCTAGGGAAGAATTTGTTTCCTTGGCTTTTCCAGCTCCTAGAGGCTGCCTCCGTTCCTTGGCTCATGGCCCTACATCACTCGGACCTCTGCTTCTATTGTCACATGGCCTTTTCGTACCCTGACCCTAGTACCTCCCTCTTTATAAGGAGTTTTGTGGTTATATTAAACTCATCTGGATAATCCAGGGTATTCTCCCATTTCAAGATTCTTAACTTAATTACAACCTTAAAGTCCCCTTGGCCATGTACAGTAATTTATTCACAGGTTTCAGCAGGATGTAGCTATTATTCAGACAAAATCAGCAGTGTATGTGTGAAATGTATGTGTGTGAAATGTAGCCTTTAGCAAAAGCCTGACTAGTGTTTTTCTTTTCCCCTTTGACAGGCTTTCTGAGCACAACGTGCTGGCAAGCATACTATGTGGTTTGGAACTTAAAAAAAAAAAGCAGTTGGTTTATTAATTTTGAAACTAATTAAGGTACAAAAATATAGTATCCCAAACTGTAGAAGACATAGGAATAAAGCAGCCCATAAACACCAGATTGGGGACAAAAGCTGCAAGAATACTAGATATCACATTTTCACACCACCCCCTCTCACTATCAAATCCCCAGCAGGGCACTACAGAAAAATTGCCTGTCAACACACTGAAATGAATAGTATGTGATCCCTAGTATAATTCCTTTGGAATTCAATTTACACTAAATGCAGAAAGAACCAAGGAAGCAAGTAGAATGGGAACAGAGAATGGTCATGCACATTAGGAAAATTAAATCTGCAGTTTCCAAAAGGGAATCATTCATGGTCTGGTCCTCCCTGAGAGAAGTGCCTCTGGCTACAATTCTAATGTGCAATTCTAGTAACTCCTCAGAAGTCAAGATGCCAAGTTACTGTCCTATCCCCACTGCAGGCTCAGGCATAGACTGGGGCAAATCTCCAGGCCTTTTCTACCTCAACCAATACTGCCTGGTTTACTATTCACCTCAGAAGTGAACAAGAATAGATCGATCTAGAGACAAATGGTAGGGGAGGGGGCGGGGGGTCAGAGAGCAACCAAAGGACTTATATGCATGCATATTAGCATAACCAATGGGCACAGACACTGGGGTGGTGGGGGCTTGCCTGGGCTGGGAAGAGATGGGGGAGGGGGTCAATTGGGGAAAAAGGAGACATATGTAAAATGTTAGACAAAAAAAAAAAAAAAGTGATCCTTGTAAAGAGGAATGAAAGTATCATTGCAAATTAGGACATGTTTATTTCTCTCCTAATTTCCAGTGACTGTGGCAGACACTGTTGGTTGTCCATCCAACAGCCATTTCCCGTTCATTCCTTGCTAAGAAAACCTACTTCGCTTATATTGTAAAGAAAAATTGAAAGGCTTTTAAACGGACCAAAAGATTGTAAGATGTCTTCAGTTGAAAACTGTGTATTGTTTAGAGCTCACTTTTCCAGGGTCTCCGATTTTATGGCATGTTCTTTTTATTGTCTTTGAGCTATTTTACAATCCTGTAGAGATAGAATTTAACCTGCAGAAAACTGGTGGTAAAACAAATGTTTCTTGTCGATAGTTATGCAAATAAATTCTGTACCATGGGAGTTCAATTGACTTTCCTCTTCTACAGTGGAAGAAGCTAGTTTTGCATTGATTAAATAAATTTATTTCATCAATCATGATAATCTTATATATTTGTTTGGTGTTTAAATTCTGTTTGAAACATCTTTTCTGGTTCCCTCCTTAATTAATGAGTTAAATAAAATCTTTGACACCTATTCATTTTATATTTCTATGAGAGTCATGATGAAACCTTAAAAAACAAGCATTCTTGAAGATGTATTCTGCAACAATATATCCACGGAATATGGGCCCCTACCTAACTCAAGGAAATAAACCATGATAAATCTAATCTAACCACAATAATGCCAACTTTATTCCCCTTTGTGTCTAATAGGTTTGGAGGTGATCATGTGACTACATTCTACATTCTAGCCAATGAGAAATAAGGAGGTTCTGAGGGAGGCTCACCTCTCTGATAAACAAACAAAAGGGAGCGAGGGGCTAGAAGTGGGAAGTGGGAAATGCCCCTGCTCTCTTGCTTTCAGATGATGTATTACAAGAAGAGGATGCTTGGAAATGACAGATGCCATCTTGCAATAATAGTACACTTACAAAAAAGCATCTCAGAGAAGCCATCTCTGAGCACTGACATTATTTATTGAGCTTCTGAATCAATTGACTGTGGAACTATTTCCTCTAGTTGTTATGAGGTAATCATTCCTAAGTGTTTTAGCCATTTCAATTGATTATTTAGTTATAGGTATCTATAAGCATTATAACAAACACAGTAACAGGTTCAGAAAGAAAAAATAGCCAGGATATCTGACACGGAATGAGAGGTTGTATAGTAAGTCATGTGTACTATGATGGCCATGATGGAAAAAAAGGATGGTTGTAGTGAGCTGGGCAAGAGATTGGTATTAAGATTGAGGGACAGTATAGTAGGATGGTCTGTAATAAGAAGGTAGGAATGGTGGTAGAAGAATTATAGTAGAGTACTGATTAACAAAGAAATGTCCAGTTGTCATTGTTGTGACTAACTACCCCTAGTAGCTTCTGGTCCCAATTCCCTACCTCAGATCAGGTAAGGCCAGCAGAAAAGTCTCCAGCCCAACCCAATTGTCAACTATCAGAACAATGAGCTAGTAAACAGTTTTTTAGCCACTAAATTATTTACAACAAAATCTAACTGGTATATTGAAATATATAATATCAATGTTCCAATTTTAGAGACAAGGAAAACTAAGACTCAGAAAAATTGCCTAAGACCGCATGGCTAATAAGTGTTACATCTAGGATTCAAACCCAAGTGTGTCTGACTTTAGAGACAATGTCTTTGAACTCAACACACTTCTTCAGTTTTATCTCAAATGATTTTTCATCTTCCATTATATATTTCAACTAAATTGAGTTACTTCTCCATATAGACTTCCCTGCTTGTGGAAGAGATAGGCTAGTTATTCATTCATTGAATTCATTTTTTCTTCGTTGTTGTCACTAGACTGCATTTTTTTTTAGCATCCTTGGCAGTTAAGTGTGGACATATTACTAGGTTTTAGGTAAAGGAATATAAACACAAGTGATAGACCATTACCAAACTTGGCCCACAAAAATCTGTTTCTTTCCATTTTATTTCTCCTTTTAACAGCTTAACATAGGCACAGTAGCCTTGGAGGTGTTAAAGTTGGTGGAACCAAAAGATGGAAAGAACCTGCTTATTCAATCTCCACTTGTCAGATAGTCATTTACTAATCAGGAATGTCTAGTTTGAACTTTTTGGAAGCAAGAATTAAATGTTTATTTTGTTAAGACACTGAGATTTTGTGATTTACCTGTTATACCAGCACACCTACCTTAACTAATACATTGATGTTGTTTTTTTGTTCTATGTACTCATATATACCCTTGTCTCTCATATATGCATACCCAGTTGTATTCATCCTTTGAGATACAACTTTTTTCCATTATTTCTTCCCTGATGCTTCCAATTAGCTTTCTTCTTCCATTGAAATACTCTAATGCTATATCTGTGCACCTCTTAGACATGTGGCATGTTCTGCTTGCAGTAATAGTATTTTTCTAAACTTAAAAACACTAAAATGCATACACTCCATGGCATGAACCTTGTCTTACTTATTTCTCCCTCTTTCCCCCCACAGCACTCAACATAGGGCCTTTCACTGAACAGACATACAACATTTTATGGAAGAAAATTTGTGCTTCTATACTCAACATGTTTTAGACTTCAAGACATTTTGTTTTCTTTTATTTTCAGTTTTCCCTCTTTTTCTTGCCTTTCTTCTATTTATTTTCCCTTGTCATTCTCTAAATTGTTTCCAGTGCCATTTGATCCCTCTTGCGGGCCCTTGACCAATATTCCCAATGCGGCTCTCCCATTAATTTATTGGGCAACACTGACCACTGGTGTTTTGAGGATCTTTATGGGAGATAACACAGTGATTGTGTTTCTCTCCTTCAAACTCCAAAAGGCCTCTGTCATTTTAGAAAAAGTTAAATAATCTATTTTTAGTTGATAAAATGTAACTGAAGAGTTTCATGGACTATAACCCAATTTAAGGGTTGGCTTTATCTACTTCTTTGGGGCCACAGGGCCCTAATGGGAGTCATTTGAGGTTGGAAAAGCTGAACATAATAAGTCTGGGATTTCCTGAATTATACTAAAGACTATAACATTTAGAATACAGAGCATTAAATCCTCTAGGAGGAAGATTTTAAATTCCTTTAGAGCATTTTTGCCTATTTAATTCCTTAAATGGAAATAAATTTAAGATAGTCTGTGCCCAGTAGAAACTGGGTTTTGCTTTTTAACAATCTATACATCTAAATATAAGCACAAAGAGTGAACTCTTTATTACTACAGAACACATAAAATTCCAATTTTGATGTGAATCCTATAGGGGTTGATTCTCATTTAGGTGCTCTTCCAAGCCCCCAATCACATTCCACCAAGAACTGGGACAGAGACACTATGAAACGGGAAATTCACAGATTAGATTACTGTAAACAAGGCCATACAGTACAATGAAATGGTGTAGTCAGACCCGGTAAAAGATAGGTGGAAAGCAATGCTGAATGCTGATAAAGAGTTCAGCAAGTCTCGAGGCAGACAATACACAGCGGAACTATCTGATAAATGGAAAAGGAATGCAGAATAGTGATTAGGAAATCATTCCATGGTTATGGTAGAGAAGTCCCAAAGCTTTCAGCCAAATCATATGCAGCTGAGAAAGAAAAAAAAAGAAGCTAGAATACTGCTGGAGGAATACATTATCTATCAAAGCAAGAGCAATCTCTGAAGGTTTTCTTAGGGAAAACCAACTTCAGAAATTGTATCCCCTTTGTCTCTTTCTTGCTTTGTTTCTCTATCAAACCTACTTTCATTAATAGCAGTAAGTCCAAAGCACTTCCATGATGAAGAATACACTGCAGTAGTCAGGTCTAATTCTAATCCCACCTCTGCTAGTTAATTACCTGCTCATGACCTCAGCCAATATTTTCATCCCTCTGGACCTCAGTTTTCCAAGAGGTTAGATTGACTGACCTCTAGAGTCCTTCCTGGTTCTCAAGTTCTCTGATTCTCGGATT
Organism: Eptesicus fuscus; assembly: GCF_027574615.1. Lineage (NCBI taxonomy): Eukaryota > Metazoa > Chordata > Mammalia > Chiroptera > Vespertilionidae > Eptesicus > Eptesicus fuscus. Next base: position 28,439,654 of record NC_072487.1, read on the forward strand.
CCTGACTTCAAAGTCTTTCTACCCTAATTTGCATTCTCTAGTGTCTGTTTATCACAGGTGCTGCCCAGAGGGATTTCTCAGATCTGCCAGAACCTAGAATTCCTCACCCATCAGGGGGAGCTTGCTTAGGAATTAGGGATCAATGAAGATCTATTGCCTTAAGTGGACTAAATTAGGAAGAGCTGAGGTGCCTTTTTTTTAGAATGTCTGACTTGCCCCTTAGTGAGTTGAAGCCTCAGAGCAACTTATGGTTGCTTAGACACTGAAAATTTAAGAAGGTTAACACTTCTATGGGAGATTCAGAGCTGCTGAATTATTTATTTTTTATTATTTTCAGTAAGCATATCTCAGAACCAGCTCATCTGGTATTTATATCTGTAAGAAAAGCACATTTGTGGTCTGGGTGGCACCAGGAGAGGTTGGCTGCCAATCTCTTTAGAGCAGATTTTACTAGGTGGAATTTTCCTGGTTTATTTACCATGGTCCACAGGGAGACCTGAAGCCTGTGCACTCAAAAATCTGATTTGGCAACAAACCTAGAGTATATCTAAGTATCTAATGGATTTTTAACTAGGTTCCCAGAGATCACTACATGAACCTGGATGTCAATTTTATTAATTTATAGGAATTTATATATTCTGGCCATACAAGTGGCATGGTATATTATTTTCCACAAAATTACCAGTTGAGGTTGCTTGATGAACAAAGAACCATAATAAAGAAGTAAACTTAAGAGTTCACCAACTGAAAAAAAAGTTTGAGAAGCTCGTTGCTGGCACCGGAATAGCCCTGCTAAAGGGAATATAGTAAATGTTCCTTGGCACTTATAGATTTAAAACACTGGCCTTGACTATATGTGAGTGACCCTAATGACCTATAAATGACGAGGCATGGTGAACAGGAGTACAGAAGCAAGGCACTTCAGCCCTGTTTTCCCAAATGTAATGTGCACACCACTTGTATGCAGGATAATTGTAGGAGATAAAATCCATGTTTATGGTGGTGTACATATGTGACCCAGGTTAGGATTTAAATCAGTTGAATTTAAATTGTAAATATAATATTATAGCTCAAATAAAGCAAAAGACTAAAGGAAGGTTACATATGCAACAGTAAGGGAGGTAGAAGTGGGGGTGAAATTTGGAGGGGTTAATGTGGGTAAGGGAAGCTCCTCGGGGCACAAAAGAAGGCTTTTGAAATAATGCTCATGAATGACCTGAGGATTTTGTTGATATTCTGATTCAGTAGGTCTAGGGGTGGGGCTGAGGTTCTAGTTTATAACAAGCTGCCAGATAGTATGTTGGCCTGGGGACCACACCTTGGGTAGCAAGAAAGATTTTACAACCTTTTCATTACATCAGAATAGAAATGGCCTACAGGTGAATTGGAGGTAAAGAATTTTATGATATTTAATTAATTAAAATAATGATATTTTACTTAATTTAATAATTTACAGTAATATTTTAATTTTATTTATTTTTAAATATATTTTTATTTCAGAGAGGGAGAGAGATAGATAGAAAGATTAATGATGAGAGAAAATTATTAATCAGCTGCCTCCTGCACGCTCCCTATCGGGGATCAAGCCCATAACCTGGGCATGTGCCCTGACCTGGAATCGAACCATGACCTCCTGGTTCATAGGTCAAAGCTCAACCCCTGACCGAGGCCAGCTGGGCATAATATTCTAATTTTTAAATGTGACAATGGATTTATACTGTGGTAGATATGTTGTTTCATTTATAACTAAATTGTTTTAGCAAAAAAAGTTGTTTTCAAAATATATATTAAGTAATAGGACAGGTGTACATTATACTGGCAAAAATCATGATAGATGTTCCCAAACTACTTATGGGAAATGTGGACTTAGAGAGTGGACCTACATCCATTATTAAGATCATTCTCATTTTGTAACAGGATCTCATTTAAACTTTATAACAACATTGTGAAGTTGATATTCTTAATCTCCATGTTAGAGATGAGGATTTTGATAGAATTCTATTCCAGATGATGATCTTCGAATGATTCAGGATATTGTCTATTAAACATGGCATACATTCATTGCAACACACTCCTTCCTGAGCACTGCTGGCTTTGAGCATCCCTTTTCCTGCACATCTGTCGTAAAGCTATGCCCTTTGCTTTGACTCACTCATGGTTCAGCTGTATTAATACTATCAATAAGAATATTCTCTCTATACTAGAAATCACTCTACATCTTCAAGATGACTTCCTATATTTTTGTTCCTTATTCATTAAATGATGATTTTACCACTGAACACTCATGGCATTTGTAGTTTCAATTTCTTGTGCAACAACTCACTGTGTCTTCCATGCACTGGTTATTTCCGTCCCATCTAAATCAGTTGCTTATCTAAGACAGATTAGTTATGGCAAAATGCCATGCAGTTCTCAGTGCATAATAATAACCTATCACAACAGTATCCATTATAGTGACCACTTTATGCTTTCCCTTTTTAATGAAACCTCGCTACTGAGATGAGGCTTTGCATGCAATAAGAGAAGATTGGCTCTTCAGAATTGAAGTCATCAATAAGTTTGATCTTATAATCTTGGAAACCTTGGGGTGACTTACTTTAATTGGGAAAGAGATGCTGCTGACATAAATCCAAACAAACTTACTGAGAGGCAAATCATTAAAATAACCTGAGTGCTTATATCCACAAATAAAAGAATCTGGGTACAAATAATTCTGCACTGAAGGGTAATAAACATTTGAGAGAAAAAAACAGAAATGGAAGAAACAACTTGTCCAAAAGACAAAATTGGCAAGTAAGCTTATTAAAGAAAAAATAAATGGTGAAGAAATCAACTGCAAAATAGCAACTAAGACTGAAATAAAGATAAAAACGAAGTTGTCATTTTCTTTTTCTCAAGTGTCTTTATTAATCTTTCTTATTTATTATATGGAATCTGTACTGCAGCTACTTTCAGATTATACTACTGAGAGAAATAAAATAGCATACATCTCTCTTGGCAAATATGTTCATCTACTGGACTTATCAATAAAAGTATGGTAGCAATAGTATGGTCACAATAATGGAAAGGATATTTAACCAGATGACAAGAGAACTAGAATCTAATACCAATTTTGCCACTAGCTAATTGTACTAAAATATGTGAGTCATTCAAGATACATGTATTCATAGTGTACTACTATGTACATATGTGATATATTATATATAACTAGAGGCCTGGTGCACAAATTTGTGTACAGGTGGGGTCCGGCTGGCCCACCCTGAGTGGGGCCAATCAGATGGGGCTGGCGAGGGGGGGGGGGTGGGAAAGGGGGAAGGGCTGCAGGCAGTTGGCCTGCCAACCTCAACCCCTGATTGAACTGCCAGTCAAACTCCCAGTCAAGGGGACATTTTTCATGTTAGCCTTTTATTATATAGGATAGGATATTGTTCTTACTCTGACTATATCAACATTCCCATCAGACTTGAAGTAAAGGTGACTTTTTCTTCAGGTCACTATTATGAACATATCATCACTACCAATACATATATATTATTATTATTACTACAATAATTAAATACTATAATTATCATTATAAAATCGAGTCTAAAACTGCCTTGGGGTAAGTCATACCTACTGACGCAGGTTAAGTTTCGTAGAAAGATGTTGAAGAGACAGACCAGTTGCTCTCAGACAGGATCACGCCCTTTGTAGAGTGGCAGTTAAATTTTATCAGTCAAACTTTTTCAGGCTTTTAGGATTGACTCATGTTAATCAAATAATAAGTGACTTCTTCACATTGAGAAATTATGAATTCAAAAACTAAAAACTTAAACTCTTAAAAAAGCCAGAATGTCAGATGAGTTAACTGTTCTTCTCTATGGATGCCCAAATCCCATGAGACCATTGTGTGTTTGACTCAGAACCAGAGTTAAGTGAGCTGGATAATTTTAAGTTTTTTGAGATTTGAAGGCCAAACACACTCATTTCCAGTCTAGGTAAGTTAAGGTGAAATGGATGCTTGTGCTAATTGGACAAAGTACTCTTCTTTGAACAGGATTGGACATACAGAGACTTACTCTTCCTCTCCATTTTCTCCCTTTCTCCTTTCCATGAGGACCACCACCCTTTAGTTACCATAGCATTGCCAATTTACGCAGGCAGAAAGCAATCTTATTACTTAGGTTAACTCTTTCTGAAACTAAAATTCCAGCTTGATGCCAAAACCGGTTTTGTTCAGTGGATAGAGCGTCGGCCTGCGGACTGAAAGGTCCCAGGTTTGATTCCGGTCAAGGGCATGTACATTGGTTGCGGGCACATCCCCGGTGGGGGGTGTGCAGGAGGCAGCTGATCAATGTTTCTCTCTCATCGATGTTTCTAGCTCTCTATCCCTCTCCCTTCCTCTCTGTAAAAAAAAATCAATAAAATATTTTTTTAAAAAAAATAAAATAAAATTCCAGCTTGGTCCTGGGGATGATATGTTGGCCATACTAATCTACAGAATCTCCTCAACAAAAGAGACAGAAACCATCTACATGTAAAACATGCACCACATCATGCATCTTCCTTCCTCACTTAGAGGACCACTTTTTCCTAATCTTCCCCTAAATTCTTAGAGTACCTCTGGGAACCTGCTCATGTATCTACCAAAGCCTTGAGTAATTGTGGATTAAATAATCTGTTAATCTCTGGTCTCAACCTATATTGATTTGAGGAAGCACATTTTACAAAATCCTTCTAGTAATATGTAGTTACAATAACCTGTGAGGATCTGGGAAAATTTAAGTGGAAATTCAAAGCATCAGGCTCACTACTGATTCTCCTGTAGGAGATGCCATGAGGAAGCAATGAACTTGTACTTGAAAGGTCCTAGTTTACAGAAGATGCTGACTGAGTGTGTGTGAGCCCCAAGCCTGCCATTAAGCAGGAGGAGCATCCCCCAGGATCTATTTGTGAACTACTTTGTTAGTGTTCATTCACTGCTGTGGGGCAACTTTGAGGATTCTCATTCAGCACGACCTAGAACCAAATGGTATCTAAAGCATGCTCAGGATCTTTGGTTGGGCAATGAACTTTCTCTGATTTCCAAAGATAGCTCTTAGGAATCAGCACTGCTGAGCTAATTTCTCTCTCGCTGCCCCAAAAGGCAGAAATGAGCCTGCAGGCTCTGGAATTCCACATGTGAAGATGCTTACTTCCCCAATAAGGGAAGACTGTGTTGTATTGTCATCTTATAGTCACCACAATAGCTGGAGAGAAGAAAAAGAGTATCCTTATTTGCCTTCCAGGAGTCTTTTGTAATAACCTATTTAGAAGTTGTCCATGAATCTGTTGACTTCTTTGATCAGGAAGGCATTCCTATCTGTTCTCCAGATTCATGTCGTATCACTTCCCCCTAATCTTGCTAATTTAACTACAGCCACACTGTTAATATCTTCTGTACATTCCATGCTTTATTTTTCTATATAAGACTTTCACCACTTGATAGAATACATGTATATATTTTTCATTGTCTGGCTCCATCAACTAGAGTAAGTTTGACGCTTTATTTCCTGTTATATCTCAAGCATCTAGAATGTACCTAATGTATAGTAAGCATTAAACAAACATTTGTTGAATGAAAAATGAACAAATCTCACTTTGAATTTCTAGTGTGGTGCACTGATTGGAGCCAGCAGTTTCTGAACCTGGAAGAACTTGACCCAGATCTACTAAGTCAAAATACCTAAAGAAATAATATTCAGGAATCTGTATTTTTGACAGGCTTCCTGGTATTTCTGATGTGCTGTCAGGCCTGGGAACTGGCAGTAGGCTACAGTTCCAGAAGTATAAAGGAGATGTAAGGTAGTGGTCAGCCAGGATTTGACTCCCAGTTCTGCCGTAATAGCAATAGTTACTTGCTATTATGGATTCCTAAATGTTTCTGAGCATCAGCTTCCTCATACTTAAAATGGGTAAATCACAGTATCATAAAATGCCAGAAATTTCAGGTCCCTGGGGCATGTAAGAATCAGAAAAACAGCTTCACTTTCCCATGGCACCATCCATGAGGTAGCAGGTGCAGGGATAGCACTGCAGAACATTAGTACCAGCACTGCCGTGTGGTCCTGCAGCATCAGCCCAGGGCTGGGGTGTAGTTACTCCTGCACCCCTCTGTTAACAACATTAGAACCGTAATATAGTGTCCAAATCGCCTCCCACTGACAACAGGAAAGGACCGGCAGCCTATCAGTGTGTGGAGCTAGGATTGAATGGGGGACTGATATCCACAGTTCAACTCTATGCACAACCCTTCATCATCAACTACTCAGAATACAGCATAAGATCATCTGATATACTTGCCCATGGCCTTATTTGAGCTGGAACACATGCAGGAAATGCACAGCTCTTCAAGCTTAATTTACAATCCTTACATCATCATCTTTCTCTCTACTCAGAACCTTAGGAAGCATTTTACTTTTTATCCTACTTGATAGAAAGCTTCTATGAAACCTGATCAGCAGATTAGTGGAGGTGTGAGCAACCCCTATTTAGTCAGTAATTGTAACAGTATTAACTGTAACTGATGCATTCGGTATTATTAAGTTAAAAACTAGTGCAATTTCATAGTAATCTTCACATTTGCTTCTATTAAAATGCCATTGGGTTTCCATATATCAAGCTTTAGTACAGTCTCATCAGTACATATATTATAGCCAGTATCTTACCTAATAATAGACAACTATGTAAATTGACCGTACCTTCGCTATGCCCACAGCCAATCAGAGTAAGTGAGTATGCAAATTAACCCACCAAAGATGGCGGTTAATTTGCATATGAAGGCAGGGCGGGCAGCACCATGGCCTGTTCCGGGGGTACGGGTCCATCGGGAGCGGAGGAGGCCCTGCGGGCAGCACCAGACACCGCCCACAAGGTACCAGTCCATGGCCAGGGAGGCGGTGGGGTGGGCAGTGCCAGATGGCACAGGAGGGGTCCAGGTTCACTGAGACCTGCCTAGCCACTCTTGGGGGTCCCAGGGAATGATGCCGCCCGGGGAGGCGAGGCCGGACCGCCTAGGAGCTCCCATGGGGCTTTGGGACCATCGCCCCCCTGAGGAGGAGAGGCCGGACCCGCCTAGCCGCTCCCGGGGGGTCCCTGGGAGCATCGCCACCCCGGGGAGGCGAGGCCAGACCACCTAGCCACTCCCATGGGGCTTTGGGAGCATCGCCACCCCGGGGAGGCAAGGCCGGACCCGCCTAGCCGCTCCTGGGGGTCCCTGGGAGCATCGCCACCCCGGGGAGGCGAGGCCAGACCCGCCTAGCCGCTCCTGGGGGTCCCTGGGAGCATCGTCGCCCAGGGAGGCTAGGCTGGACCGCCTAGCAGCTCCCATGGGGCTTTGGGAGCATCGCCCCCCAGGGAGTCAAGGCCGGACTGCCTAGCAGCTCCCGGGGGTCCCTGGGAGCATCACCACCCCAGGGAGTTGAGGCCGGACCACCTAGCCACTCCCATGGGGCTTTGGGAGCATCGCCGCCTGGGGAGGCGAGGCCTGACACCTAGCAGATCCCGGGGGTCTCTGGGAACATTGCAGGCATGGGGTTGCTGAGACCCAGACCTAGCCTCTGGCCACAGATTCATAGCTTCGTGGAGACCAAGGGGATCTGCCTCATCTGCAGAGAGACAGAGGTTCTGCAGTAGCCCCAAGACGCAGGTGTGCCCAGCTATGCATCAAGGGGCATGGAAGGACTCCTGGGCAGATGGGCAAGGTCCCTCACTCCTGAGGCGGAGGTTGAGGGGTGGTGCCACCTCAGTGGAGTGGTGCTGCACTGCAGGGTACTGGACTGACTGATGTGATTCAGAGAAGCTCCCAGTGCTAACAGGCCTCACTCAGGTGGCCTTCACACTTCAGAGGCAGTGACTCCTGCTCCTGCCTTGACCCAAAAGCAAGCCCGCGGTGCCCTGCCCCATAGCAGAGCATGCCTGTGAGTGCGAAGCCTTCCACCTGCTCCAGAGAAGCGGGGGCAGTAAAGAATGGGGGGCAGGGGACGGGGAGAGGAAAGAATGTGGAGCATCCGCAATGAAGAGGTGCTCAAGAAAGAGGCTCCGAAGCCTGACTGGAAGGTTTGTTCTGTTTGCTGGGCAGCTGCCCCTAAGGAAGTGCAAAGAGCATGGCTCTGAGGGCTTCCTGTGTGCTGAGTCAAGTTCCATAGCCAACTGGAATTGGCCTCAGTTACCTGGTCTGTAAAATGGATGAAGCGTGTCCCAGTGCCTTCACTGAGCTTTGATGGCCAATTGAGATACTATATAAAGAAAATGAGGGAAGAAGTGAGAAAGCAAAGGAAGGACAAGCAACACAAAAGAAAGACTGAAAGGAACCTGTAAACCCATTGTCACTTAAATAGGGAATATAGTCAATAGTGTTGTAATGATGGTGTGATGCCAGGTGGGTACTAGAAATATCAGGGAACACTTTGTAAAGTATATGATTGTCTAACCACTATTCTGTAACTAATATAAAACCTGAAACCAATACAAAATAATATTGAATGTAAAGAAATGAAAATTGGAGTGAAATTTTTATAAATTTCAAAGTTTAAATAAAAGCTGTAAAGGAAGGAAGGGGAGAATAAAAATAGTGTTTTTCATATTAAAGAGTTGTCTTTATATGGTGCTTTTATACTTTTATACTCTTCTAAGTCATTATCTCATTTTAATTTCTGGGCAACTTAAAGACAAGATAATTATTCCCTCCACTATTCAAAGAAAGGAAATATTGGTGTCTGGTCCTAATGATTCAATCGTCAAGCTCTTATTGTACAGCAGGGTTAGTAAAATTTTCTGTGCAGGGTCATATCTATACTAATAAAAGCCTTGGGGGTGATCAGGCCAGCAGGTGAGGGTATTTGGGGGCAATTAGGCCCACAGAGGAGCAGTTAGGTGTCAATCAGGCCAGCAAGGGAGCAGGTAGGGGGCAATCAGGCAGGCAGGTGAGCGGTTAGGAGCCAGCGGTCCCGGATTGTGAAAGGGACCCTGTGGAATCGGGCCTAAACCTGAAGTTGGACATCCCCCAAGGGGTCCTATATTGGAGAGGGTGCAGGCTGGGCGGCTGAGGGACACCCTCCCCAGTGCACGAATTTCGTGCACCGGGCCTCTAGTTTATTTATATGACTCTATTGAGTAAAAAGAGTCTGACCTGCTTCCTGGTTTATTTTATTTTATTATTAATCGCATGTGTTACATATCGGAATTCACAGTTATGCAGTGGAATCTGAGCTGTTTCTGGTTCTTCAACTTTCCTAAGGAATTGGGGGCAAAATGCCTCTTAAGGAAGGGTATGTCCTGTCAGTCACAAGGTAGATGCAGTGGTGCCTCAGTTACATCACGGGCACCTGCTAGTAACTGCATGGCTGTCTTCTCCTGTACTCATAGGGAGCACCAGGAGATGTCATATGAATTTTTTTTTAAAAGTGCCTCTAGATGAGAAATTACTTGGAGAGCAGAAGAATACATTTCCAGTGACCCAATTTGAGATTAGCAATTAATTAACTATGTATAGAAATGTCACTTAAAGAAAAGCCTTTGTCAATACGCTGAAATTTCTTTTATAGATTTGTGATTAACTTCTAATTATAAACCAATTACCCTCTTTGTTATCATCAAGGATCTGGAGCGTTGATGCAGTATCTATAAATGATGCCAAGGAGACAAGTGTGGATGTTACATGCTCGGTGCTGCCTCATGTGCTTCCTTCACCACATGGGCAAACATAAAAGGAGGAAGATGGTCCCCATGTTACTCCAGGAGCAAAGCTGGCAGCTTGTGAATTCTGGTGTGAAAATGCAGTGATGGGATTTTCAGCAACGAGGAAAGGGACTCTGGTGAACTTTCTGATCTTACTTCAAAGAGAAGTTTAAGGCTATTTGATAAGAGGGAGGAAAAAATGGGCTTTGTTTCTAGATAGCAGGTTTGAGATGAATCCCTAAAGCAGCTGGCTTGAAGCAGTGTGTGTGTGTGTGTGTGTGTGTGTGTGTGTGTGTGTGTGTGTGTAAGAGAGAGAGAGAAGGAGAACACAGAGAGACAATGCCCATGTGTTTGAAATGTCTGCCAGTAAGAAAGAATACATGTTTCCTCAGAAAATGAAATGGAAGGTTCAATAGAACAGAAGACAATGTTATCACTACTGAGGGAAGGATTCAATCATACTTGGTGGCTGCTTTCTGGTTACTTGCATGCTATCTTGATGAATCTAATCTCACTACTCCACAGATAGGCTTCCTTTTCTATAGTAAATAATATGATCATTCCCTACTGTTCATTGGCCACAAGTTTTATTATTATTGTAAGCCTTAACTATAAAGTCGCTTCTTATTTCATTTAAGTCATCTAGAAAGACAAAATACTCAGCCAGGTGTATTTGACCCAGGAAAGCAAAAAGCCTTAAACTCCCTTGAGCAATGCACTGAAAACTTTTGGTAAAGGATGGATACCCATTCACTGATATACTGGGGTGGAGAGTCAGGTGCCATTTATCAGAATGTAAGTTTCCATGATGGCAGGGTTTTCCAAAGTCTGTTTTGTGCAGTGCTGTATGTATAATACCAAAAAAACTACAGTGCCTTGCTCATGTTAGATGCTCAATAAATATTTTGGAATAAATGCTCTGTCCTATTTCTGTGATCGGATGTTTCTTCTGGGTTCCATTTTACAAATAAATACTCTATAGCAACAAAAATTTTGATTCTCTCTCTCTCTCTCTCTCTCTCTCTCTCTCTCTCTCTCTCTCTCTCTCTCTCTCTCCTCTCTCTCTCTCACACACACACATTCACAACTCCCAGCTGCTATAATATAGGAATTGTACTGTGACTCTGTTTGTCTAGAACCCACAATCATTTTTCTGCCTTTTTGACAGGCAAATGTATAAAGTCTTAAAAAGAATAATCATGATTATTTAAGAGATGATTAATTAAGAGATGTCACAGAAGAGAGAATGGAAGGAATCACATCTAAGAAAGAAATCTATAGCCTCTTTCCCTAAATGGTCATTATTTACTCTGTTTAAAATACTGCAAGGAATCATTTCCTTGACTGTTTAGAAACCAAAAGTTTCTTGATAATGGGAAGAGGGGGATGACCAGTACTTGTGCCATCCTGGGTTTTTATAACTTAAGTTTAAGCGTTCTTATATGCAGCCCACCTTTTCATTCATCCTCTATTTTTCCAACAATTATGAACCCATTAATTGGACAACGTATAAGTATTTAAGGGGAATGTAGTTGCCAGCTCTGACAACGACCCAAAGTCACCTTTATTTCCAGGCTAGTCTCAGATCTCCCTTATTTCTCCCTAATATTTATTCAGTCATTTTATTTCTACAAGAACTGAACAGCAGACAATATGCCAGTATAGGATAAAGGTGGGAGCACTTGGGATACAAATATAAAATGATGCCCCTATGAGACTATTAATCATAAGCAATGATTCTCCAGGTACATTGGTTAAGAGATAGAAAGCAGTCTCTTGTGAGCCTGAATAAGTGATCCTTTCTTGCCTCTCTAATGCAGGTAAATGATATATTCCCTATTGAAATTTAAGAAAAAGCTTCTGGGTAAGTCAAGGATTTTGCCAGGAGAACCATAAAAAAGTTCAAGTCGTCACATTTCAGACTGCAATTCTGATCTAAACTTCTCTGCATCCCTGCATTGAGCAGGTTGGCACACATAGAAAAAAAATCACAAGAGACAGTTTGCTAGGAGAATTCTGATTTCCTCTGGGCTGACAATTGGAGTCTGTGTCCTGTACATCTCTGTTGGCAAGGAAGCCTGCTCCCACAGGAAGCCTAATTACAACCAGAGGCTGCTTGGTAAGCATGGAGTTGGCTGAAGGGAAGCTGGTTATCTAATTGAGAAAAGAATTTCATGTTTTCTCTGTCCTCAAACCTTCCACCAACCCTATTTTACCTTCTTACTCAGTTGATGACTTATCATAATTCACTGAAGAAGAGTAGCCATTAGGAGGGAACAACATCATTTTCCTATCATGGACACATGCACCTTACTGCCTGGCTTCTTACTGCCAGGCTAGTGAAGGTCAAGGTCATATGTCGTTTTCTGTCTCCTCAAGAACTTTGCTCTTCTAGTTACCCACCAGCTCTTGTGTATCAACCATCTTTCTCCGTCTACACTCTCCTCAAAACACACACATGTTTTAGTATAGCCTTTCTCACACACTCATACACAAAATACCTCCACTGTCCACATATTCCCTGCCAGTTTCTGCTCCATTTTTCTCCCTGCAAACTAGTCAAATTTCTTGAAAAAATTGTCTATACACAAATGCTGTCTGCACTTCCTCATGTTACATTCTTTCCTTAACTCATTACAATCTACCTTGTGATTTAGATAAACCTTCACTCTTGTCAAGGTTATCAGTGATTTCCATATTAACTACTTAAGTCCTTGTTACCCTCTAACTTTCAGCATCATTTGACAGAGCTGCCTTCTCCCTTCTGCTCTCTCGAAGGCAGCCTCGCCACCCACCTGGTTGCCTCCTCCCTCACTGACCACTCTTCTGCTGTTCCCAGGCTCCTGATACATACCTCTGTCTGACATCTCAATGGGGAAGCTCCCCAGGGATTCCTCCTGGGCTGTCTTTTCACTCTATACATATTCTCCAGGTGGATCACAAATCATCTGGCTTTAAGTACCATAAGTATTCTAATGATTTCCACATTTCTATCTCTGGTCCAGACCTGTCCCTTAAACTCTGGGCTTATATAGACATCCAACTGCCAATTTGACAGCTCCACTTGGATAATTCCCAGACATCTAAAACTTCAATGCAAAATTGTAACTCTTAATGTTTTTGTCAAAATTATTTTCTACTCACCTCTGTCTTCCCCATTTCAACCAGTATGCCACCCCCTTTACCTATACACTCAAGCTAGGATACACCATATTCAATCTATTTATAAAATCTTTCTATTATATTTCCAAACATATGCTTACTTCTACCATCTTAGTCCAGACCTGCATCAGCTTTCATCTGGGATACTGCGTTGGTCCCCCATTTCCAGTCTTGCTCCTCTAAAATCCATTCTCCAAATAGCCATGCACATGACTGATTTAAACATAAATTAGCTTATTTCACTGACTGTTGAAAATTTCTAACTGCTTTCCATTGCACATAAAACCAAATAAAAATTTCTACTATTTCCTATGAGATTGTCCATGAGCTAAAATCTATTATGGTTCTGAGCATACCTCACAATTTGCCATCACTCACTATACTCTCACCACGCTATCTTTTTACAATTCCTAGAAATTCTAAGTGTCTATCTGCCTCAAGTCTCTGTGTATGCTGTGCCCTTCACCTGGAATGTTGTCTAGGACACCCTCATTCTTCAAAGGCTCCTTCTACTCATCCCGTAAGGCAATCTCAGCTTAAATGTTTGAGAAGTTCCTTCCCTTAACTAACCTATCTAAAGCAACCCTCTCCCCCACTCTAATCCCCATACACCCTATTAGTTATCTCAGCCCTTGGTTCATTTCCTTAGCAACAGTTAGCAAAGTCTGCAATTATTTTAATGCACATTTTAAGTGTATTTACTGGTATTGCTCTGTCTTTCCCATTGGGATTTAAGTTGGTAATGGGAGAGACTTTTTCTTCCTGGTCACTCACCATTGTCTTCCTCATGAGAGTGTTTGGCACATGAAAAAGTTCTCAAAATGTATTTCTTGAATTAATAAGTGAATAAGTGAATGACTATTTAGAATAAAGATTAAAGATGTTCCTACATATTTATTAAAATAACCATTTTTTAGATAAGGCGTTTTATAGGGAACACAATGGAACAAGCTGCACGGGGATTTGGAGTTCAAACCTAGGCTCCATTAGATAAGTCTTCCACGTTTTCCAAAATAGTCTAGGGAAGAGGCGTGAAGAGGCATATTTGGAAGGATCCATTTTCTAGCTTAGAAAGACATTACCCACAGATACAGAGAATCTGCCTTTTCTAAAAACAAACAAACAAATAAAAAAAAAAAACCACAACTTATTTCTGCCAATATTTCTTTGCTGCTTTTAACTCTTTCCATTTAACTCCCAAATTAGTAGCCACAAAGGTGCAATCAGACAGCAGAAACAGACTTACCAAGTTGTCTGACCATGAGAGAAGAAAGAACAAAAAAGTCAAAAGAATAGGAATTCAGAAGAAAACCAACTAGGCTGCCAAATGTTAGGCTTCTTTCTTGTTTAATTCTGAATTTGCTACAGGTAGCGAGGTATAAAGGAAAAAGCATGTGCTGGTATATTTGTTTTCTATGGCTGCTATAACAAATTACCACAACTTAGTAGCTTAAAGCAATGCAACTTTATTTTTTTACTGTTCTGGAAATCAGAAGTCCAAAATGGGTCTCACTCAGCTAGAATCAAGGGGCTGCCAAGGCTGCATTCCTTTGGCAGACTCCAGGGTAGTCAGTTCTCTTTTACTTGTGGATTCATCACTTTGATCTCTGCTTCCACTGTCAAATTTCCTTCTCTGACTTTCCTTTCTCCCTCACAGAAGGACGTGTCTCACTACCTTGGGGCCACCCAGATACTCCAGGGTAATTTCCCCACTGGTGGGCCTTTATTTAATACCAACAAAGTCCCTTTTGCCATTCACAAATTCTAGGTATTCAAACATGGACATCTTAGGGACGCTGTTATTCATCTGACCACAGCTGGGTTCCAATTAGTTTTGTCACTGGTTCTATTCGGTGCCAGGCACTATGCCAAGCACTTGGCACTGTGAAGCCACTGGGTCTTATGGTCCTATGTTGGTAACTCTGGTAGAGCAGAAATATAAACCTATGTCTGCTTAACTCCAAAGCCCATGAACCTGGTTGCTGTGTTGATCGAGCATTCACAGGTCTGGGTACATGGGAAATGCTAAATAAATGGTGAGCCATTATTGTTTGTATAGTAAGTTATACCTAACTTCAAACAATTATGTGACACCTCTGAGTTTTAGATTCCCCAAAGGGTTTATAGTCACTCTTTTACTTGGCTAATATTTACAAAGGTTCTATAGTCTTCTAGGCACTGTCCTAGAAGTGGAACACTATTAAATGCTACTATACAGTTTAAATGAAACAAGGACTTGGCTCTGGGCCCAACACATAGAAGATGTCACTAAATACTAGTTCCCATCTCTTTTTTTCTTTAGATTATAAACTCCTGAGGCTTTGTCTGATGTGCTAATTGTTCTGATTTATCTGCTAGTGTTTCTTTCATTGCAATTGAGCACCTAGCAGTAATTCCATGTAATGTTACCAAGATGGATTAATTTCTTTGAGGATTATATCTGACCTATGGCAAGGCTATGACTTTAAATAGTTCTATTCCTCTAATAATGATGGGTTGTTGGTGGTTAAGTTATAATCTGAAGCAGTCCAAGAATCATGGTTTTCAAGAAACAATTGGATTCTAAAACTGGGGTGATATCTTTCCACAGTGACTTAGCCCTGTTTTCCAATATGTAGAAAGAGTGTGTATATATGGATGTGTGAGTGAGGAAGTGGAGGATGGAGATGTGAAGGAATCCTACAGTCTGGGGAAGAAATGGTAGAGTAGGGCAAAGGACTCTCTAAAGCTTGGCCAAGGGGTAGCTCTAAGAATCATCTAGGAACCCATATATGCAAAGGAGAGGAAGCCTCAGTGTGAATGGATCACATGTGCCTACAAATATTCTCTGTGGTTTCAGGCAAGAGGTTTTTCATCAATTTTCTATAATTTATTTCTTGATTCATTTTTACTTCTGACTCTTCTCTATCACCATTTATCTTTCCATTTTCTATTATTTTTTATATCATGTTATCCATTCTAAGCAGACTTTACTATAAAAAGTAAAATATAATAAGCATATAATTGAGCCTTTTTTTTTTTTTTTTCGTTTCTTCAAGAGGATTATCTGTAAAGCAAAAGTTTCTCAGCCCAAATCTCTGAAATAAATCTTTGCACTGGGCCCTGGTGAAGCAACAATCCCTTGCTAAGTAAGGTTAATGAGGTAGCAACATTAGACTCTGCTGAGGCACCAAGGTGCCCCTGATGGACCACTTGATAACTTAGCACCACAAAGTCAGGAACCCACTGAGGTCCTGCTTATTTAATCTAAAAACCATAACTTAAATAGCTGCTAGGAAAAAAGGTTCATTTTTATTGTCCATGCAAAGAAAGTACAAACTCTTCTTTAAGCCATGTCATTGCTAGTTAGAGTAGATCAGAGAAGGGGATGATATTGGAAAGTGGAAACTAAAATTCCTAGTGTTGATTAATATCTTCTCTAAGCATTAAATTCAATGGCAGTGTTTCAGGTTTCAATATTATAGTCATTAATGATAAATGACTAGGTCTGAATAAATATTACATGACTAAGTCACAAATAAATGCCTTAATAAAATGGAAGAGAAACTAGAATGACTCTAAATGAAATTCCTAACAACTTGTCATTCCTTTTTCTACTTTGTTTTACAATTGAATTTCACATAATTCTGGGTTTAGGAAAATAATACAAGGACATGGAGAGATCACTGGAGTAGAGATTAGAAGAGCTGATTTTTAGTCTTTTTTTTTTCCCTACCAATAACTAGTTGTATGATTTTAGAAAGAACATTTATTCATAGTGTCTTGTTTTCCTTCTGTGCTAAATGAGTTGGTTAAACTAGATAAATTTTAAGACTCTTTCAGATTTTAAAACTAATGTGTTTTTTAGACCCTTTATCCTGCAGAATGTTAGTGAGAGTTATATGAAGAAAAAAAATGATTACAAAATGGTTCAACTGTGGGAAATCTAGAATTAAGCAAAGTTTATCAGATTTTTTTACTGCAGGATATTTCTAAGCCATTCATATCTAAATACGCCTCCTGTGGTTATTTATCCCATCCACAGCTATTGATTGCATCAGATAATAAAGATACTCTGTGGGGCAAAACCAGGCATGGTCCTTATCCTCATGGAGGTTACAATCTAGTGGGGAAAGTAGACATTTATCACACAATTACACAAATGAAATACAAAATTGTAGATTTACTTTTTGGAGAGGTACACAATGCTATAAAGCATGGGCAAGAGAAGATTTCAATCTGCTCAAAGAAGATCAGGGAGAGATAATGGCACTAGAAATGAAAGATGAGTATAGAAAGGGGAAGAGATTTCTAGGCAAAAATAGTATATTTAAAGGCCCTTTGGTTACCAGGAAAATGTTAGGGACTGGGGAAAAAAATCTCTAAAAATAAGATGCAGTATGCAATGATTCTCTTATTATTTGTTCTCAAAACATTTTTTTCCTTTTCTTTTCCCCCCCAATTATACCTTATGGAGATCATGTTTCCTGGAACAGACTTTGTGTAAGCACTTGTTTAGAGTGATTTAATATGGACTGGCTCTGCCTAAGAGGATCTGTTTCTGGAGTGCCCGTGGATCCCATTGCATGTACTCATGGTGTGGTCTGAAGTAGACCACTTTCCCACCTATTTATAGGGTTCATTAGCTTTACAAATGTGGAGAGGAGAACAAGATGATGGATATACTCATGGTTATAGAAGAGTATTTTTTGTTTATTTTATTTTTTAATAAAAATGTGTATATTTAAGGTGTACAAAATAATGACTTGATATACATATACATATATACAGTGAAATAATTATTGCAGTCAAGCCAATTAACATATCTTCTCACAGGGTACCATTTTTGTGTGTGATAACAATATCTGAAATCTACTCTCTTAGCAAATTTTCAGGGTTCACTACAGCAGTATTAACTAATGTCATTGCGCTGTACACTAGATCTCTAGACTCATTCATCCTATATAACTGTAATTTTGTGTCCTCTAGCAAATATCTCCTCATTACCCCCTACCTGCTCTCCCCTGGTAATCATCATTCTATTCTCCACTTCTATGTATTGGCCCTTTTTTAGGTTCCACATATAAGTGAGACCATGCAGTATTTTTCTTTCAAAATCTGTCTTATTTCACTGAGCATAATGACCATCAAGTTCACCTATGTTTCTGGAAATGGCAGCATCTCCTTCATTTTTAAGACTGAATAATATTCCAATGTATAAATATACTACATTTTCTTCCATTCATCTATTGGCTGACACTTAGTTTCATGGCTATTGTGAATAATGCTGCCGTGAACATGGAGGCACAGATAATTCATAGAGTTATTGATCTCATCTTCTTTGAGTACCAGTAAGTACCCAGAAGAGAATTGCTGGGTCACATAATAGTTTTATATTTAGTTTTGTGGTGGTTGTTTTTTTTGTTTGTTTGTTTTTAGGAAACTCCACACTGTTTTTCATAATGGCTGTACCAATTTACATTTCCACCAACAGTGCAGAAGGGTTCCTTTTTCTCCGCATCCTCACTAATACTTATCTCATTTCTTTTTGATGATAGCCATTCTAATAGGTATGAGGTGATATCTCATTGTGATTTTGATTTGTCTTTCCCTAGTGATCAGTGATGTTGAACACTTTTTCATGTACCTAGTGGCCATTTGTATGTCTGCTTTGGAATAATTTCTATTTAGTTCCTCTGCCCATTTTTTAATTGGGCTGTTTGTTGTTTGTTTTGCTATTGAATTGTATGTTTTAGATATTAAACCGTTCTCAGATATATAGTTTATAAACATTTTCTCAGATATGGGATAATTTCTTAGGAGATTATGAATAATGTCACTAAAGATTTTTACATGCCACATATTGTGATATACAGCGTGCTTGATTTCTGAAACTATGAATGCGAGTATGTAAGTGAGGAATGGGGGAGATGAGACAGTAAAGAAAGGCTTATTTAAAAGTTGATAGCACCTTTTCCTTTCTCTTCAGAGGTAGAGAGCAAACCACTTTTAGAGAAAACTTTTAAGGATAAACTTCTTCATCAATCTGAATAGAAAAAAAATGAGATTTTTTTATAAAGCCAAGATTTTCTTCTGAAATGAAGATATTTGCAACAATGAGAAACTACATAGGTCCATGTAGTAGAAAGGTTATCACTGTGGCTAGCACTGAGATGACATTTTCTTTACACAGAGGATAACCTGAGATTGGTGATGCTTTTAAAAGTCAACACAAGACAGAACAAAGAGACAACTAAAGTGGCTTAAAAATAAGGGTTCATTTTTCTCCCATCACAAGAAGACATGGAGTAGGCAGTTAATGACTTTGGTCTAGTGACTTCACAACATTTCTGAAATTCCCCTCCTTCCTCCCCCCCCACACTTCCTTCCTATTCAGAAGATGATTGCCACAGATCCAATTATCCAATGACCACATCTATATTCAAGATAGAAAAGTAAAGTTTCCATAGAGCCCGTCTTTGCAAATTATCTTTTACGTCTTGTTGGCCCGAATTGGGTCATATAACCACCTTTAGCTACTAGTATAAGAAAGATTACAAAAGAGGAGACAGAATAATCAAAATTGACCTGGACTAATTCTAATTCACCACCAGAAGCAAGACACTTCATTGCTCAACCAAATGGAGTCCATTTGCAAGTAAAAAGAGGAGAGATGGACATTGAATAGGCAAATAACAGTATTTTCCCAAAGGGGGATTTTAAGGAGTTTGTTGTCCCTGCTGTTGTTATTGTTCACTCTGTTTAGTTGTTCAGTCTGGTTGGAGGCTCAGACTCCAGGTCAGAAAGGTATCATCAAATCATTCTTTTTGGTTGGATGTAAACTTCCCTGCACATAGCTGTATGGTGCAGTCCCCAAACAATTCCTTTTCAATGTTCCAATAGAGAAACAACTTCATAACTACTTCATAGGGAGCTTATTAAAATATGCATTCCTAAGCCCCCACTCTGATTCACTAGGTCTGTGTTAATCATTAAACTCTATTGGTATGACAGAATTCCCAGACAATACTGCTACAAGGACTATTTGGAAGACTTGCATTTGGAGAGGACTGGGTCTGGAGATTATGAGAACATAATGGACCCATAAGCCCTCCCTCCCTCCCACCTCCTTTACCTCCACATTAAAATAATTTTCTATTGTCCTTAAGCCTCCCTCCCTCCCACCTCCTTTACCTCCACATTAAAATAATTTTCTATTGTCCTTAAGCCTTCAAGATAATCTTGTCAAAGCCTCTTTGCTGAGGAAATAAAGGGATAGAGTCCTGGGCCAAAATTTGGGAAAAGGCAGTGTAGGGATGAAGAGCTAGAGCTTGGAGGAGATAGTTACACAATAGCAAGAGAGACTTGTAGAGAACCAGAACAGCAGTCTGGGGCTCGATAGCTGGCTAAGGTGACAAGAACAGCTAAAATACATTTGTGATCTATGTACACAGGGATTCCCAGTAAAACCTGAGAAGTGGACTTGGAGAACACTGGACTTACTGGATTAGGTAGGATGGAAACTTATATTATTGCTGACTGGACATTAAAGGAACACTCTGGAGGACTAAAGATGTCTGAACACCTAAACATTATTAAGTATAAAAGAAACATCGAAAGCCCATTTTGTGAATTACATTTTTAGGTTTTCTATGCAAGGCAGGTATTATTGCACCCATTGGTGTTGGCAAGGAATCTAGGCTTAGATTAAACAGTAACAACCATAATGCTGAATCTCTACAATGGCAGAGACTGCTTTTGAGACAAGATCATTCATTCTAAATCCATTGTTCTCAGGATAACATTTGCCTCTCTACCTATATATCATCTTCTGTCAAATTAGAAGATGACACCTGTGAATTGTTGGAATCCAATAATTAGATCTTCATCACTTGTTGCTGTCACTTATTGAGGGTTGTTCAGTTTGTGCCTGCTAATAGTGAAAGTACTTTCCCCAGACTCTTTCCCATTGTAGTCGAGCCTGTAACAGACATTTTAAAGGCTCCTGAGGGACTCTCTGTTCATGGGAAAAAATGAGGGAGGCAGAAGATAATATATGAAGAAGTGGCTCTGGGACTTCATGACCCAACAAGACCTGCACAGATTATTAAACAGTTTCAAGTGACTTAACCATGACATGGAGCCTCCAGAGAACAACAGGATCATTGTCACCACTGTCCCAGTGGAGGAAGCTGAAAGACTCAAGTAATATCCAGCTCTCACAGAGAATGAAAAGGGAAAGGAAGCAAATGGTGTTTATTTGCCTGGGCCACTGGGCCAGCCAAGGCATTGTGAATTCTCTAAGGCATCTCTGCTGTGGATAGGTTTGCACACACATATTTGCTTTGTGGACTAGCCAAGAATCCCAGAACAAATGACTGAGATGTTTCTCCAGAGGAATGGGCTGGACATTAAAAGGCATACTAGTTTCCCCTTTTACAATTGTCCCCACTATTCACTAGCTCATTAATTTGTTTATCTTGTTTTTAAAATCCTACCTAATAAAAGAATAATATGAAAATTGACCACACCTTCGCTATACCCAAGCCACGCCCACCAACCAATCAGAGTGAGTATGCAAATTAACCCAAACAAGATGGTGGTTAATTTGCATATCAAGACAGCATTGGAAGAAGCCAAGCCTGCAGAAGGGAGCAAAGCTTCGGAGAAGCAAGCAGGCGGGGCTGGAGGAGAAGGGAGGCAAGCAGGCAGGGCCGGCCAGCAGAGAAGGGAGGCAAGCAGGCGGGGCCGGCCAGCAGAGAAGGGAGGCAAGCAGGCGGGGTGGGGGAGAGCACAGCAGGAAGCCCTATTGCAGGAATCTTCCTGCAAGGGGCTACTAGTGTTGTATAAGGCCCAGTCAGAGTGGCTCAGTTGGTTGAGCATCATCCCATGCACCAAGAGGTTGGTGGTTTGATTCTCAGCCAGGGCACATGCCTGGGTCTCAGGCTCAATCCCTAGTTGGGGGTATGCAGGAGACAGCAGGATGTTTCTCTCTCATCAAGGTTTCTATCTCTCTCCCTTCCGGTTTCTCTAAAATAAATAAAAACATACTTTTAAAAAGTTATATAAGTTTAGTAGATACCAATAGCAGGCATAACAGGCAAGGTTATGCTGCACTAACAAATAACCCTAAACTTTAATGGCCTATAACAAGGTGGGTTTTTTTTGCTTCTGCTATGCATCCATTCAGGGTGGCAGTGGTCTCTGCTCCATGTCATCCTCATTCAGGGGCCAAAGATGAAGGAGGGACCACCATCTGGAATTTCATAGGTCAGTGAGGCAGATGAAAGGGGAGGTAGAGACTCATGTGTGTTAAATTTCATTTCACTTATATTTCACTAGCCAAAGAAAATCAAATAACCTCAACTAACTTTAAGGGAAGTGCAGTCCTCTCTTGTGCCCAGAAGAAGATGGAAATAGTAAATCAATGAAAAATAGTAATGTTGGCTACAAAATTGATGTGCTACTACAAAAAACAAACAAACAAAAAAAAATTGTCCATTATTTGATCCAATGCACCACAAACTGGAAATTGCCTCAGAGTTTGTCTCTTTACACATTAAGCTTTCTATGGTATCAACTCAAGTCTTGAACCTGAAGACAAACTTTTCAAGGAACTACTTTTTAAGCCACTGGCCCCAGAAAAATTCTTGAAGAAATCACTCCTCTCAAGCTTCACTTTAGCTTAGATATAGCAGTCATATCAAAATGTAAAATCACCGGGTTTTTTTAAAAAAATCATAATTAAAGTGATTAAGGACTCACTCTAATTTCTTTTATACCCCAAGCTCATATCTGAACTTTACCTTATCCTGATCCATTCTCCACAAATGGGCTCAATCATGCAGTAAGGCTCAGGGAAAATGAGAGCTCTTGCTTCCTGTTATCTGGTGATTAAACAAGAAATTTGAAGTTCTATTGCTATGTCTAATTCAAAAATTTCCATGCTAGAGTAGATGGTTTCAATAAAAGGTCTGATGGAGTATTTCTTCACTAGTATTATGACCCCTCTTTTTACCTTCAGTAAGAGTGAGGGATTTGGATGCAGCTGGACATGCAGTGAATTAGGAGTTGAGGTTGAGCTGTGGCATACCTTATAACCCATATTCAGTGGTTGTGAAGCATAAAGAAGTTATCTATGAAACATACTCTGCAATGAAGTTAATGCCAAATGGTTCTTAACCATACAAGGGCCAGGGGTCCATGCCATGAAATTGATAAATCCCTAGCATGAAATGCAAGATTGTTAGCATTTATGCACATATCTCTTCTCAGAAGAAGCTTCATAGCTTTCATTAAATTATCAGAGGAAGCATGATTCATAAAATATCAAGAATCTCAGTATGAAGATAAATAAGGTTTTGCTCTTTAGAAACTTGTATAGAAGTATAGTTTCATATCACTCAAGGCAAGTGCAATTTGCTTTACAAAACAGATATGTTTTTAAAAGTCAGATATAAATCACATAATATTTAAACTGTGATGATATATAAACTAAATAATCTTTTAGTAAAACAATCATGGTCTATTTTATAAATATTATATAAGTTCAAATTTTGTAATAGGGAAATAGAGGAGTGGGAAAAAATAGGTTTACACTTGTAATACAAATCCTATATAATAAAGAGGTAATATGTAAATTGACTATCACTTCAACACACAAGATGGCTGCCCCCATGTGGTCAAAGATGGCTGCCCCCATGTGGACACAAGATGGCCAGCACGGGAGGGCAGTTGTGGGAGAATAGGCCAGCATGGGAGGGCAGTTGGGGGTGAACAGGACTGCAAGGTAGGGCAGTTGGGGGTGATCAGGCCTGCAGGGGAGGACAGTTGGAGGGGACCCAGGCCTTCAGGGGAGGGCAATTGGGGTGACCAGGATGGCAAGGGAGGGCAGTTAGGGGTGATCAGGCTGGCAGAGGAGGGCAGTTGGGAGGAACCAGGCCTGCAGGGGTAGGAAGTTGGGAGGGACCAGGCCTGCAGGGGAGGGCAGTTAGAGGTTACCGGACTGGCAGGGGAGGGCAGTTAGGGGCAACTAGGCCTGCAGGGGAGGGCAGTTGAGGGTGACCAGGCCAGCAGGGGAGAGCAGTTAGGGGTGACCAGGCCGGCAGAGGACGGCAGTTAGGGGCAATCAGGCCAGCAGGGGAGCAATTAGGCGTCGATCAGGCTGGCAGGCAGAAGTGGTTAGGGGCAATCAGGCAGGCAGGCAGGTAGGTGAGCGGTTGGGAGCCAGCAGTCCTGGATTGTGAGAGGGATGTCCCAGATTGGAGAGGATGCAGGCTGGGCTGAGGTACACACACACATACACACACCCCGTGCATGAATTTCGTGCACTGGGCCTCTAGTAAATATATAATATTTAATAAGTAATACAAGAATAAACTCTGTGTTCCAAGTATTCACAACTGTAAACCTACTTTTGCCCATACCTGTATATATTACAGATAAATTGTACTTCCTAGGTAGTATGAAATTACATGCTAAAATTAACAGGACATAAACACACACACAGACACACTCATGCTCCTTGCATTATACTCCCCTTCTGTGCCCAGACCATTCCCTTACACCACACCCTTCCCATAGTCAAGGATAGTCTATTTACTCACCACTTCTCTCAATGACAGGGCTTTCTTATTCAATGCCATGACATAGACAATATCATGCAGAAATATAATTTAATTTCTACATGATAAAAAAATAGAAATGTGTGGGCCTAATTTAATAATAAATACTTCATCCCTCTTCTCATTGGTATCCTAATAGAATTTCCAGGGCCTCCTCTATTTCCTGACTATTAGAGGCAAAAAAAAAGTTTTGTTCATTTTCCTTTAGAAGTTCAGATGTAGGATTATGGAATAGCAGAAAGAGCACAAGACTTACAGTCAAAAAAGACCTGGGTTTAATTCCTGGCTACACTTTTTATATGTTCCAAGTGACCAAGTCACTTACTAGTATCTTCTCTAAATTTGTTTTCCCATCTGTAGAATGAGGAAATGGTACCTAACTAATAGTGTAAGGTTACAGAAAAATTTACTGTTAGGTTAAAGAAAATATATAAATAATAATAATGAACTTAGCAGATGGGTTAAGTAGAAAATGCTCAGGTAATTAATAAATATTACTTGAATCTGATTACAACAAGTGAACTCAACCAAAAGACAAAATATTTCACATTAGGCTAGTACCCAAGTATTTCCAGTTGGGTCTAGAAACAAAACACCTGAAAATACCATTTTCAGAATTTCCTAAAACTTTTTTTGAGAAAAGTTTTGAATAGCTAGCTGGGATACAGAACCAAAACAAGACAAAAGTCTTGCTCTTTCGCACCCCATTTGCTGTGCATACTGTCAGCCTTAAGTGCAAGAAATGTTTCCCATACTGCATTAGAAAAAAATTTAAGCTCATCAGTTACATAAAATGACATACTGAAAATATGTAAAAAATCCCTAAATACTTTTTTCCCTTCTAATGGTCAGGAAATAGAGGAGGCCCAGAAAGTTCTATTAGGATTACCATATATTACTGGTATTTCACATGGCTCAACCTAATACATAGGCATACTATGTGTATGGTTTTGAAACAGGCATTTATGATCCAAAATACTATCAAATTAATTGTGACATCAAAGATATACTATTCTCAACATGGGATGATATATGATTCAAGCAGCTCTGTAGGGATTTTGCCAGAATTATCCCACAAAATATTGCCTATAGCAGAGTTTTGATTCTATAACCTGAAATCTTCACAATCATTACAGCAAAAAAATAATGAAAGGAAAAAGACTTTCTGAACAGCAAAGAAAACAAACAAAAATGCAAGGTGTTAATTATTATCAGAATCACTTTAAGCCTGTGATCAATATTTTTTAGATTTAAACAGCAGAAGGGACCAACATTCTCTGACACTGGATTGATACAGCCTGGATAATGACAACCATCCTATTTAACCTTTAAAGAATAAATCTTGTCCCTCCTTCACTGAATGACTAAAAAGGGGGTAAGAAAGAAAGAAATGGGGATGAAAGAAAAGGAAGGGCAAATACTATTAGAGAAGGAGAAAACTGGTGGAAAGAAAAGGATGCAAGAAAAGAGAAGAAAACTGTTGAGAAAGAAGAGAAGCAACAGAAGGATGAAGAAATGAAGAGGTAAGAGAAAAGAAGGGAGAGAACCAATAGATTCATGGGGTATTTGTTCTGTGCTTGTTATGCAAAGTGCTTCTTTAGCTAAGGAAATGAAAAAGGCTGAGAGCTAGGGAAAAGCCATGGCAGGTAGGAATGAGCTGAGAACCCTCTGGGTTCATTTAGGCTGCACTTCTCCCCAGATGTGTCCAGGTGCCTCTCCTAGACACGCATGTTCAGAGATACCACATGTACACCCCCTTAAGAGATTTCATATTGCCGACTTGAAGAGAGAGAACTAAAAATGCAGTAGAAAGGATTTATTAGTGATGTTGTATATAAAATATGCTTCCTTTGGTTGAACGATCTCAGCAGATTCATCTCTTGCTCTGTCATCAGTCTGGAGTTTCCGAAGGAAATCTCCGGAGAGCACTATTAGAATGGGATTGGCCCTACATCTTTCCCTGGGGACCATTAACTTAGACGCAACCCCAATTTGGATTGGGAAAAAGTTAAGCCTCTTTTAAAATATGGTCTTTTTGATAAGCCCCAAGAGAGGAAAATATATCCATATGTCCTTATATGTTTTAAACTAAAGAGCATACTTGCTCTGTCTAAAAAGTCAGCATTTTTCACCTATCCTCTGTGAGAGAAGTGATCCCACTTTATAAGTTGTAACCTTTGTCCTATGTCATTTGTTCACACAGTGGGGCTGGATCATCAGCCACTCCTGGGTCCGCCCATCTGCAAACTACTCAGCTAGTACCCATCTGGACCACGAATTTGCTCCCTGCAGATTTGACTTTCACTGGGGTCTCTCTTCCCTTCCCTCCCCTCCCCTCCCCTCCCCTCCCCTCCCCTCCCCTCCCCTTCCCTTCCCCTCCCATTCTCTCTCTCTCTCTCTCTCTCTCTCTCTCTCTCTCTCTCTCTCTCTCTCTCTCTCTCTCATTACTTTCCTGCACTTCATGCTATCCACTGAGCTAAATGCTTTCCCTACCTGTCCCATTTAATCTTCACAACTGGGGATGTTATCATAATCCTCCTTTTAGAGATGAAGAAACTCAGGCTTAGGCAGGTTAAGGAACTTTCTCAAGGTTACAGAGCTAATAAATGGTAAATACAGTACCTAAACCCAGATCTTCCTAATCACCACAGCAAGGTGCCTTCAGAGCAATTATTAGGTACACGGGTTATTTCAAAAGGTATTGGATTCTCCATTCCTATACCAGGGAGACAACACTTCCATAAGATTCTCAAACATCCTGGAATATTCCACAGCAAGTCCTAACCTGTATACTTCCATGTTTTAAGGCATTCTCACAAGCACCTCATTTTATCCTTCCAACAAAACTATTGAGTGGTTAGGCAGGTTCTGAACTCATTTGATAGATAGGTAGTTGAGCTTTATTTGTTAACTATCTCAGGCAGATGCCAAAACCTTTGCTAGCACTACAGAGAACTCTGGTATGAAGTAGGTGCTTAATAAACATTGGTGTAATTAATGAAAGAGAACCAAGGAAGTGATCGCAGCCAGGGCCTCCTTGGGAATCTTCTTGAAGTCAATGGGGAACAATTGAAGGTTGAACATGAAGAAGGACATGAGGCAGGCAACAGGAGAAGGGGAGACCTGTAAGGAGCCTGCTGCTGCTATCCGGGCGGGAGATGGGGGCTTTCTAAAATAAAATACTGTTGTGGGAATGGGAGAGACTAAATGGCTTTGTGAGACAGTAATGAATTAGCATGCCAGGATAACTACAAATAGGGAGGGAAAGGAAATACTCATGGAAATGAATGCCCATGGTTTTGGTAAAAGAGGATGGGTGGATGTCGCCTTCCCTTTATGCTTTATACATTTTTGCCTATTTCCACACCCCAGCAATCATCTTATGGTACCTAAATTGCTCTTTTGCAAGTACATCTCTCCTATTTGACTATAACATCTTTGAGGGGTAGAGTTTAACTTATTGCCATATACCTAATGCCAAGTGTTTGGTGTCAGATGTGTGAGAAGGAAAGAATAAATAAGATATGACTCACCCTAGGGTCAGATGAACATCTATTCCTTCCTTTGCCATTTGTTCCTCGGGCCACCTTCCTGGGACTAACTTAGACTTTTGCAAGAATGCAATGCCTCCAGGTTAGATTCTGCTGGAAGGGAATTGCTATTATATGCCACACAAATGAGTACAGGCCTGAAGGCATGAGGCCTAAATAAAATCAGCCTGTGGACAAATAATAACCTTAACTTGAATTGAGAATACAAGGTCTGAACTGGTATTGTACTTCCCCAAGCCCCTAGGCTGGGCACCTTTTAAAGAGTCATTGCTATGCCATGAATGAATAAGGCAAGGTCTGGAAGGGAGCTACAGACAGGGAAGAATGATAGGGGTCTAAAGATTTTTTCTAATCTTTCTGTACAGCAATTCAAACCAGCCTCCTTTCATTGTGCTGAGCTGAACAAAGGCTATATGTGTATGTGTGCATGGGTGCATATTCCACAATATAACATTAAAAAAATAGCAAATTAGGTTTTCTTATCTTCTTGCTTCCCTAATTTCCTCTAATGCCATATATAGATAATCCACA
This sequence comes from Eptesicus fuscus, assembly GCF_027574615.1. NCBI lineage: Eukaryota > Metazoa > Chordata > Mammalia > Chiroptera > Vespertilionidae > Eptesicus > Eptesicus fuscus. The sequence goes on from NC_072487.1 coordinate 28,468,197, forward strand.
TATATTTCACACACACACACACACACACATACACACACACACACACACATTTATATACCCTGTAAATTAAAAGTAGAAAAAAATGTGAATTGTTTTTGAAGATTTAAAGCTTGAAATTGTCATACTCAGGGTCTATATTTTGCACAGCCTTTATTTTTCACAAAGTAGTGAACTGCAGTTCGACAGAACCGAAAAATTGCTTCTGTTATACAGGGACTTCAATTTCTAATAAAAGTGCAATGGGAAATAATCATTTTCCCCTGCCCATTGAACATATTTTCTGAGCAAGGCAAGATACCAACCAGTACTTGCAGCTACTTATTCAGGACCATGTCCAGGCAGACAGCAGGGGGAACGCCACAGGGAAGATATAAATAGCCTAATAACTATTCTTTGCTCCCACTGCCATCTCCTGCCCCTCACCTCTTCCTTTTACTCAATTTTACTGCAGACTAACATTTATTCACTTAATTCTTCTGTATCAATGCTCTTGACACAAAGAGCCAAAGTTACTTTATAAGAATTGCCTGCTTTTTTTTTTTCCTGGCAGAAGTTCCTCAATTAGAAAGCAGGAACAATCTTTATTCTAGGCTTACACTAGCTGCCCACTTTCAAGCATGTTGATTTGAATTCAGCAGAAGAGATCTTTAATATAAGGAAAAGGGAAATCAATAATTGTAACATATTCCACATCAGTTAAAATACTGTCACTGAGCAGGCACACACTCACTAAATATTATTTAATATGAATGGCTGAGGGTCCACGTAGAGACTTCAGATCAGATAGGTATGGGTGGAAATTCAACTCTCATTCACTAGACCTGTGAATGTCACCTAAGGGAGGTAACTTGACTTCTCAGAGCCTTAGTGTTATTATTAGTAAAATAGCTACCTTGCATGTATGTGGGTGTATCTGACATGATATTTGGCTCCTATTACGTGTGGCATCATTTGTAGCTAATATTAACGTTGTTGCTATTATTATTATCATTAGATAAGAATCTTCCATTCACATTGGAGGACCTATTATTCTCTGCTATCTACTGGCCCATTCCTCTCCCATCAGCAGGTGTTAATGTCTTCCTTTAGCCAGGACACTCTCACAGCTACTTAGGGCACTCAGAGCTGTCCTCTTGGAAGCATGGAATTGACGAGAAGGCTAAGTATCCCTTAGTCTCCAAGGACTGCACCCTTCTTGTGGAATGGAACACAATTCTCTTTGCACACAGCTGAGTCACTTCTAGGTGGCAAAAGCTCACTCACAACAGGATCACAGAGTGAGGTTTCCTCTCACCACCGTTGACTGAAACCTGCTGCCATTATGTATGAACTTACCTGTCTGCCCAAAGACCTTCTTCTCAGCTTGTACATCCAGGGTGCAGCATGGAGCTGTGCACATGGTGGGTACTCAGTGTATGTTGAATTGTTTAATTAATTAAACGTCTTGGCTAGGCTTCAAGAGAGTCATTCTTCTAAATTAGGAAGCTAGGGAATAATTCAGAAAGAAAAGGTGTGAGACTTGGGTAGGGAGTTCAACGGTATCTACTACGTCACTTTAGCCACAATGACCTAAAAGACCTACTTTATTCCGTATTTTTCCACATCTATGGCAATGTTGGCCTTCTGATTGTGTGCTATGCCCAACAAGGCTTTTGTTTTGTTTTATTTTATTTATTTTTAATTTATTTATTTTCTTCATTAATTAAGGTATTACATATGTGTCCTTATCCTCCCATTGCCCCCCTACCTTCCCCACTCATGCCCTCACCCCCCTAGTGCCTGTGTCCATTGGTTATGCTTATATGCATGCATACAAGTCCTTTGGTGTTAAGATTGACATACTGAAGGTTATGCTGGCAATTTGTTTATGCTGCCACCTGCTGGTGCTTGATTTACGGCCTCACCATGTGAAGAGCCCAGATCCCCCCATGATAAACTCAACCAACAAAAAAACAGAACACATTTGCAACACACTTTTGAATCAACCTAGGCTACTTCTTTGAAAATTAAGACAGCTAAAAAGCAAATTAGATTTCTATTACTTTATATTAATTAATAATCACAATAAGCACTTATCATTTAAGATGTATCTTAAATGGTACCAGAGGGACTCAGAATAAAGTTATGAAATCACCTGAATTTTAGAGTCCTAAGAACCATATGATTTAACTCATATGTGGGATATAGAACTGAAACTTATAGACACAAACATGTGGTGCTTGCCAGAAGGAAGGGGGTGAGGAGTAGGGGTAAAGGGGGCCTAATATATGGTGATGGAAGATTATTTGACTTTGGATGGTGGGTACACCATGTAATATACAGATCATATATCATAGATGTATGTGTACACTTGAAACCTATATGATCCTATTGCCCATATTACCCCAATACATTTAATTAAAAAAAAAAAGAATTTTGGAGTCCTTCACTGTTACTTCCTTTTTAATAAATTTTGGGGGGAAATATTACTTGCCTTGCCTCACAGACAACTTGTGAGGACATTATTTCACTCACTATTGAGTGAAATAATGTGAAAACCTTTATAAACTATGAAATGATGCACAAATGTGAGTCATTGATATTATTCCAACAGTCCTCCCTAGAGCCAGGCAGATGGGCCCCCAAAGACAAACTCCTTTCCATAGAAGAGAATCCATGTTGGCCACCGTGTTCTAAAAGGGCGCAAGTGAAAAGACATGCAGCTTCCATGAGACTGGCATGAAAATGTTAAAGAATGAGCACCCATGCACTCTGGGATGTTGCAGCCAGGAAAGGAGAGACTGACTAATGATACGTTCCACAGGAAGTCAGAAGCATCACAGCATCCATATTTTTTTCCAAAGTAGGAAAGCAATTTTCAATTTAGGCTTTAATTAGGAAGTGATTCTTCTCTCCAAAGGGAGTTTACATTACTCCATCCTTTACTATAACATGCTGAGAAGGTGTACTATAACATGCACCCACAAACAGCAGCCCAACTGAGAAGGTGGCAATATGAAGCACCATGTAGTTCTTCCTGGCTCAGAAAAAAAAAGGTGGAGTTTCTGCTTCTACCTCACTGAAGTACTAGTCCCAGACTTGACCTACCACTGCACCAGAAAGAACTAGAAAATTAAACCAAAAATATTAAACAGTTTTCATACAGTAGATGACCTGCGGCTTAGGGCTGTGATCCCTGATTAAAAGGAAACAACAAGCCCAACAGGTCCCTGGCTTTCCATCCGGAGGCACTTTGTGGGTGTGGGTCAGGGAGAGACAACCGAGCAGAGTTGAAGTGAGATCAGAGGTGGTGTATCAGGTTGAAGGGGCTGAAACATGAGAGGCAGAGTACTGCAGAGGAGGGAGATACACAGGGAAAGAGCTCCAGAAATCTGCATAAGGTCCCCCTTGCATCTGTTGCTTAATACTAAGCTGTATATGTGTAAGATGACATTTCACAAGTCAGTCAAAGAACTACTTCTATCAGGAGCTATAAGCTGAACAATTCAAAAGTTTACATGGTGGAAAGTATGGGGTGTGGCAAAGGGCAGGAAGAGAAGTGAAAACCAAGCATATGACATCCTACAGCCATATTCAATGGAATCTAAATCCAAAGAGATAAAATTAGACCAAAAGATAGACTATTCTCTTGATAAGATTCCTGTATTAAGCTGTAACTCTCTTGTATTTTATAGTGTAGCAATGTGTGGAGTCCTAAGTTATAAAATCATTAGGTTAATGTTATAAATATAAACCATATGAAACTATTCTGGCAGCAGCCAGAATTACATGCCTGGAGTTGAAAAACCCAACTGAGTACAGAGTTGATATGTAGCGGGTGTGCATGAGTTCATTTGTATCAGTTGCTGATACTAACCAGCTTCCATTTCAAGCCCCTGCCCTTCCCCAGGACCAGCCTAAATATTCAACCAACCTGATTTCCCCAGGACCTCTTGAGTCCACCTGGAGACTAGAACCTGAAGGATTAAGGCATGGCAATGCAGGGGATCTACAGGACACCAGATTCCTGCTTTGATTACCTGCTGCTTATGCCATCGGTTTGCTATATATTTTCAGCATAACCCCTGGTAACTTTACCAGAGCCTTCCTTACAATGTGTATTTTTCTCTGGATATCCTATACATTAAAGACATTACAAAATACATTACAAAAATATTGCTAACCCGATGCCATATTCTAAACAGGTGACAATTCTGAAGAGCCCAGGATCACAAACTGGCTTATGCCAGAAAAATGGCCTGTATGCTTAAAGACTGTATCAGCAAAAAAGAGCCAGACCTTAAATAGAGATTCCTATTTGGTCAGAATGTTCCTTGTGAGATATTAATAAGAGAAGAGAAAATCTGGTCAGTGTAGCAGTCTGTTGCTCACTTCTAGAGTGAGACCCAATATTTCTTACAGGTATGGATACCCAGTCTCCTTTGGTGGCTGTCAGAATTGAACCTTTCCCGGACTTTCTGCATTCATTAAGCATTTACTGAGCATAAACATTGGACCAGATATGATAACAAAGTATAGGAAAATAAAACGAAGCTATGTATATTCCATTCGCTTCCTTTTATAACCTCAGCATTTCCTATGCGCCCTATATCCTCTAAATAATCATCATCAAGAATTAAACAAGCTGCCCTGGCCAGTGTGGCTCAGTTGCTTGGGCGTTATCCCATGCAACCAACGTTGCTGGTTTGATTCCGTCAGGGCACATGCCTAGGATGTGAGCTCAATCCCTGGTAGGGGACATGCAGGAGGCAGCCGATCAATGCTTCACTCTCGCATAGATGTTTCTATCTCTCCCTCTCCTCTCCTCTCTCTCTAAAAAATTAATAAAAATATTTTTAAAAGAATTGGGCAAGCTATCAAGAAAGACAAATAAAGCCATTGAACTGCATTGTGGTGAAAACAAGAACCTAATTTACTTTAAAAACACAACTGCATCCTAAGCATGTAGCATAGTTTCTGACATATAGTAGGTGCTCAATAAATTTAAATTCCTTCCTACCCCCTCACTTTCTTCACCCTCATTCAGGCCATCCATCCACCCACCCCATCCATGCATCCATGCATCCATCTATCCATCTAGTAATTATTTATTATTGCTTTCCATAAACCTGGAATTTTCCATATCATCTCTGTATCAACTAAAGTTCAATCACAAAAACCAAACCACTAAGAGGTGTGTGTGTGTGTGTGTGTGTGTGTGTGTGTGTGTGTGTGTGTGTGTGTTACTTATTAAAGGATTTGTTATAGAAATTTGAGTTATGTAGCTATGGAGCTGGTTAAGCAGTCCCTGTAAGGTTGTTTTTTTGTGTGTGTGTTTTTTTTTCTTTCAGGTCTCCTGCTGAACATTGAAGTCCACAAGGCATATACTGAGGAGGAGAATATAGATGCAAAGTGAAGGAGAACATGGACAGGCAGCCAGAAGGCATAAGCACAAGCTGGGGCCCATGATAATGAACTGGAACTTGCCAGTTGTCATTGCCTCTCATCTTAAAAAGACAGGTATCCTCCAGAAACTTTGGTCCCTCATCACAGAGCTAAATATACAACTGGGATTAGAATCTGAGACACTGAAGGAGGACCCAGGGGAAGGGGGAGCAGTTACAGAACTAAGCAGTGAAGTAAGCCAAAAGATAAGCAACAATATCTTTGGGCTATAAAATGATTTAGAATATACTACTACTTCCCTTCTACCCTCCAAAGCTTACTCAAGAGTCTATCTTATACTTTATCCAGAAACACACAAAGAAGGACATTCTGGAAAATGTAGTTGGACCAAGTTGACATTTTACAGAGGCACCACAGCATCCTTCTTAATCCTAGGAAGTTGGTGTTATTGCTATGGTAAGATGAAGAAATTGAGACTGGAGAGTTTCTGATCTCATAGTAAAGGGCACAGCTGGGATTTAATTGCAAGGTTTCCTTCTCACTTCAGCATTGCAGAAAAAAAATCAAAGTACATGCTAATAGGCAGCAGAGGGGGTGGATCAACATGCTGTTTCAGGACACAGCAAAACACAGTAGGCATTGGGGGAAAGTTGATCACTGCTGGGGCACAGTTGTAGCTAAACACCTGGGCAGCGACCTTGGATGCGCTTCTGTTGACACACAGAAGCCATTAAAGTGGGGGGGGTCTATAAGTTGGCCTGCTTTTGAAGAATAGCAGCATGTATACAGGAATCAAGAGAGCCAGGGCCACAACATAACTTCAGTAGGCACAATCTGTTCAGAATATAATGTAATTATGAGCACTAGAATTAAGCAACACGTGATTCTGAATCCAGCAGGCCATATGCTAGATGGTTTATCTATACATACACCATAGAGAACATCTCCACCTTAAACACCTTGCCCCAATTAAATGAGCAGATACTCTTAAGGGACTACCCTCATGTACACAGAGTATTTACATGCTAATCAGTCCTTCTCACCCAAAAGTATACACACACACACACCTTCTCCATGACAGAGAATTTGAATTGAGATGTCACCTAAATTTGTTCACATTCATTGGCTACTGTTGCTGCTAGGGCTGTCACTCCTTTACTGGGCAGGCTGTCTAGAGATGGAGTTCTTTTTAAAAAAAATCTTCATCCAAGGAAATATCCATTGATGTTTACGGAGTGGGAGAGACCTAGAGAGAGAAACATGGAATTTTCTCTCTCTCTCTTGGTCTCTCCCACTCCCTAAACATCAATGGATATTTGGATGTGAGAGAGACACATTGATTGGCTGCCTCCTGTATGTGACCCAGCCAGGGCCGGAGATCCAACCTGCAACCTAGGAATGTGCCCTTGACCAGAATTGAACCAGGACCCTTCAGTCCTTGAGGTGACATTCTACCCATTGAGCCAAATCGGCTAGCACTAAAAATGGAGTTCTTAATGGCAATTGAACACTTTTAATAAGTCTCATCTAATTTTAAAAGCTAAGTCCCTTAATAACATTACCGCACTACAGAGTTACAGTTATTAGGAACTGTCCAACTTAGAATTCTAAGTAAGAACAGGAAGGAAATATCTGTTGTAAAAGGAAGAATTCATTTGTGGAAATGATGAACAGCCTCAAAAGAGCAGGGTCATTTATAACAATACATGTCAGAGGTTTGATGTATGAATAGACAGAGCCTGATAATACCCAGAAAGAAAGGCCCGCATTGTGACAGGGCACAGTCAGTCCCAGTGATCCACATTATTAAACATTTCCTGCATCAAGCATGCAGCTCATTTACAGTCATGAGCTCGGGAAGGATGCCTCCTCCATGTCATCGTGGCTAGGCTGGGAGAGCAGAATGGGAGGGGCAGGAAGGACTCCTCATTTCCATCAACACACACCTGCCACAGGTGGAATGGATGGCCTATTCCACTCAACTTTTATGCATTTCCATTGGGGATAACTCATTCCACTTTTCATAAAATGCTCTGCAAGAATTTGACTCACCATCCCTATTTAGAATCTTCCTCAGCTTTATTATTTCCCAACCCTATTGGGCACAGGAATACTAGGATATTGGTCTAAGTCTCAGGGTGATACATTCTTATGTTGGGATCAAGAAAAGAAAGCCAGTTTTCACGTTTACCTCCTCAGCCTGCAACATGTCTCTCTTCAAACCAGGGCTGTTAATGCTTCTGAGAATGTCCTTGACTTTACCTAAGGAAAAAAATATAAGATATTCAAAGGGGACTGGAATGATCTGTTCTCTCTCACAACGAAAGAACAACTCTTCCAATATGAGAATCATTTAATTTTGTCCCATTGTAACTTATAATGATTAAAGGAGAGAAGGTTCATTAAATACAGTGGCTATAAAACAAACCCAATTTTATTGCTCTTCCCAAAGTTGGCCTGCATTTGAAAATATAAACAATGTGAGGACAGCACAGCATAAACAGTCTCGAGAAGCGGGGCATGGTCATGCTGAACACCAGGCATGGGCTTGTTAACAACACCTCCAAAGCTCCTGACTCCTTGAACCACTGGATTATTGATCATTAAAACAGATAATCACAGGGGAGGTCATCCAGTGTAGCCTCCTCTTTTAATGTTTACAGTAAATAATAATTTAGACCAAGTAACTTACCCAAGGACACCCAGGGCCCTTTGCATTCACTTTGCTGGGACCCTCTGAGTTAGGAGACAGAAAAAAATTAGAGGTCTTGAAGATAAGGGTATCTATCTACCCTTTTCCTTAGGAAGGTTCATTAAGAAATGGCCTTGAGGCAGGGTACTGGACCCACTTTTCTATTCTGGGGTCATTTCCCCCACCCCCAATTCTATAATGTCATTTTTCAGACATTTAGTAATCCTTTCTATTATGTTCTGCTTCAAGGGGCTGAAGAGTACACCAGTCATTAAAATCTACCTTAACCCTTTTATTCTTCAAAAGAAGGTTTAAATAACCACTGGCTATTAGGTTAAAGGGCCAGGAGACAGCAGTATGAACTGCTTAGTCAGATCACAGTATAAGCTGGAGATTCACACAGGCAACTGCTTTTGTTCTGTTTCTGTCCTTTTCTACATTCCGCTCCTGACAACCAACCTGCAGTTGCTAAATGTCTAGTGGAATTCTAACCTCACAGTGGAGTTTGTTTTTGTTTTTGTAATTCAAATGCTCATGCAGTAACAATATAGAATTTTTTTGCCAGCATTAAAGTATGACATAAAGTAAATTGAATGTATTTAAATACAGTTTGGAAAGTTTCACATCTGTATGAATCCGTGAAAAATCATAGATAGGTGGCTTAAACCACAAACATTGCTTTCTCTCTGGGGAGTCCAAGATCAAGGTGCCAGCAGGTACAATTTTTGCTGAAGTCCCTCTTCTGGCTTGCAGACGGCCGCCATCTCACTGTGCACTCCCATGTCTGATGTGAACATGCACACACACACAAACACACACATAGATAGATAGATAGATAGATAGATAGATAGATAGATAGATAGAGATCTGTCTTCCTCTTCATATAAGGATCCTAGTCCCACCATGAGGGCCCCAGGGTCATGACCTAATCTAAACTTCATCACCTCCCAAAGACTTCACCTCTGAATACCATCATACTGGGGAGACAGGGCTTCTACATATGAATTTAGGGAGGAGGAAGAATCACAGACATTCAGCTCACAGCAATACTGAATATATTTATCTCTCCAAAAACTTTCTTTGTGCCGAAACCGGTTTGGCTCAGTGGATAGAGCGTGGCCTGCGGACTGGAAGGTCCCAGGTTCGATTCCGGTCAAGGGCATGTACCTTGGTTGCGGGCACATCCCCAGTCGGGGGTGTGCAGGAGGCAGCTGATCGATGTTTCTAACTCTCTATTCTTTTCCCTTCCTCTCTGTAAAAAATCAATAAAACATATTTTTTTAAAAAACAAAAACTTTCCTTGTGCACTTATATTCCTGTCCCGCCCCACAACCACCATCCCAGACTCCAATCACTGATCTGGCTTTTGTTCCCTATAGATTAGTTTCTATTTTCTTATGTACTCACTTTTTTTTTTCATCCGGTCTCCTTTACTCAGTATAGGTATTCTTTTTTTTTTTTAATATATTTTATTGATTTTTTACAGAGAGGAAGAGAGAGGGATAGACAGTTAGAAACATCGATGAGAGAGAAACATCAATCAGCTGCCTCTTGCACACCCCCTACTGGGGATGTGCCCACAACTAAGGTACATGCCTTTGACTGGAATCAAACCTGGGAGCCTTGAGTACGCAGGCCGACGCTCTATCCACTGAGCCAAACCGGTTTCAGCAATATAGGTATTCTTTAATGTGTGTATTACCCATTCTCTCTTTTTTTTTTTTCAGTAGCATTACATTGCATGGATATACCACAATTTGTTTCTACATGAATTGTTAACGGACATGTGATGTTTTCCTACTTTGGGGCAATTTAAGTAAAGCTACTTTGAATATTCAAATACAAATACTTGTATGGATATATGTATTTGTTTCTCCTAGATAAATACCTAGGAGTAAAATGGCAGAATCATATGGTAGGTATAGCCTTAACTTTTTAAAAGATTGTCATTGTCTTTCCCAAAGTGGTTGTACTATTTTATATTCCTACTATCAGTGTAGGAGAGTTCTAGTTCCTCTAAATCTTTGACAACACTTGATGTGGTCAGGTTTTTTTTGTTGTTGTTGTTATGAAACTTTTTTTTCCAGCTTTAATAAGGTATTATTGATCTTTAACATATATAAGTTTAAGGAATACAATGTGATGATTTGATACACATGTATATTGTAAAAATGATTACCAAAATAAGGTTAATTAACACCTACATCCTCTCATAATTACCATTTTTTGTTTGTAGTGATAACATTTAAAAAGTCATTTAACAGTGTTCAAGTATATAATATAGTACTGTTAATTATAGTCACCATGCTGTACATTAGACCCCCCGAACTTACTCAACTTACAGTTGAATGTTTGTACACTTTGACCAACATCTCCTCATTATCCCCACCTCTCAGACACTGAAAACCACTCTCTTACTCTCTATTTCTATAAATCAGCTTCTTTAGATTCCACATATGTGATAATATACAGCACTTGTCTCTCTGCCTGACTTAAGTGCTCCAGACAGTGGCATCATTATGCTTTTCTCTCTGCCTCTGCTACAGTGATCCCTACCAAGATGCAGGGACTCTTCTTCTTTCTTCCTTTGTCCCAATCTGGGGACCTAGAATGTGGTAAGATTCATTTCCTATCCTCAGAAAGCAAAGACTCAAGATGTAGGGCTTGATAACTCTGTCTGACCTTGTCACTAACTCACCTCTCCACAAAACTCTTTCCCCACTTTAGCAACACCAGGACACACTAGCAACTCTGGTGTCTTGGTGACCAGCCAGTCAAGGAATGAGTAGCAGTCTGCATTTACAACAGATAACAACACACATTTTGTGAATGCTTTTCTTTGTGCATCAATCCCAAATTCCACTTGATTGAGGGAAAGGGACCAGTTGAGTGTTTTTTTCTTCTTCCCTCTCTTCATGAGCGCCCTTACCTGACTGGTTTAATCCCCTAACTTACTGCTCCCATTGCCAAAGATCATCAAACAAGTTCAATTCTACTCACACCAGGAACAGAATGGAAGTCTCAGATAAGAACTAGGCATTCGTTTTAAACTGAGACTTGGAGAATTTAATAGTCTTGTTCTCTACAGGGTATTACTTCTACTATCATCTCTGCACCCCTCAGTGCTCCATAAGGACAGAAAAGATTTCAATCAGTATTTCTCATTATGTTATTAGACTCTTTGAGATACCTTTTAAATATCTCTTTTGGGCCTCCAAGTGGCTGTGTGGCTTGATTAATCAGATAGGGATATGTAAGAAACCTGGGCCTTGAATCCAACCCTCTCATCCCAGTGCCCTTTCTGTCACTGAGATATCTCAAAAGTTAATGGTCACAAAGGGAGCCAGGACAACTAGCCTGAATAAAAAAATGCAAACATAGTGCCATTACTGTAGAGAACAACCCAAACATAACACAAGGACTTGGCTGGTGACTGATGATGACTACGTGACTGAGATACCCTATGATGAAAAAAAATTGCTACATTTTTATATCTCTTCATTTACATGCAATTCTGAAATAGGCACTTTTATTTATCTTTGCTCAGTCTTAATATCATATGCTTGCAAACACCTGTTGGAATAAAAAGGTCTTAAGAGTGTCTAATAAATTAGAAGAGGCATTTGAAATATATACTGGACAACTACAACTAGCCAGTCCCTGAAACCCACAGATGCCTAGTAAATATTGTTGATCATCTGACTAAGAGTTTAAAGTATCTCTGGAGACTCCTTAAGAAAATAAAATCGAGCCCATGAATCTTCACTTTTATACTGACTAGAATGCTTAGTACAAAGGTTGGTGCAAAATAGGCACTTGGGAAATGTTGGTTGTGCTAAATGAAATTTAATGGAATTGTTTATACATCTATGTCTGACCCTATGCCAAAATCTAGTGGGGTCAATTAATGGGCCAAAAAAAAAAAGAGTATGGATAATGTATTTCTAAATAATTGCTGGAGCAAACAGTGGCTTATGTTAAATGAAGAGCAAAGTGATGAGTTAGGGTAATTGACTTCAGAGGCCCATAATGATTTAAGTGTAACACTTGCTATTTAATTTTAAGTAAAAAATAAGCTTCTGTTTGGAAATGAGTAGGAAATTTCCCTTTTCTGAGGAAACTTGGTGCTTTTATAACCACCACCATAGTGTGTATGTGTGTGTATGTAAATGCACAACCCTGAGTGACAATAAATGCCAGAATAACTGAGGATACTAAGTGAACACATTCTCTCATGTAAACATATAGCAATGTTTTGGCCAGGCAAGCCTGCCTATCTGCACATCGAGTGTAAATGCCAAAGGATAAAATGTTAAGAGTTAACAAGGCATAACTTGCTAGATGACTGTTGGTATCAAGACATATGTCTGTGCTACACACACATATGTATGTATGCATACTGGAACATGCACCACCATGAACAAAGAAGTAAGAAATGAGCCAGAGAGAACAACCTCATCACTTGTACTTATCTGAAGGAGTGGACTCTGTTCTATTGCAGATGAAATCATTTGGTTATGGTGACAGAAAATTTCCCATTGGTCTTTTACACTGTACTTCACCCAGAGCTTCCTGTCAACACTCTGATATCTTGGAATGAGTTGGGAATTATCCCTAGTGTAGACAACATTCCAGCCTGAAGCCATAAACATCTGCACAATCAAACCCATCCATGTTTATTCCCAGGACCCCCATCAAAGGATGATAGCTTAATACAGCTCTCTGTATGAGCTAAGCACATTTTAATCCCTGGATGACTTTCCTCATATTTCTCAGGAACTTGATGCCCTGTATGTACAATGGGTTTCACTTTATCAGCCACTTCTGGTGCATCATGGGGCTATTAAATTAGAATTCTTTAAACATCTACTAGCTAAAGTATTTTTAAGAAATTTGGTGGCACAGTCAATCAAGGTAATTAAAAACTGTATCAGAAAGTAGGCAAGGAATTGAGGAAAGGGGAGTATATAATAAGTAAAACCATTTCACAGGTGAATTTTGACTCTCCAATTATTTTAGGTACGTGAGTTACTGTAAACCAATATTAAAAGTCTTAATAAAGAGAAAGCTTTTCAGTTTAATGAAATTCACTTCCATGCCTCTGCAACTTGTCTTTCTTATATGATAAATGTAGTCTATAGTACACCATTTGTTTATAAAAAGACACAGAAAGGCAACAGCATTACAGAGCAAAGCCAGAAAAGCCTCAACTTTAGACCTGAAAGTGAGTTTTGAATGAATGCTTCTTGAGGGAGTCTGCCCATGATCTGGTGTGGCCCTTTCTTTTGGATTGCCCCCCAAAGATTAAAGAGGGCTATCCTTTGGACAAAAAATGGAATGGAGCACACTTTTATCCCCCAAGATAAATCCCAGGGACCATTGGCTCAACAATTCAAGATAAAAACAGAACTATGACCACTTCAAACTAGCTAAATGAAATTCTGTATTCAAAATCTTTACTCATATAGATGTGCTTCACGTCAACCATCAGTTGAGCCTTTACTCAGGGTGAAAATTAACACTTAAAGTTTCACCTTTTCAAACCAATCTCAGCACATCCCTTCCCCAGGGAGCAAGTATAATTTAATTTTTATTATTGCCTCTGGGTCCAGCTGTGTAGTGAAAGTTCAAATGCATTCCATATTTTTAGCTATATGTAATACATTAAAGGGGGAATGTGAAAATCTTAAGTGTATATAATTAACTCCAAGCATTTTAAACATTTTAATTATTGTTTTAGTTAGCTACACAGTTAATATTTCCAATCTAGAGTGTATGTACAATGATCCTACATATCTAAACATCAACACCAAACGAATGCCAATCCAAGATGGGGGAAAGCAAAAACTTCACAAAATATGCCATGATAATTTGTCTATCATCTAATGCCTCTATGTCTGTAGTCTAATTGTTAAAGCAAAGAAGAGCCAAAGTGAGAAAATTTTATCTTCTTGACTTAATGAAGTCCCTGTCTATAAGGTGAGTGCTTTCTACTCAAGCCAGAAGAATTTTTTTCTTACAGTTTGTAGAAATAGAGCCCTAACTGGCTCAGCTTAGAGAATGGGAAGGAAAGTACGATAAACAGACAATGGTATCTGTTACATACAGCTGGTAACTAGGGCTCATTCAACATACCTGGCAGTTTGAGGAAGTGTAACTCATACAGTACTGTGACACTTTGCCTCACCCAAATGATTTTCTCCACTAGCTTCTACCTTTCCGAGGTAGTATCTGTCCATGTAGTTGTTCTTTTGCCTATGGTTACTAACATAGCTGGCCATCAGATCCATCTGGAGAGATTAAGATAATTGATTCCCAGACCCTATCCTATACCTACTGAATCAGAATCTCTACAGCCAGGGAGAAGCAATTCAATATATTTTAATCCTCACCCTAGGATATTTTTTTCATTGATTTTTAGAGAGAGTGGAAGGGAGGGAGGAGGAGGGGAGAGAGATGTAGGGAGAAACACTGAGGTGAGAGAGACACATCGATTAGTTGTTTCCTGCACACACCCCTGCTGGGGTTGGGAAACATGCAACCTAGGTATGTACCCTTGACCAGGAATCACACCCACAACCCTTTGGTACGCAGGTGAATGCTCTAACCACTAAACAAACCAGCCAGAGCAACAACTCAATATTTTTAACAAGTTTTCCAGATGTATATGATACTGTCAGTCTAGCTGATCCAGTATTTGGACACTATTGGTTTAGAAAACATACAGGAAATGTAGAGTAAAAGAAGAAAAAAGGACAGAGAGGGCCCCTAACCTCATCATATGAACAGAGATGAGTTTATCAGATCAGCTAGTTGTCACCCTAAAAAGCTTACAGAATGTTTCTATCCCAGGAATCACAAACTCACACACATACCTTCAGGGCAGGAAGATAACATAAATGAGTGAAGCCAACTCAGTGGAACATTTGTGGCTTCCTCAGTCTGTTTTTCATTTCTCACTTTTGACAGAAACATGGGAACAGCAAATACCCCAAATTCCTCTTAACTCTTTTATCCAGAAAGCAATGGTACAAGCATGAAGATAAAGGGCCATGGCTGCAGTGTCCAGAGTAATAGGGAAGAGTGGTGACTTTGGTATCTGAAGAGTTTCTGTCACATCTAAAACGGACAGCTTATACCCAACTTCTGTCAATTTTTGTGGCAGCAAAGCCTGTATAAAAAGAGCCAAGCAAGATTAACAAGAATAAAGGGAAAGAGAAACTAGACAGGAGTGGGGAAGATTCACTTTAAGGTAGATCTGGTCTAATGCAGAGGAGAGACTTATTCTAGTGTTCTCTCCATCGGTAAGAAGAGAAAAAGTACTGTTTAAGTACATTAAGATTTTTATGAAGTAAACAGAGATTTGGAATCAAGCATATCTGAGATAGAATTCAAGTAATCAAATTACTTAACCCTGTCTGTGTCAGACCTCTTTCTCCTGTTCTCTCTTTAGTGCCTTCGAGGTAGCAGCTCTGGCCTCAGTTCAGATTTTTTAATCTCTTACAGAACTTTAGTCTGTTCCATGCATATGTGGTTCAGGGGTTGGAGATGTGGGTAGACAGAGTTTAGGGATGTCTTCATTGGCTCTTTCCCTTATGTTATTCCCTCACTCTCTTCAGCATTCAGCTTTAGTTTTCTTGTTTTCCCAGCCAGACGAAGGCAGGTTTTCCCTCTTGTTCTCTACTAGTCTATGCACTGAAAGTGTAGCACTTAGCCTTAGTCCAAAAGCAACAGAAATGGGAACTGCTCCATCTCCTTTCCTCCAGGTGAATATACACTCCCTAATACAATCTGTTTGCTTTTGTTCATTCTCCAGTACTTTCACGTGGGTGCTTTTTGTGTTGTGACAAAGTTACATGGTTGTTTTCTGCATGAAAATTTATCAAACCCTTAAGTTTATCAAACGCTTATGAGGAAACCAGCTAAATGTCTAAAAGCAATAAATTTCTGCACATAAACAGAGTTCAGAGATAATCTAAGTGAGAAAACTTAGACCCAGAGATTAAGTGATACAACCACAATCACATACGTACCTAGTGATGAAAACTATTAAGTAAATATGTATTTTGTACCTAGTCTTCATGTCAAATAGTATTATGACCTGTTTGAATAAATGGGTGAACCATTAGAGCAGGGCACTGGAAGGTCAGCCTCATGAGGAACTAGAGAACCTCCTCTGAAAGTACCTATCCTAAGAGAATAGGTAGCCATGATAGGTATGCCTGGTCCAGTGTGGCAATGTAATTATTAACCTA
Organism: Eptesicus fuscus; assembly: GCF_027574615.1. NCBI lineage: Eukaryota > Metazoa > Chordata > Mammalia > Chiroptera > Vespertilionidae > Eptesicus > Eptesicus fuscus. Next base: position 28,484,529 of record NC_072487.1, read on the forward strand.
GATTAACTTTTCTTCTGGACCCCAAACACTCATATCTGAGTTCCATCGTAGTTTTGGTTGTTAGTAAAACAAGAAAAACTGTGAAACAAAAGCCACATTGCTTTGGTGCTCTTTTCAGAGAAGGTAACAAAATGGCAAGTGATTAAGGTCTTTTCTCCATCTGTGCCACAGGACCAATGGTGGCTCTGGCATATTCAGATCTCCAGTGCATCAACAGTGGCAATAGTAGAGCCCAGAGATAGAGGGCAATGCCTGTCAAAGCATCAAGAGAAGCTGGAGGAAGCAGCTGTGTGTGGCAGGAACAAAGTTCTAAGAAGGGGCAGTGACACCTGAAAAACATGACAGCATCTAGCAGAGGGGGTCCAGGCATGGGAAGGTAAATCAACACTTATGAATTTTGTTGTTGTTTTTTTTTAGAACATTGGAGAGGCCCCTTGAGAGGAGTAGCTTTTTAGGGACCTAGAAGTCCTGCATTCTTTGGTGACACAAGAAGCATGAAACACAGGTTTAGTGTCAGTGTGATATAATTTCAAATTCTGGGCTGATGTGACCTAAGTAAGCACAGGTTACAAATATATATCAGCCAATTGATTGAATACAATTGCCAACTGGTAGAATTGAGAGGAATAGGTAGATAAGATGCAAGTGGAATATTATATATAAGAAGCATGGGAGTAAGACAAGGCACCTAGAAACAAAAGCAGTCTCTTTTTATGACATTATTTACCCACATAACACCTTCAGTTCATATCAAAATTTATCCTGCTACTCAGGTGTATTTATTAGGGTGAACATAAAGTTCACATGTGAGAGAGAATATAAAGTAGCAAGGAGACTGTTCTCCACTGATGAAAGGCTAGAGAAACATTCTTCATTATTTCAAAATATAGGTGCCGATGCTTCTTTGTAATGATACAAACACTATTATTATGGTAGGCCAGCAAAGGAACCCATCACTGAAGCAAAGAGACCACTATGGATATGAAGAGACAATGATGACACACTGGACGTTGCTTTATGAAGGAGGGACTTAAATACAAGGCCATGGAGTTCAGATGCCATTCAATGGGCAAAGAAATCTCTGCCGCTTCTTGAGCAGAGGCACAACGTGATAAATATGGTGCTGGAAAGAGATAACATTAGAGCAGTGTGCAGTGTGAGGAAAGGAAAGATGATCCTGGGAGCTCTTTCAGTGACTCATGTAGGAGATGATGGGACAAGGTCTGGGATGATGGCAGTGGGAGTGAAGAGGAAAACCCTAAATGTTGAGACATGGATGGAATACTGTCATGATTAGTATCCTCATAGCTTCTGAAGGATTAGCCTGCCCACCATTCATCTTTGTATCCCAGGAACCAGCACAGTGCTCAGGGCAAGTGGCAGCCAGGGTAATTTCTAGAACATGTCTGTGCTTTCTTATGATCATTCCTTTTCTTTTTCTATGCTGAAGATGCTTTACTTTTTCATATGGTGCTTATTTGTGAGCACAGAGGCCAGAAAATAATTAGGGGGTCTGCAGTCTCTGCCATATGCTTGTCTAAGGCTGTTAAAAGGGAACACATTTCAAAGATCCCTACATCCTTTGTTTCTACCGTACTTTTAGCTCCTGTCTCTCTGGTGCTTCTACCATAGTTTTGTCATTTGTGCATTTGGCTCTGCATTCTTGTAGGAATTTTCAAAGCAAGACAGTTCTATCAACACCCCTGCCTCCTGTTAAATAGATATCTAAGATGTTATTTTCTGGCAGCTTATCTGATGGTGCTGAGATCAGAGGCACTGTGATTTTCAGCAATAGGAGGTTTGATTCCAATATGACATACAGTAGGGCTCCAGCTTCAGCAGATTCTCCCCAGTGGCACACTGCCAGCTAAGCTGGCCTCATCTGACTCCTTCTCAGCACACTGCCTACATACCCTCAGCATCCATTACCATCAGGAAGATTCACACACACACATATGGAAGAGCAGGCTAGGAGAGTAAAATGATCACTTGGAATCTATGGCAGGAGGATATATAAAAATGAATATGGACTCAGAGTCATTTAGTTTTGCTATTAATAGTCGACCTACCAACAGCCTAAAATCTCCCTCTGATGAGCTGGGGTTAGCTGCATGGCTAACGTGGGTATTAGCCTTGGTCTGTCACTACCTGGACCAATCTTCACCATTGTCATCATTGAAACTGTTATTTTGCAGCATGGCCAGAGATAAACTCACGGTGTCAAGGACTGGTGTTTGCATCAGCAGTATGAATCCCCAGGTAGGTCAGTCAAAGAAGCAGGACGGGGAGGGGAGATCACTATGAGTATAAAGGGACAATGAGGCTGGATACGTGGGATGTGCTCTATGGAGAAGTACCTTAAATATTGGGCCCTAAATATAGAGAAGCAGGGTGGCTACCAATGATTTATTAAAGATAATGTAACAGAGTAATATGGTATGAGAGATGACCACCATTTCAATTCTGCACACAATCACTAATCTACTCATACAGCAAAACAGGGAGGCCTACATATCAGGGGCCTTAAACCACTCCACAGTTAATAGGTCTGACCAATCATTTCCTCTCATCTAGGAATTGGGAATGGGGACACAGATACCAAGACAAGAAGACATGAGCTGAAAGGTCATGGATCCAAAGGGACCACTTTGACTTGGAAAGCATAAGAAAAGGAGAAGGTCCAGGCTACAGAGAAAGCACAAGGCACATATGCAGAGGGGAATAAGGTAGAGAAACCATGCAAACCAAAATGAAAGGCAGAGGTTCTGAGAGGCGCTGCAGTTCCTCCAAGAACTAACAATACTTTCTACAACTGGGTTCCACTGGGAACTGTTGGAATAATTCCCTTTCCACTTGAGATTCTTCATATGGGATTCTGTTCCTTGCAAATGGAAATTCTTTAAGTAAGTAGGCATCTTGGAATGTCAATGGTAGGCTATAGAAAGAAGAGAATGCCATGAGAATTTAGTCCTCCTGGTGGTATTAAAAACTCCTAAAAGAAAAGAACCATATTTAATAAGCTATTATATTCCCCCAAATACTTAACATAATGCCTGATGCAAAGTTGGTGCTTGACAATATTTGTGATTGAAGTCAGTTATTTCTAGACCAGGAATGTGTGGGTATGAGTGAAAACCAATCCATTTTAAGTGGCTTATTTCTGGGTTGAAGAAGCTGAAAGGGATTTTGAAGGCTGGTGAGAATATGTCTATCTCCACACAGTAAGTCCATAGCTTCTTTGTTGAATTGGCACAGCCTTTCATATGTTGTTGAGCACAGGGCAGCACTCAGGGAATAGGTATGGTTCATGATTGCCTTTCAAATGCATACCAGGAGTCCTGATTGATCTCACTCTGAAGTGGAATATTTCCTGAAACAGATCTGGAAATGGACCACTACTGACCACCTCCCTTGCTCTACATGCATCTGAGCCACCACCACACTTTTACTTCTAGATATCCATATGGCTTTTCTCTCCAGTCATTCAAGTTTCTGTTCAATATCTTCTTCTCTAGAAAGCTTTACCTATCTACACAAAAATATTATCTCATTATTTTATCTCCTTTCACTCTGCTTTATTTTTCTACATTGTACTTACCACTCCTTGATATTATATGTTAATTGGTTGATTTGTTGTTTTCACAATAGGATATGTTTCATAAGAGCAGGATCTCTGTTTTATTTATTATTATAACCCTAGAACCTAGAATAATGAATGGCATATTATAGGTGCCCAATAAATATTTGATGAATGAATGAATGAATGAATGAATCTCCCTTAAGGAACCAAAAGATCCTTGAGGAAACAGTACACATCTGGTTTATCTCTGTTGTTCTTACTGTATTGATAGAAAACTTTGTACACAGCAATTGCTCAATACATGTTTATTATATGAGTTTTAGGTATTGTAATAAGCTGACTATGCCATACTCCTCATGGACCTGCAAATTCAACCAGCAGAGACCTTGCCATAGTCATGCTTAAGAGTGTTGGGTAACTTGGCATGGTTTTCAAGATCCTGGGTGAGCAATGAAGCTTGAGAATAACAGATCATGTTGGTTTCCTGGAACCTTAACAGAAATGTATTAAATAATTGCTGCTGATGCCCTGGCTGGTGTGTCTCCATTGGTTGGAGTGTCCATGCACCGAAAGGTAGCAGGTTCGATTTCTAGTCAGGGCACATGCCCAGGTTGTGGGTTCGATCTGGGTCACGGTGCATACTGGAGGCAAACAATTGGAGTTTCTCTCTCCCCCTCTCCTATCCTCTCCTGCTGAAATCAATAAAAACATATCCTCAGGTGAGGATTTAAAAAAATAAAAATAACTGCAATGAGGATGACTCAAAAAATATTACTCTCTTTTTTATCACCAGATCCAGGTTTATTCCTTTTCTTTCTAGAGTAGTACATATGTGGGACCCTCCTGCCAACCACAGACACTTCAGCACTGCTTAATGACAGTATACATTCTGAGAAATGTGTAATTAGGCAATTCTGTCATTGTGCCAACATCACAGAGTGTACTTACACAAACCTAGATGGTATAAACTACTACACACCTAGGCTATATGGTATAGCTTATTGCTCCTAGACTACAAACATGTTACTGCACAAAACAACATGAGATTAAATCAAACATAAGAGAAAAGAATGTAATCAAGAGAAAGCTCTGCGGGCATATCATAGCATACTGTTTTACAGCAAACTATTTTTTAAATATATGTAAGCAGAAAGAGTATACTCTAAAATAATGATAAAGATATAGTAAATACATAAACCACTAACAATCATTTATCATTCTCAAGCATTGTGTACTGTACATAACTGCATGTGCAATACTTTTACAGTATTGGCAGTGCAATAGGTTGGTTTACACCAGCATCACCACAAACACACAAGTAATGCATTTTGCTATGATATAGGATGACGACAATGTGGCTAGGTGGTAAGAATTTCTCAGATCCATTATAATCTTATAGTGCTGACACAATTATAGTCAGTTGTGTAGAAGTTCACAAGGCTTTTTAAAAACACTTATACATTCAAAAACAAATGCTTAACATTAGCCATTGTAAATATCTAAAATATCATATTATTCTTACCTTTCACCCTATTAATAATCTCTATAATCACATCCTGGTTCTAAACCAATAAATTTGGAAAATCTAGCCGGTGCTGAGGAAGATGTGGAAAAATAGGGACTTTCCTACTCTGATAGGAATATATGTACTAGTATATTGATGCAATTTTTGAAGAGAAATTTGGCAATAGTTATAAAAACTGAATGTGCAATAATTCTTAGTGTGAGGAAAGCAATGATACAAAAGCAAGACAGTGAAGTGGAAGGAATATGGGTTAAACTCTTGACTTCATTGTGTGACCCTGAATATATCATTTAGATAATCTCTCTGATCTTCACTTCCCTCATCTCTAATACAGGAAATGTAATTCCCACATTCTTCATTTGTTGTGAAGTTTAGAGAAAATGTACAAAAAGCACCTATTGTAGAGTCTGTCACTTCAGCAAGACAAGTCAAAGAGGAGAAATGTTTGTCCTTAAAGAATAAAAAAGAATGGTGGTACTAAGATTGGGTAGAATTTAAGATAACTTAAAAGTTATTGTTTTAAGGACCTTAATATCTCATGGGGAAAGATTTGAGCAGGAGTATTGAGATCTTGTATGTATAAATATTTTTATTTTCTAAATTAAAATGATGAAAAGAATTCCACTAAATTGATATAACATTGACAATAGCCTATACCTCTCAAATTAATATATTAATGTCATTATGTGTTCATCAGAAACATTTAAGATCTTCCCCTAAAGTTTCAAAAGCATGTATAAAACTTTATTGCTTTGTTACAGAAAATATACACATTCTAAGGCTAGGAATTTTTTGCTTGTTTCTGTTGTCTTTTTGTTGTTGTTATTTTGGTTACTGTTGCTCTTACTTTGTCTAATCCATCATCCAGATGTCCAATACTTTTCTTATTTTATGTCATGAAATGTTGACTTCTACATTCTGGGTTTCAACTGAATCCTAGAATTAAGAGTAACTTGGATGTTTGAGATGGGAAAAGTTTGAGCAAGCAATAGCTAACTATCCTCCCTGCTGCACCATTATAGGTCTAGGGATTATTCCAAGCTCCATTTCTCAATACATAGGGCTATAAATTCTCAACTCCATCTGTGATAATTGCCTATCAGATCAAATTAGAATAGGATTTAACTTTAATATGGCTTTACCAGCAACTTACCTACCCCATCTCCCTCTCCCTCTCTCTCTCTCTCTCTCTCTCTCTCTCTCTCTCTCTCTCTCACTCACACACACACACACACACACACACACACACACTACTACATGACACATGGTGTGGTAGGCTTGTACCAGTCAGGATTCAGGCAGAGACACAGAAGCACTGTGCTTGCTGTGGGATAAGGAATTTATTAGGAGAATTAGAAATGACACAATAAGGAGTTGCTGGGAAGGGAAAGGACTGGAAGGAGCATTGCAGATCTAGAGGAAAAATCACTAGCCAGGCCTCTTGAAGTGCTGGTGCAGGTTAGGACTTCCAGGGAAATTTGAGAAGCCCGGCACAACCAGCAGCAGAAGTTTATGAGAGCTGTGATCTCTGTACAGCTACCAGTGCTATGGGGCCACAGCCAAGCATCTGGTGGAAATGTTTGAACAATAAACCTAGCAGTTGGATGAAGAGCAGTGGAGAATGAAGACAAGCTGGGCATCTCTGTGCACATTTGTCCACCTTTCAAATCTCACACAAGCTCCTGTTTTGGCCAACTGTAGCCTGGAACCATTCAGGAAAGAAGAGTTTTTTAAATGTAGTCTCCAAATTAAACAATACAAGTAAGTCCACACCTTGACAACTCGTCATCCATACATACCACTTTTAACCATATTTAATATCCAATAAAGGTGATAGTAAAATTATGCTTCTATCTAACAAGATGCAAGGATTCCTAATATAACCAACAATGCATAGTCCTCCACAAAAGAATATTCAATAAGTTCCTTGTCTCTTTACCCATCTTTTGACAATGTTCATTCTTCATCTATCTGAGTCTCACTCCTCCTTTAATCTATACTTTCAACACTATTAATACATTTTATGTTGGATAGTATGGAAACTGGAAATGGAAAAAGAAAGAAAACAAATGGTATTTTACACACACACACACATTCACATCAAAGTAAGGAAGAAATACTTAAAACTCTTGGAGTCTTTATTTCTATAATTTGTCAGGCTATAACAAGGTCTGTGCCACTAGAAGTCCTGCCTAGACTGTCATAGTATTCCATCAGTGTTGAAATAAGACATAGGAAAGTACTAAGAGGCATCCAGAGCATCCCCTATTCTTCCCTGCTCTCATTATGTAGAAGCAGCCCAACTTCCCCTGGAGAGGATCAATTGCACTTGTAATGCAATGATGCTATCCTTTGCCTGTTGGTTTACTGAAATGAGAAGCTCAAAATGACAAGGTAATAATAGACTCAACTTCCAGTTTAGTAGAACTTTATATATCCTCTGATAAAATACAATCTTCCCTTGCTCAGTAAGGACACTAAATCAACAGAGCCCAAAATCATGGGGACACATTATGCCATTAGGTCATTAGGAATAACAGGGAAAAACATTTCCATTGGTCACTGATTCAGAGTATAGATTTACCCTAAAGAATTTTACACAAGGCCTCCAAAATAGTGCTACACATTGGGTGACATAACTGAGTCTTCCAAAGGATAGTCTACCATCCTATCAGATTAATTGCATGAGGGTGAATTTGATATTGAATAATTTCCAAAGTAAAAAGTAATGCTGTATGAAAAACTATAACACCGAATAAGGCATTTTGGAAGCCTACAGGTGGTTGGTTTTGGCAGAATCATCACAGGAAGGAAAGACAAATTCATATCCAAGATGCTTGTGTGTTCCACTGAGAAAAAAGTGTTATTCCTTCCAGGATGGAAGTAGTCCAATGTAATCAACCTTACACCAAGTGGCTGGCTGATGTCCCTTGGGAATGGTGACATATTGTGGACTCAGTATTGGTTTCTGTTGCTGGCAGGTTGGGCACTCAATAATAGCTGAAGCCAAATTGGTCTTTGTGAACAGAAGTCCATGTTGCTGACAAGCTCATGTACAACCTCCAGTCCTGCCAAAGTGGCCACCTTCATCATGAGCCTATTGGGCAAGGGTACAGATGGCTGGGGAAAAAAGCTGATTAACATCCACAATATGAGTCATCTTGACCAACTGATTATTAAGATTTACTTCTGCTGAGGGTGTTCTTTGGTAAACAATCACATGACACACAAATCCTATCTAATAAAAGAGTAATATGCAAATTGACTGTCACTCCAACACAAAGATGGCTGCCCCCATGTGGTCAAAGATGGCTGCCCCCATGTGGACACAAGATGGCCACCACTAGATGGCCAGCAGGGGAGGGCTGTTGGGAGGGATCAGGCCTGCAAGGGAGGGCAGTTGTGGGCAATCGGGCCATCAGGGGAGGACAGTTGAGAGGGAACAGGCCTGCAAGGGAGGGCAGTTGGGGGCGATCAAGCCTGCAGTGGAGGGCAGTTAGGGGTGACCAGGCCAGCAGAGGAGGGAAGTTGGGGGTGACCAGGCCTGCAGGGAAGGGCAGTTGGGGGGGACCCAGGCCTGCAGGGGAGAGCAGTAGGGGGGGTCCAGGCCTGCAGGGGAGGGCAGTTAGGGGCAATCAGGCTGGCAGGGGAGCAGTTAGGCATCAATCAGGCTGGAAGGGGAGTGGTTAGGGAGTGATCAGGCTGGCAGGCAAAAGGAGTTAGGGGCAATCTGGAAGGCAGGCAGGCAAGCAGTTGGGAGCCAGCAGTCCTGGATTGTGATAGGAATGTCCGACTGCCCGTTTAGGCCCGGTAGGATCGGGCCTAAACGGGCAGTCGGACATCCCTCGAGGGGTCTCAGATTGAAGAGGGTGCAGGCTGGGCTGAGGGACACACCCCCCATGCACGAATTTCGTGCACCGGGCCTCTAGTATCTTTATACTTTACTAGAGGCCCGTTGCACAAAGATTCGTGCAATAGGCCTTCCTTCCCCCTGGCTGCCAGTACCGATTTTCCTCCAGCACCCGGGACCCAGGCCTTTGCTCCGGCCACAGCAGAGAAGCCAAGCCTCTTCAATCTTCAGTCTTTGCTCTGTGCCTGCGTATGCAAATTAACCCAACATCTTTGGGTTAATTTGCATACTCACTCCTGATTGGCTGGTGGGTGTCATGGATGTACAGTCAATTTGCATATTTCTCTTTTACTAGTGTAGATGTGCATTTTGGAGAGTTCTATCCACATTCAACTTCTGGACTACCTGCCACCAAATTTTTCAATTGTGTTCCTTCCAAGTTTCTGACTATCCAGTAAAACCATTAGCCACTACACACGAATCTGTGCAGATTCACAGATTTGGCCATTTCTCCTAGGTTTTATAACTGGAAGAGGGGCCATATGCAGCAACTTTTCCCTTTTTAGGAAGGAATATTGAAGAGAGACAAATTTGTATGGCCTTGGAGGCTCATCTCCTTCCCTCTGGGAAGATTAGCAAAGAACTGGCTTAGGTCCACTGGGCCAGCCTGCAGAGATAAGGCTTTTGGCTAATTTCAGCATTCCATTCAGCAGGCAAGGTTGTTTCCTGCACTCTTGGTACATAAACCTTCATCTCCAGTATGCATCTTCCCTAGCATGTTCCTGGACCAAGATACCTCTTGTTTTACTTATTTTTACTACAAGAAACCACATATTCCCTACACATCTTAGCCTAGCTTACAAAAGGGGTAAGCAAGCAGGAGTTCTGTTTTGTACATCTACGTTTCTGGCTAAATCCACCCTCTGCTGGACTTTTGGTCTTAGTACATATAGGGCATCCACGTCCCCCCTGTGCTAAGGAGTAATGAGAATTTGGAAGACTGCATTACTCTACTATTTTTCTGATTTTAAGTTTTTCTTCCAAATAAGCCCTATGTTATATCTGAAACCCATTATACTATGCTGAATGCCGTGACCACTTTCGTAGCAGATATCTTGATATGCTCCACTCCATTGGATGCTAAAAGCTTGACCAAACTGGCATGCTCCTACATTTTTGTGGGACATACTTTCTACATTCTTGCACACATATGTTTGGGAAGTCTCTTTTCTGCTCAACAGATCCAAGCAACATGATGTCACAGCATGATGTCCATTGAAATGGAGAGGCAGGGAGGTTCATGAAAAAAAGGTTAAAATAAATTGGTGAATAGTTGATACAGTTCTGAAATAGATTAGTGTATTGCTAGAGACCAGGTGAAACTGCTTCTGGTGGTCTTTACTAATAGGTATAAAGACATTTAGCAGGTTACCAACTGCATACTGATTCTAGGGGATGTGTTAGTTAGATCCAAGAAGAACCACATCTGGAACAGGCTACAAATGGAGTCTCCCACCACCTAATTAAGTTTATTAGTTTGTCATTCTTCACCTGTCATCTGCACAGCCCAAAGACAGAAACTGAATGAGGATGTAATAGGAATCATTGTTCCTAGATCTTCAAGTCATTTGGTGGAACAAAGATCTTCAATCCCTCCAGGAATGCAGTGTTAATTTTGAATTACTGATTCAGTAGAAAAAGGAAGCTCTAGAGGTCTCCATTTTGCCCTTGCTATCATAAAAGATCTCACTCATAGATCAGGGAACTGATATGTGGAGTCTATCAGTTTCTTAGTTGTCTATTTTGACTATACATTTCATAACTAGGGGAAAACTATTGCTTGATAAAGACTACCAGTGTCCTATTTATCACTGACAACAGGTTAATTAGGACTCTGATGTGAGTCCTAATGCCGTGACCACTTTCGTAGCAGATATCTTGATATGCTCCACTCCATTGGATGCTAAAAGCTTGACCAAACTGGCATGCTCCTACATTTTTGTGGGACATACAAAAATGTCCCACAAAAATCAGAGTCCTAATGCCATATTGCTATTTTTAATTTTTTATTTCCATGGAACCACTTCTAGTGGTATATATATTTGTCTCAATCAGAGTTCAATTAGCAGAGCTATAGGATAAAGGTTTCACTGTAAGAATTAGAATTTACATCAACGTTAGAGGAGCTGGAACAATGAAAGTCTAGGAGAAAGAATGAAGGATTTGAGGGAGTCGCTAACCAGTCTTCTCAGAGCACTGGCACAGGTGGATGGTGGAGCTTTCAGGAAAACCTGGTAAACTAGGCCCATCTAATCACTGAAGTAGAAACCCAAGTGGGATACTTTTTGTGAGGGACAAGCAGCTGTTGCATCTATGTAGCTACTACTTCTATGCATATGGTGGTGTGCCTGGGACCACAGCGGGTCACAGAACCAGAGGTCAGAAGAAATGGACTTGAAAAGGAAGAAAACAAACACAAATTAGATCTGCAAGTCACTTCTTCGTATTTTCATCACCATACCTGGTCTTGACGTTCTTAAGAGAGAAATGACTCTGCTTCAGTTCCACTTCTTAAATCCCATGCAAGTTTCTCCTTTGAGTAACTCTAACCTGGAGCCATAGAGGAAAGGGTGGTCTAGGAAACATAGTTCCCAGCTTAACCAAGTTGACATTAGAACAACCCAGCATAATATCGATACAATATTGATGAAACATGGAGTAGAAGAGGAGAGGGAGCCAGCAGAGGAGGCAATATTGATATAATATTGATGAAACATACAATATGAACGAAACATGGAGTAGAAGAGGAGAGGGAGCCAGCAGAGGAGGCAAGAAAACAGAAAACAGGAGGATATGGTTTATTAGATGCCACCCACAAGACTTGTCTTGAGAAGAAAGGAGTCATCAGTTCTGCCAAATATGATGATCAGACAAGGGAGATGAAGTTTGAGAACTGACTATGTGACTGAGAATATAGCTAGGTTATCCTCCCAGCTCCAAACACATCAGTGGGTAACTAGAGCCAGTCTGTTCCAGTTCCAGATTACTGAGGGGAAAAGATCAGATTAGCCTAGCTAGTTAGTCAACACCCTGGGAGAGAAAACCTCTGAGAAGGAAAAGTGCATGGAGCAGGTAAATTAACTGATCCAAATCCTAAAATTCTCAAACGTAGTTTGGTATGGTTTTAAGAATTTATGGAAAATCCAAAATAATTGCCATACAGAAATGAAATACTGAAGTAATTTTATATTTAGTAGAATTTCTTGTAACTACCGAGTTTTAGAGGTGGGAGAGCAATTGGAAGAGTGATTTCTGCTTTTTGGTAAATCCCAGTGGATTGCCAATCTAGCCTAAATACAGAGTCAAAGATACTGAATAACTGTGGATGGCAAAGAAATGAAGGTAGCAGAGAGATAAGGCTACTTTCAAGAATGGGAGTGTTTTATTTTAGCAAAGGTTCTGAGTCAAACTTGAGGGTCAGAACACGTTTAAGAATGAGCACTACAAACCAGCTACACACTGACCATTGTGTTTTTCCTTATGCAGGGACAAAAGAATGTTTGTCTTGAGTTTATCTTTTCAGTTACAAATGACATAGTCCTAGGACTACTGCCATGTTCATACCTTAAGGTTTCTGTGTTTAGTAAGAGGTCACATGGGAAAGTGGAAATACCGGGACAGAATTAAGTCTGTTCCATCATGACTTGGCCACTAGTCAGCTGTATGATATTTTCTTAACCTGTCTTTGTCTCCCATTACACCATATTTTCAGGGTTCCCTCCAACTTTGACTTGAGTCATTCCTGGAGAGAATGGTTCTGAGAGCATGAGCAATCACAGTAAGACATGCCCTAAAGATTTTTGGTAGAGCACACATCTAATTCAGAGGTCTGGGCATCTAGCAACATCCAACAAGCAGAACAACCAGGAAGTCTGGCTGAGTCAGTGAGTGATTACAATGTGGTTTCTGAATGAACAGTACATTTCAACTGGGAGAACTCCTACAGTTGATTTAGATTAATAGCAAAAGGGCAACACTGTATGTTTAGAAGCTTCTTAAAAGTACAGACTTTTTGCATGCTCAGAATATTTTTTATTAAAATATTATGAATAATGATAATACAAGAACTTTCTCCTAGTACTAGGAGAGTAAGAGGATTCTTAGCAAGTATAATATGATTTAGCAAGTAACCACACCGAATCCTTAAGGCATGCAAGCACAAACAAGAGAGAGATGTAAGGTCATCAAAAATGTAGGATAATGGTGATTACTGGATTCCAATACACTAATGAAGTATCTGCTTACACTATCATTCAGAGATGCAAATGTACAATCATACCAAGTTGGTTTTCTTTTTAAATTAAAAAAAATGTTTTAAGTGGTTTCTCAAGATGCACATGAAAATCAGACCATATGTGCTCTGAAAAGACTAAGTAATTCTCTTGGCTATACTCCTATCCTAAACTATATCTGCCAAGTATCTTTGCTATTATTGAAGACAACCAGGGACAAACAGCCCCACAGTTGGCCTTAAGAATATAACTTCAAGTTCAAAAACACTGACTTGCAAGCCCTTTTCCTATCTTAAGTCAAGCTGGTAAAATTATTAGGTTTCTGAGTTCTCACGGAAAGTGCTCTGAAACATGTGAGGTGCCATTCAAAAGTAATCTTGATATTATTTAGATATATGTAGCCAGTAAACCTCATCTGGGGTAGAGTCAGAAGGAATTAGACATGAAGGTGGGAGAGGCAAGAGGGACCTAACCAAGGACTGATAATGACTATCTCTAAAGGTACATTCCTTGGAAAGTAGCCATGGCCCTGGGAAGCAAGTAACTGGAGAGTCTCCCAAGAACACTCCATCACTGTGGTAACTCAGGAATGTGCTGAAACGGTGGATGGATGTCCCAATCTGCTCTAGGATCAGGAGAAAGTGAAGCAGTAATATACACATTTGTTAGAATGACTGGAGTGAGCTGAAAGATGATATATGAATATAGGCAGGTCTCATGACAATCTCAACTGTATGTATAAGCAAAGCCACAGAGGATTTTAGCATTGCAAAATGCAATCAATACCCACAAATCGAGGTATTCTCTTGTGTGATAGTCCAACTATGTACTGGGCCATCTCCATACATGTAAAGATAATTACCACTCACTGAAGTAGAGGAAGTCCTTTTGTAAGGTTGGGCTAAAGGCGGGAACCTTTAAGATATTGAAAGTGGTTTTAATTCAATCAATAAACTCTGAAGAGACAGGAAGACCATTCTAATGATGACAATGATAAAACTTGGTGCTGTAAACACACACTAATAGGCCTACTTAATACCTTTCCTGAGGAAAGAATCCGTTTTCACACACATGAAGTAGGTGAACACCTAACTTTGTGAATAGCTTAGTTAAGGGAAAGTACTTAAAGGATTTCTAGACAGGAGAGAGTTTGATAGAAAGGGGCGGGGGGGAATGTCGATATCTTTTTCCAGCTTAGTAAATTTTGTTGTGGTGTTTTTGTTTTGGTTTTGGTAAGGCCTTCTTTCTCTGTATATAGGGGCAATTATTCCACTGTAGCCCCAATATCTTCCCAGTTGGACAGCCACTCTATTAGACAACCTGATTGAGTAGCAAGCTGTCAGTCCAGGATAATTTATGATTGTACCTTGAGAAATGGAGCACATAACTGGATGAATTATTCCTTCCCCCCGCCCAACCCTTGAATCCTGTGAGAATTCCACAGTCAGAACTATGAATCATTTCCTGAAAGTCCAAGGAGGTATGTAGAGTCTGCAGTATGTAATCCAGGGTAAATCCCTCTTCATTGGATTCTGTTTGTGGTTATTTCACAGCCTCTTTATGAGAGCTTGGTTGAGTGGATCTAATTCTCTATTTCCAACAAGAGGTTAGGGAAGAATGACAGGCTGCATCATCCACCACTGATTCCCAAAATTAATAAAAGATGAAGCTGAGCCATGGTAATGAGTGCTCATGTCCAACCAGAAACTACTTCATTTCTGCATCCAGCAAGAATTTGCTACAGTGATGTGAACACTATTATATTATATTACATAGATTCCTTGGGTGTGTTTTCTCTACTATGTATTAGGGCAAGTTTTTAAAATATATATCAGAGAGGTAGGAAGAGTGGGGGAGAGATAGAAACATCAATGATGAGAGAGAATCATTGATTGGCTGCCTCCTTCACATCCCTACTGGGGATTGAGCCCACAACTCAGGCATGTGCCCTGACCGGGAATTGAAATGTGACCTCCTGGTTCATAGTTCGACACTCAACCACTGAGCTACATCAGCTGGGCTAGGGGAATATTTTTACTGGAATCGAGTGAAGCCCATCTCACAGATCTGTGGCACCTGTGACCCACTACCCTATTCCAAAAGACTGCATTAAATTTTCCAATTCAGAAATCCCTACATGATCACAAAGGAGCTGTGTCACTGCTCCACACAATCTCAAACTTTTTGGCCTTCTTTAATTTCTCCATTTGTGAAACACACAAACACACACATACACATTGGAAAACACTTTACCGATTTTTTCCTAATTTACCCCTCCCCATAGTTCTGTAGGCTAGGTACTATTTTTATTCTCCTTTATGGGTGAAATTCAGTGAGTCAATATGCCATACCCCACAGCTATCAAGTAGGAGAGCTGAGTTTGAACCATATTGGTATGCTTAACTATCACACTCTTCTAATTACCTCTCTGAAATATTTTGTCCAACCTCTTATATTATAGACTAGAGGCCTGGTGCACAACATTTGTGCACTCGGCAGGGGGTTGGGGGGTGGGATCTCTCAGCCTGGCCTGTACCCTCTCGCAGTCCGGAAGCCCTTGGGGGATTTCCAACTGACATCCTTAGCACTGCCACTGCGCTCACCAGCCATGAGCCCGGCTCAGGGCTTCTGGCTGAGCAGTGCTCCCCCTTTGGGAGCACACTGACCACCATAGGGCAGCTCCTGTATTGAGCATCTGCCTCCTGGTGGTCAGCGTGCATCATAGTGACTGGTCATTCTGCCATTCAGTCGATTTGCATATTAGTCTTTTATTATATAGAATGAGCAACTTGGGATCAAAGAGATAAAACCAACTTTCTCAAAAGCACAGGGCCTTGTGAATCCTTGGCTGGAGCTTTCTAATTCAATACTGCTTTCCTCATTCTTGTTTAGCTATTGAGGCTCTTGGAAAAAATTTGTTGTTACCACAAAGTTACAACATGTTACTAAAGGCAGTCAAAAGTAATTAAATAAAAGCATCCATCTCTTTCCATGCATTATGTAGCTGACCTGCACTATGGAAAAGGTCCCATCACAGGAAAAACATGTAACTATGGACCCACATGGAGGAAGGTCTTGTCAGGTGCTCTGACAATTTTTGAGGAAGAAAGTTATTCCACTTCCCCCATTCAACTACCCTCTGAAATAGAAGTGTTGCTTTATTTAAATAAGATAAGGCACATTTGTTTGAGACAGTGGCTGAGACCTAAGTGATGCTAAATAGAACACTGGAAATCACTTACGTGGTGAGTCAGCCAAATGGCACAATGGGCAGCATGGTATTTCCTGAGAGGTAAGGGAGAGACACTGCACATCTTCCTGCAATCACAGGGAATGTCAGAGTTGAGCTTCTCCTGAGTGTGAGTGTGTGTGTCTGTGTGTGTGTGTGTGCGCGCGCGCGCGCGCAAAGAGTCAAAGGTTGTAGGGAGAAAGAGGACAAGACTAAGGCAAAGAAAAGTCATCTTTACCATGTATTGCCTTTATGAAATTCAGAGTTTGTGATTATTTCAGTATTTTTGTTTTGTATATACAATTCCATAAATAAATGGGCAGAGCAAGGTATATGGGGGCATGAGACAAGAATTAACTTTAATAGGTAAAAATGTCTATATTATGGAGATAATGATTTATTTCACACATTTTGCTTAATTTTATTTTGTTTTAAAAGTATGTTTATAATAAACACATTATTTCTATAGGCCTTACCAACTACTTTCATGTGTATGTGAAGTATGTGCTAAAACCACACACACACACACCATTCAAGTCCTTTCATAATCTGACCCACCCTATTAAGCCTCAGGCCCCGAACCCACAACACACATGCCCCAAGTATCCTGTATTTTAGCAAGATGGGGTTTTTTACTCTTCCCAGAATGCTGAGCCTTTTGGCCTCTCCCCTTCTCATGCCATTCCCTCTGCTTTGGATGCCCTTTCTCTTTTTCAACCCAGAAAAGTCATACACAAAAATCCCAGCTTAAGTACCACCTTCTCTGTGAACAACTCCCTACACTACACTGATCTTTATCCCAGGCCTCTCTCTTCACAGACACATGAACACAGCCCTGATGGATGAACTATGGATGGCTGCATGAGTCTCCACTCCATCCTAGCTCAACTACATTTCTACCCTGCAAATTTTAATTTCCTTCTGATCAAAGGCTGTGTCTTATATGTCCCTGCACCTTACTCTTCCTATACCCCCACTGGCTCCTAGAGCCCAATGAATAGCAAGTCTTTTAAATAGATTTGTTGAATGATGATTGAGTTGATTGATTGATTGGATTGAATGAAACACATTTACATATCCATTTCCTAGCAGTAAGGATGAAATATATTGAACTAAGCCAACCCCTCATCCCAGATCCTCCTCTCTACCATAGTGAGTGAAATCATGTCTGGCACATAGCCGTTTGAAACCTCTGCCCTCAACACTGGATTTCTGTCTTGGCAGAATAATTTTCCACCCTGCTCTGCCCTGTTCTATTCTCCAGAAGACTAAACACTAGGGAGCTGCATCACCCAAACTGTTTTGCCCTTCAGCTTTCAGCTAATGGAGGCACTGGAAGGACCCCGGAGGGCAGGAAGAGAGAGAGGTCAGAGTATTCACTGCCCTCCCTAACTTTGTTGGAATATAGTTGGGCAACAGCTGTGATCCTCTATCCAGACCCACAGCTCCTATCTTTTGTGGTATATTAATTTCATGTAGCTGCTGTAACAAACTACCACAGACTTTGTGGCTTGAAACAATACAAATGTATCATCTTACAGTCTGTAGGTCAGAAGTCCAACACAGGTCTCAATGGGCTAAAATCAAAGTGTTGGCAAGGTTGGATTCACACTGGGGAATTTAGGGGAGAATCCACTTCCCTACTATTCCTAGCTTCTAGGGCTTCCCACATTCCTTTGCTAATGGCCCCCTTCTTCCATCTTCAAATCCAGCAATGTTTCACCTCTGATACTTCTTCCCTTAGCACATCTCTCTGATGGTACCAGGGATAGGTTCTCTACCTTTAACAGCTCATGTGATTGGGCTAGGCCCAAGAGAATGTCACTATCTCAAACTTAGTCACATTTGCAAAGTCCCTTTCCCTTTTGCCACATAAGGTAACATATTCACAGGCTCTGTGGATTAGGGTACAACAGTTTTGAGGGCCCATTATTCTTTCTGATCAAATGGGTTCAATCTTGTCCTAGTAACACTGTTCTGTCTATTTTCCCCTTCAGATCTAGAAGTGGTGATGGCTTTTTTGATGTTGCTAATTCCTTTTTTGAGGTGGTGATGGCTTTTAATGTTGCCAATATCCATGTTGGTTCTCTTACTCTACCCTCAACTCTACACATAGTTTCTCCATTAAGTTCCCTTATATTAACCCTTTGAGCATGCCATATGATTTTTGCAGGACCCTGACTGATGCCACAATGCTCACTTACCCACCACAGATAAAACCATGTGGCAGAAGCTCTATTCCATTAACCTATGATAATCCTTAGCAGAGTCCAGGTCAGCAGCTGTCTGGATGAATTAGGATCAGCTACACATACCACTTACTTCCAATATACATCTCTGTGGGTAAAGGGTTGATATGGATTTTCATACTTGGGTAATATGAAGAGGTGGCTTACTCAGCAAAGCTTATAGCTGGGCAGCTCCATTATTTTAAGCACTATTTAAAGATCAGTTTACTTAGTTCCTCCTCCGCAACCAGAAGAATAAAGGATGTGCGTTTCTGCTGGATAATCAATAAATTCAAGGCTCTGTTGAGTCTGAGAGCAAGGCAAATGAGGTCCACTTCAACACATTCTTCCCCCCCAAAGACTTGCTCCTCACCAGTTGCTTCATGATTAAGAATATCTGCTTTGGCAAGGAAAATTTGAATTTGAATCCAAGATCTACGGCTTGGACAAATTAAAATCTCCAAGACTCAATTTCCTTATCTGTAAAATACAGATAATTTCTATATGGTGGGTGAAAGATTCAATGGGATATGTATATCTTAACATTGTGTCTAGTGCATAGTAAGCTCAAGAAATTGTTAGTAATTTATTGATTTTGTAAGTGAAATCCTGCCTGT
Source organism: Eptesicus fuscus (assembly GCF_027574615.1). NCBI lineage: Eukaryota > Metazoa > Chordata > Mammalia > Chiroptera > Vespertilionidae > Eptesicus > Eptesicus fuscus. The sequence goes on from NC_072487.1 coordinate 28,503,850, forward strand.
TCTACACGGCCAGAGCCAAGTCCTCACCTCCAGGAACCCTTCTTAGATTCTTCCAGACTTCAAAGATCTCCCTTTCCTTTAAATTCTTACAAGATTTTTTAACTGATACAATACATATTTAGCACTTCTTACAGGAAAGACCAGAGTCTCCTTCAGAGTGGGAGCTATGCTTTCTGCTGCCTTGGCATCTTCTTTTGTGCCTAACCTAGTGGTAGGTATAGAATAGACACTCCTGAAACATTTGTCAATTTATGATCTTCTGGATGGACTGCTATCATGAAGAATACAATTCCTCAAACTTATCTCCAGCTTACCCTGGCTCTATTTGTCATTATGAAGTCAGAAGAGACGGTAAAATAGTACCATTATGTCTAAGAAAACATAATTCCTCTTCTTAGAAAGTAACAGAGTTATCTCAATTTCCTAAGCCATGAGGGTGCTCCTACTGTTAAATATGCTGCCCTAATACTGGGCTATGTGTTAGAATATGTATGTGCTATAATTTTGATATTAGGAAAAAATGAATCTTCTATACTTTTATATTAATCAGGATAGTCTTGGTTATGCTTGAGATCTCAGTTGCTAACATAACAAAGGTTTATACTTCTCTTATGCAAAATCTGCTGCAGAGCAAAGTGATGCTTGAGATCACCTATCCTCCATGCAGCCCTGCATCAATCTAGGCTGATGGAATATGCTACCTCCCGAGTTGTTATTGTACAAAAAGAGATTACTAGAGAGTCTCACACTGACAATTACATCCTTAGGCCCAAAAGTGACACAAATCACTTATTTTACAATCCAATGGTCAGAACAATAGTCACATGGCCCTGACTAATAGCAAAGGACAATAGAAATTGTGATCCTATTGTTCTGGAATGAGAAGAATATCAGATAGAGGAGAATTGAAAGTCTCTACCATGTCCTTAAGACACTTATCCAACTCTACCTTGAATGATAATTTTTTTCTCCTCTTAAACTACAGACCCCTTGAGGGCAGAGATTCTCTGATTCTTCCCTAATTCCACCCACCTCCCAATGCCTCTCCAGCATAATCCTGGCACACTATCCAGACATAATTATCAAATTAATTCTTTTTTATTTACCAAAAAGTTTTTGAATGCTTACCATGTGTCCAGCATTACTCTAGGTAATGAAGATATGGCCTTGAACTAAATATACACATATCTCTAACCTCATGAAACTTAGATTTTAGTGTTCAAGAGAAACAAACAAAATAAGTACAAAGACAAAATGTACAATAAGGTAGCTGTTGGTAAGTGCTACAGAGAAAAAAAACAAAGAATATGATATTAAATATATACATATATGGAAGGGGTTGGAGCAAATAATGCCTGTGTGGAGCCAAACAAAGTTGATGATTAACCAGGGAGTCCTGGAATTCTATGGTGACAAAAATAAACAAGGGTAAAGATATAATAAGATTAGTCTGATGGTCTCAAGGCAGATGGTGGTGGTGAGGCTTCAAGTATTGAGAGGAAGAGGAAGAGGAAGAGGAAGAGGAAGAGGAAGAGGAAGAGGTGGGGGTCTTGCCAGAATCATGAAGAGTTTGGGGATTATCTTTTCATTTCTTCAAATACTGATGTCATGTCCGGAAAAGAGTTGTAGTTTCTTATTGTCCTCTTGACTTACCAACAGAAGCGTGGAAGTGAGGGAGAGGACATTTTAATTGGAGCCCATACATAAATTTAATTTGTTGTCTTTATCATACATTTCAGGTATGTTTAATATTTTTCTAATTCAAATAGAAATTCATGTAGACTTCATTAAGATGTCCTTTCTTAAAACTATTAGCTACTTCTGAATGCTCCTTCTTCACCTCATATAAAACTTCTGCCTTACAAGTGGTTGGACAGAAGACTTAAAAAAATTTGTGAATTAAAGGCTTCTCTGAAGAATGTTCCAGCTGTGTTGATGTTTCTTTCATTATTTTTTCATGCCCTTATCCTCTTTACCCCACCCAGATAATCATCTGGACTATGATGCTTCTGAATGCAATGTTAATGTGTATCTTGGAGATTCAACTATCTATGGCATGTGGGTGATCTTGTTCAGCTCCTGATACTATGAATTTTTCTTTAAAAGCTCCAATACTTTTTATTAACATCTACTAGAGGCCTGGTGCATGAAATTCGTGCACAGGGCGGGGGGTGTCCCTCAGCCCAGTCTGCACCCTCTCCAATCTGGGACCCACCGGGATCAGGCCTAAACGGGCAGTCAGACATCCCTCACACAATCTAGGACTACTGGCTCCCAACTGCTCGCCTGCCTCTGCCTGATTGCCCCTAACTGCTTCTGCCTGCCAGCTCGATTACCCCCTAACCACTCCCCTGCCAGCCTAATTGAAGCCTAACTGCTCCCAAGCCGGCCCAATTGCCCCTAACTGCCCTCCCCTGCTGGCCCGGTCACCCCTAACTGCCCTTCTGCTGGCCTGATCGCCCACAACTGCCCTCCCCTGCAGGCCTGGTCCCCCCCAACTGCCCTCCCTTGCTGGCCTGGTCTCCCCCAACTGCCCTCATCAGCCAGCCTGGTCACCCCTAACTGCCCACAACTGCCCTCCCCTGCAGGCCATCTTGTGGCGGCCATCTTTGACCACATGGGGGAGGCCATCTTGTCTCTTGGAGTGACGGTCAATTTGCATATTACTCTTTTATTATATAGGATAATACTTAAATCCTCCTCACAATAAGAAAAGGAGAGTAGGAAGGCAGGTAGCCCAAGTTCTGTCTCTGAGCCTGTTATTGAAGTTCCTTGTATGTTCTTGAACTCTGTTTCCTCTTCTGAAAGGTAAAGTTAGTGACTTTCATTGATAAATCATTGTCTTCAGTTTTATAGTAATTATTGTTATTTTTATTACTCAATTCAGGTATTAAACACTTTCATGCTTTACCTTTTGTTCTTTATACAATAGTAGAGCAGGCAGGTTTTATTTTTATCTCCATTTTGTAAATGGGAAAACTGAGGATCCCAGAAGTTAACAACTTGTTAAAGGTTAGATAGCTAATTACTGGTTGTTTTGCTCACTAAGGTATCCCAAGTACCTGCAGTACCAGGTACTTAGGTACTAGAAATGCATTTTTTAATGTATGTATGCACAAACAAACACCATCAAACACAGAATATCTGAATTTAGAATCTGCGCTCCTACCACCTATCCTAAGTCCTTACAAAAATGGTAGCTCCTAGACAGACAAGGTTATTTTAATCTCTAATCTTCCCATACCTAACCCATTTGTTGACAGTGTTCATTCACATTTTGGCTTAATTGTCCATTTAGTGTAAAAGTATATAATATACAGAAGGTTCCTGCCCTTACTGACTTTACTATTTAGTAGACTATAACTTGAGACTCCATTAAAGATTTTTTAAAAGGATTTTAAAAATTGGTTGCCTGGGCTTGCCTTAGATCAGTGTTTCTTAACCAGTTGATTTTATCCCCAACGGTATATTGGGAGATGTCTGGAAATATCATTGGTTGTCAAAACAAGGAGAGGGAGGTGCTATGGGCATCTAGTGGGTAGAGGCCAGGGATGCTGCTAAATATCCTACAATGCATAGGTCAGCTCCCCACAACAAATAATTATCCAGCCCAAATGTCAAAGTGTAGAGGTTGAAAAATCCTGCCCTAGACAAACTAGAAATGATGCAGAGGGGGTTCATCTTCCTGATCTATCTCTCAGCGTTACCTTCCTTGCCCCACCCAAACTCCAATGCAGACAAACATACATATACTAGAGGCCTGATGCACAAAATTCATGCAAGAGGCTTGGCCCTCACAGCCCCAGCTTGATCCAGAAGGACGTCCAGAAGGTCGTTTGGCTGTCTGGTTTAATTAGCATATTACGCTTTTATTATTATAGATTTCCAGGGCCTTTATATTCAGCTTTCCTCTGGAATTGATCAAACCTCAACTCATTCTTTGTGTCCTTCTGATCCATTCTGTAAAATCATTCCTCTTTTGACCACATTTTCCAAGAGGCTTGCAAGATGACTAACTAACAAATCTTAGTATATACTAACTATCTTTAACTTACTGTTGAGTTTAAATTAGTCATTCTGGCCAAATGCCCATTGAATGGATGAGGTCCTAAAAAATAAAAAACTTAGAAATAATATTTTTTTCTATCATCTCCTCCCCCCAAGAGTACAGTATTTTATTTTCATTGGCTAAATGGATCCCATCCTCTAGCCTTGTAATCTAAAATGAAGGTATCCCAATCTTTGCATTTCACTTTCCCCAGGATAGCAGGTGGATGATGTATAATTCAGTCAGAAGATAAGGAAAGAAGTTTAATCTCCCCAAACTGCCAAGAATTTTCCTTCTAATTAAGAAAAAGAATTCTGAAATTCTGCATAATTTAAAGTATACTTCATGTGCTAATGGAAAAGAACCAAGAATAGAAATAAACCTTTGCTATAAATAATCAATGCTATCAAAATGTCATGGTAAAATTCTCCTCAGATAGGGACAAAGACAGATAGTTTTCTAGGGTTTTATCTGGAGAGAGCATCAGGCTGTGCATTAGAATGACTTATTCATTTTACTTATTTATTACTTTGGATGTCTCTCTCCAACTACTTCCATAAAAGAGTCCATCTAGAGTCAAAGTGTACATATGACAACACTGTGTGTATGTGTGTATGTAAAATTGGAGCAGAACTAGTCCAAAGAGACATGAAAAAATAGTTGTTGATGGGCAATTAAGATGGCTATACACCTCTTGAAGCCTTTATCAAGTGATATTATAATTATTTGTTAACTAGAGGCCTGGTGCACAAAATTCATGCACGGAGGGAGGAGGTGTCCCTCAGCCCGGCCTCCACCCTCTCCAATCTGGGACCCCTTGAGGGATGTCTGACTGCCAGTTTAGGTCCGATCCCTGCAGTTGGACATCCCTCTCACAATCCAGCATTGCTGGCACCTAACCACTCGCCTGCCTGTGTGCCTGCCTGATTGCCCCTAACTGCTTCTGCCTGCCAGCCTCATCGCCCCCTAACCGTGCCCCTGCTGGCCTGATTGACGCCTAACTGCTCTCCTGCCAGCCTGTTCACCCCCAACTGCCCTCCCCTGCCAAGCTGATTGCCCACAACTACCCTTCCCTGTGGGCCATCTTGTAGCAGCCATCTTGTGATGACATGAAGGCGTCGCATGAGGGCGCGAGGACCACCTACACTTTTATTAGTATAGATATGTTCATCTTAACAGTAGAGTTGCTAACAGCTTTTATCTTAGTCGTCTTTGCATTTCACTTTCCCAGCACAATGGCCAGCATATAGTAGGGGCTCCATAAATACTTATTGCTACAATGAATAAATACATGAGTTCATTAATTGCAATTGACACTAAATCTCCATATTTCCTGGAAGCCTGAGATTAAAAACAAAAAGAAAGAAAAAAGCACATTAGGAGGAAAAACTGATGTATTTTTATAAAAGAAAATGCTTTGGTAAACATATAATATGGCTTGGCTTAAATCTAAGGGAAGAGCAAGCTAAAGAATAGTATGAGATTACTGAATGAGTTAGGAAGGAAAGAAGGAACAAAGGAAGGAAGGAAGGAATAAAAATGTGAGGAAGTGAGTTCATAGCTTTTTGTGTCTTTCCAAATAATCCAAAATTGAGTGCCTATAATGAGATCTTGAGCTTGGTCCTGGAACTACAAAGACGCATAGAAGAAAACCCAAGCCCTTACAATACTTGGCTGGGGGTGGGAGGTCCTCAGCCTTTGGCTGCACATTTGAATAACCAGGAGAGATTTTTAAATACTAATTCCCAAGCTCTTCATAGCCCCCAGAGCAATTAAATCAGAACCTCTGGAGATGAGGTCCACACAGACATTAATAGCTTTTAAAGCTCCCCAGGTGATTTCAATTACAGTCAAGGCTGCAAACTGCTGGCTTCTAGTCTAGTGGAAGAAAGTAATTAAATGGAGTTCATTGAAGAAATGTCTATAGAATACCTTGAGCAAAGGAATAATGGGAGTAAGCATTTATTTAGCAACTACTTCAGCCTAAGAAAGGTGCCATGTGTTTTATTTTTGTCTCATTCCATTCTCATGGAATTCCTACGAGGTAAATATTATTATCTACAGCTGAAAGATGAGGAAATGAAAACATTATTTTAAATTAAGGACAGAGACATAGTCCTTGCTCAAAAACCAAAAAGAAAGAAGAACATAGGCAATACATGTAGTTAGAAAAAAGAGGAAGCTCAAAAAAAGTGGAAGACCTGGATTCATGTCTAAATATTGCCATTAACTATATGACCTGCACAAGTTATTTAACCTGTCAGGGTCTCTAGATGAGAGTAATAGAGTTAAAATCTAATATTCCATAACTGTAACAAAATTACATTAGAGAAAAGTAACAGTACTGTGATAGTTGCAATCAAAAATAAATGACAGCTGTCACAGATGGAGGCCTGGCCATCAGTCCAGCCTTCAAGAGGTATTAGAATCTGGCTCAAGTTGCTATGATCTACAGTAGCTCTTGACTTTGTAAATTCAAAAATCTATTTGTGAGGACATTGGTTTGACTCTGAGGCATTGACACATAATAAGTCAACATCCAAGAATCTGATGTATAAACTGTTCTGACAAAGTACTGCTATATAAAGAAAGAAATGTTTCTATTGACTTTATTTAGGCCAACCTTACTTAGTGTATAAATCAAGTCAAAAAAGATGGTGTTAAGAAAAGTTGTTGTTTTTTTCTGGTCCCCACAGCATTACTTACTTCTTTCACCCGCCATGGTCTGTGCACACTTCCTAAAATAGCGCAGATAAAGACTACATTATTTTTTCTCTTTGAGATTTCTTTTATTACATTCCATTAATTCCACCTCTTTCTATTAATGTTGTCTTTCTATAATACAATTGCTATTTCAGCTTCTTGTTAATCAGCTTCAGCTGTTTCACAATAAAGGCTTTAGTTAATACTTGACTGTATTACACCTTTAATTATATAATTACAAGGTTATAGTCTCAGTTATGTTCATAGACTCATGTGTTCATTCCACACCAAGTTCTTTAAGGAAACAAAAATAGAACCTAAAAGATAAGGAGACAGAGAGCCCTTGGCTATACTGCCTTAGGCAGATCATTTAATCTTGCTTAACACAGACTCTCATTGAGAAAAAAGGAGAAAAAGACTACCACTATCTCTTTTTATATATAAAATTTTAATAGATTAATTTAAGCATCACACAATAGACACTGGGGAACTTTAGGAATATGTTTTTCATAAATGTCCACCTGATCATATTAATTGAGATTGACATTCTCAAACTACCTCCACCTCTGATTTACTTCAGGAAATCACAAATCTCATTTAAATTCTCCATTGCACTTTCAGGAGTTAATTTTATCTTGACATTCTGGAGGCATTTTACTGTTTCTCTTAGGTTCTGACAACCCTCTGCAAAAAGCTATAAAAATTTTAGCATTATCTCTCATAATTTCTTATGACTTGATGACGTCTCTAGGAAAAGCGGTAGAAATATATTATTTCTACTTTCCAGATGACAGCTAAGTGACACAGCAGGTAGGTGATGGACTCAAATGCATTTCTCTTGATTCCAAGTGTTCTCTCTATTGAGCATGCTGTGAGTTCTTTAACAATCCCATTTTACCAATTCTTATGATGCTCAAGGCAGTCATTTCATCCCTGGGGTTCTGCCTTTCCCCTCTAAGGAGGAAGCTAATTAGTTGTTTCTCCATGACACTTAGTTTTGGTCAGATGTTTTAGGCCAGTGTTTAAAGAACAAAGCAGAAACATGGAGAAAGACTAAAAAATATAGACTACCATCTGGGAGGAGAAGACCAGACTAGAGGTCCAGAGCACTTCCATATATGGTCCCCCTACCAGCTTGTATGAATACCGGCCTTCTATCATCCAATTATCCAACATATAATGAATGTACAAGTACACCAGACCCAAAGTAAGGCATTCAAGGAAAGGCAAATAAAACACAATCTCTTACCTTAAAAAATAGCTTTCTAGTCTAATGTTGTGACAGACAATATGATATCCTAGCTAATAAAAGAGTAATATGCAAATTAACCATCACTCCAACACACAAGATGCATGCCCCCATGTGGACAAAGATGGCTGCTCCCATGTGGACACAAGATGGCCACCACAAGATGGCCAGCAGGGGAGGGCAGTTAGGGGTGACCAGCCCGGCAGAGAAGAAAAGTTGGTGGCGACCGGGTCTGCAGGAAAGGGCAGTTGGGGGGGACCAGGCCTGCAGGGGAGGGCAGTTAGGGGTGACCAGGGCTGCAGGGGAGAGCAGTTAGGGGCAATCAGGCTGTCAGGGGAGTGGTTAGGGGGTGATCAGGCTGACAGGCAGAAGTGGTTAGGGACGAGCAGGAAGGCAGGTAGGCGAGCAGTTGGGAGCCAGCAGTCCTGGATTGTGAGAGGGATGTCCAACTGCCCATTTAGGCCCGATCCTACTGGGCCTAAACGGGCAGTCGGATGTCCGGTAGGATCGGGTAGGATCAGACCTAAACAGACAGTCGGACATCCCTCGAGGGATCCCAGATTGGAGAGGGTGCAGGCTGGGCTGAGGGACACCCCCCCCACCCCCATGCACGAATTTCGTGCACCGGGCCTCTAGTACATAAAATATGAGTTGGAGAGTGCCAATAGCAATGCGCCCTAGAGGAGCAAGGAACAAGTAACAAAGAGATCTCAGAGTTGAGATTTACTGAGTAAAAGTGAAGCTTAACTTTCATTGAATACTAGAAATAAATAACATGGGTTTGGAAGGAAAAAAAAAAAAAAAAAGCAACACCCCCCCAAAAAAAGAAAATCCCTCAACTCCTTTTCTATACGTGATATAGTACCACCAGCCATAAACAAATTTATATTCAGGTATTCAAAAGCTATATACATACACTGTGTTAAATAGAGATCTTGTGTATTTACCAAACAGAGATAGAACCATAGAAACGGTTCCTTAAATATGGGTTCTATACATACAAAATAAAAATTTGGCCACTTGAAACTGCTTTGGATATGTGTGTGTGTGTGTGTGTGTGTGTGTGTGTGTGTGTGTGTATATATATATATATATATATATATATATATATATATATTTAAATCCAAAATGATGCTACTTTCTCCCCTGGGTAAAGTAGATGCATGGAAACATTTTTAAAGTTAAATTTATTGGAGTAGCATTGTTTAATAAGATTAGTTTTCAAGTGTACATTTCTATGATACATGAGGTAGTAATAGGTAAAGGGGGCCAAATATGTGGTGATAGAAGATTATTTGACTTTTCATCTTGGGCACACAATGAAACTTTCAAATTTTAAATTTCCTCTGTATTGGAGTTATTCACATGCAAAAATAATCTTAAAGGGTTTTATCGCAGAAGACTAAGGGTCGGCTTCTTTTTCTTCTTCAGCTGCCCAACTGTCAGAAACAGCTGAACAGATGTTTCTCTCAACATTCAACAACCGAAAAAAAACCCTCACCTTTGGGATGAAATCAAGCATGAAAAACAAATAATTAATTAAATAAATAATTTAAAAAGAATAATTTTTTCAGCAAGTTCCAAGCAAGTGAAACAATCAGAAAAGCAAATGACTCTGAAATCTCAGGTGAAAGGTACCTCTTGGCAAAAAACCTGATGGTCAAGCCTAATCAAGTCGCTGCATTTATTTAGCATGTACAGTATATATGTGGTAAGAGGACAAGGTCCTTGCCCTCAAGTGGCTTAGTCCTCGTGAGCAATTAAACAACAAAATCAATTAGTGAAGGCAAATTCAGTTGTGTCTCACTTCTTAAATACATTATGTTTTTGAAAAGTTGGATGCAAATGGTCAATCCTATGTGGCAAGCAAATTCAAGATACTGTGTGTTGTGCTCAAATTGAAGAATGCTCTAGATAATAACTGTGTTAAGCATGTGAATACTCAAAGTACTACCTCTGTGTTATTTGCAAATTGAAGTATGAATAAGGTATCACCTGTGCATGAGTTGAAGGATGCTGTAATGGTTAAATTTTATGTGTCAATTTGACTAAGCCAGTGGTTGGCAAACTGTGGCTCGCGAGCCACATGTGGCTCTTTGGCCTCTTGAGTGTGGCTCTTCCACAAAATACCACGGCCTGGGCAAGTCTATTTTGAAGAAGTGGCGTTAGAAGAACTTTAAGTTTAAAAAATTTGGCTCTCAAAAAAATTTCAATCGTTGTACTGTTGATATTTGGCTCTGTTGACTAATGAGTTTGCCAACCACTGGACTAAGCCATAGGGTGCCAAGATTTTGGTCAAACATTGTTTTGAGTGTTTCCATGGGGTTGTTTTTTTAATAAGAAAAACATTTTAATTGATAAAGTAATGCAGGTTTCCCTCTATAACAGTGATGGGCAACCTTTTGAGCTTGGTGTATCAAACTTTGCCAAAAAACTGAGCATAACTCGGGTAGTGTGTCACTTTGAGGAAAAAAACTAACTCCAAGACTCTAGTCGCAAATGTTTCATCCTCAGGAGTAGCAAATGTTTCATCCTTGGCATGCGGCCGCGTGTCATCAGAAATGGCTACGCGTGTCAGTGCTGACACGCATGTCATAGGTTCGCCATCACTGCTCTATAATATATGTGGGCCTCATCCAATCAGTTTAAGGCCTCAATAGAACCAAAAGACCAATCCTCTTCCCAAGTAAGAGAGATTTCTCCAGCAGACTACCTTTGGACTTTATCTGCAACATTGGTGTGTTTTTCCTGCCTCAGGGCCTTCAAACTGAAATATCTGCTCTTTCTGCTTGATGACTTTAAACTTGAACATTTGCTCTAACTGTGTCTCAAGTCTGCTGGCCCACCTGCAGATTGGACTTGCCAGCCTCCATAATCACATTAGCCAATGTATAATAATATCTACAGTATTTATCTATCTATCTACCTATCTATCTCCTATATGTTTTTTTTTTTTTTTTCAGGAGAGCCTTGACCAATACAGATGCTAAGGTAAACCTGTGTTTTGATCATGAGTTGAAGGATTCCTTTTACATCATCCTCTTCTTTCTTCTGAACTGCCCTTCCCCATTGTCACATGCTTTCTCACAAGTTAGGGCTTGGCTTTGTACCTAACCTAGCATAAAATCTCCACAATTAGCCAATTCTTAGGTTAACAACAAGGTCAGGCACATCTAACATAGTCTTAAGCACATTACACATATAAAAAAGACAAGCAGTTAATAGAACCTGTTTCTAGTGCCTGCTCTGCTATAATTCAAAATGATTTAACCTTGGGAAATCTCTAAAGAAACCACAGTGGGTTTTAGCTTTGATCAGTAAAATAAGGGTGTTTGAAGAAATTTTCTAAACTAAGCAAAATCTAGAGTGTTTCATAAATGTCACAGACAGATATAGATTCAAGGAGCCATAGGTATTATTTTATTGTTGTTAGAAACTTCTGTAAGGAGCCAGCATCCCTAACAGACCTTGGAGACTGGGGAACTTCAAAGATAGTGATGGTCCAAGAGGATGTGAGAAAGGCATGAGCAGCCTGGAAAAAGGGAGCATGCTTATGAGCACTGTCAGCAGCTTCCAAATGACCCAGAAAGAGAGAGCTGGTGTGAGCACCGCAGAAAAGGAATTCACCTGCATGGAGCATAATGTCTTATGTGACCGGAGACCAGCAAAAGGAAGCTTAAAACAGGCCACATTCAAGGAAACTATTATTAAGATAATAGATTAGGCAAACATGGAAATGGGAGAATCTGCCTTTTCTTCCAACAGCATGCTGCAAATAAAAGGGAGAGCATTTTGATATTTTGACTGAGAAAATGGACTGTAGAACCTCACTGGCTGACAGAAAAACTAGAAGTAGAAGAGAGATGAGGGTTTTCTTTTATTTAAACTAGAGGAAGAGAATTCATTAGCAATTCAGCCAATGGATATTGGGTGCCACATGTACCAGGAGCTTACACAGACAAAGAAGACATGGTGCATGTTCTACAGAAGTTCGCCATCACAACATACAATAGGTCCTAATAAATGTATTTCTAAAGATTCATCCACAGTAAGAACAAGGCTATAAGAGGCAAAAGGAGAGCTTGAGTGAAGAAATACAGATTTATAAATAAAAGGCACATAATTTTAACAAGAGTGTTTAGCCCTATCTTTTTTAAGTTATAAAATTCTTAAATGCAACCTTGAGAAGACAAAAAGGGAAAAGTTGTTGCTTTCTGTCCAAGTGTGTGGGAGTTGGGGGAGTGAGAAGCCCAAAGGCACCCACTCAGCCTTCCCTTGGACCCTGAGTGCTTCTAAGACCCTGAAACAAATCTAGGCCCCACAGTGTGAAACTCACTGCTCTCCTTGAACAAGAGGAGGAGACATGTTTCTTGCTTCTTGGTCTTTTCCAAGTCCTGTGGCTGATTTTCTGGGTAACAGACCAGGCATTGCTTGATCAACCTGAGCTTTGGTGTCCTCAAGAGGAAAACAAGGATACAGATAGGCCCAGGAATCCTGGGAGGTTCAATTATTTCCTTGAGCTGCCAAGGAAAGAAAGAATGTGGTGGGCATGAGGCGGCTACCTGAGGCCTTATTAACAGCCTGGCTTTGACAATTCCAAAGGAGAGGTAGGCTGAGTGACACACACTGCCCAATTACCGTGCACACCAATGCTCCCCTGGAAGACAGACAATTTGTTTAGACATTTTGGTCCCAGACACAGCATTTTCAGATAAGAAGAATGATTTAGGCATCAAGAATATAGAGATTTATTTGAGAGTGGAAAGAAAGATGGAAAAAATGCCTTTTAAAAGATCAACTCTTAAAAAAAAAAAAAGATCAACTCTTCCCCAGGGAACATACACTCAGTCTCTTCATAAGCTGAAGAAGGCAATTTAGTTGTTCATATCTTTATTGACTTAACAAGGCAAACCAGCTTTGTCAAAGGCAACTTTCTCTGTGCCTGAGGGGTACACGGCGGTGTGACTCCTCTTTCCCAAGATCTTTCTCTTCCTGCTTTAGTGACATGCTGTCCCATATAACCTCTTTCCTTCCCACATTTTTCATCCAGCAGCATGCTCCTCACTCCTGCCTTGGGATTTAGGGTTTTGTTTTTGTGGTGTAATTTATTTAAAATCACTAAGAATAAAAATCACTGAAATTATGCAATTGCCTCTAGACACAATTTATTTTGTTTCACGTCAAACCATATTTTCCCAGAAACTTTCATTTTTGGCCTTTTTTATTTTATTTTTTTTTCTTTTTCAATTACAGTTGAAGTACATTATTATATTAGTTTCAGGTGTACACCCCAATGATTAGACATTATGTAACTTACTAAGTGATCATCCCGATAAATCTTGTACCCATATGACCCCATACATAGTTATTAGAATATTATTGACTATATTCCCTTTGCTATACTTTATATCCCTACCACTATTCTCTAACAACTTATTTGTACTCCTTAATCCCTTTATTTTTTTCACTCATCACGTCACCATTACAATGTTCTCTATATCTATGAGGCTTTTTCTGTTTTACTTGTTCATTTGTTTTGTTTTTAGATTCAATAGTTGATAGATATGTGTTTATTGTCATTTTATTGCTCCAATTTTTGAACTTTTTTATTTCTTCTTCTTAAAGTGGTGATGAAGTACTTTAGTTTCTTCTTATCTGGGAAGCTTAGAAAGCACTGACTTTCCTCCCATCACTTTTCTACAGAGTGGACTATACACAACAGAGGTTTTTGTGTGAATTTAGGGATGCTCTGGCAAGAAAGGGAGTTGTAAGCATATTATCCTGAGTGTGAGAAAGAGAAAGAAGAAGACTAGAGAGATAAGAATGGAAAGTTCAGGGCCTTGAGTGATAATATCAGTGATAGATGGCACTATTGTTATTAGTTATCTTCTGCGGATTTAAGACTGGATCTCTTCTACAAGCTAAAAGTGGCCATCACAAGGTAAACTTTCTTTTAGTTAGTCTCTTACTCAGCAGTCAGTTCAAAGCAAAACTACACTGAGTGGCCAGATTATTATGATCTCTCCCTCTCACTTCCTCTCTGAAATCAATAAAAATATATTTTAAAAAATTTTCTTATTGCACAAATGACCACCATAGAACTGTGCAAATTCCATTTCTGCTTAATTTTCCTCATTCTACAGGTTGGATTTAAACAGAGAGTAAATGGATAAAATAAAGTACCCCAGCACTTTAAGATACTTCACCTAGGAGAGTGAAAACAAGTATGTTATGGATGATGATAGTATGCAGAAATTAATTCCTTAAAAGTATCAGCAAGTAGGAATTGGAAAGATATGGGCCTACTCCTGTCCCTATATTGTGGGCCTTCCTCCAACTGTGGATTGTAGAAAATAGGTATTCAGGGATTTGAAAGAAGCAGAGCCTTTACTCTGGAAGTCCCACCAAGATTATTCCCCAGTAACTTGATTATAAGGCTTCATAGGAGATTTTATTTGCTCATAGACATGATTTTGTCCACAAACAAATACAGTCCCACCCATCCAGGGTAATCTGGATCACAAGTGGCCAATGGAGAAAATGGTATGCCTAAGAAATGGGTCACAGTGGAAACTACCAGTATAACTGGTAAGAAGGGCAGACATTTGAGTCACCTGGGCAAGGCAATGCCTACCTATACCATGATCTCATTGGTAATACAGAAAACTATTGGAAGCTTTCTGGAAGAGCTTGTTCTCAGAGCAAGGGTCTGAGTTGCAAGATTTGATAGTTATGTTTGATCAGATTTGGGTGGTGTTAAGTGTCTCTTAGCAAAGAATTAACCAATCAGAGTTAATAGGCTGAGGAGTTTGAGCACAAGCACCATGGTCTTCTCTATTAATTTCCCGATCATTAGCTAGTCTCCTACTTTGCTTTCAGTCATTCTCCTTCTTTCTCTCTCTCTCCACTCTCTCATACCCACACCACATTATTATTGCATATTCATCTTCCTAGAAAGATCAAATCTATTCTCTAGTAAAAACTATTTCATGTTTTTGCTATCAAAATAACTACTTTATAAAGTGTGTGTTGTTGTTTTTTAAGTTATTTCTGGGGAATCTGCCTGGAGCTAAGAACTATTGCTCTTTATTATATGCCCTTAGTGTACTATGTGATACGTTACCATACATCATTATTACTTTACTATAAGCCTGTATGTACTATTTTATATATTACCATATATATATTTTAAAGATTCCCATTTTTATCTTAATTAAACCAAATGAAACTCTTATTTAATTAGATTTTTCCTTCTCAGTAACAAAGAGGCATAGATAACATAACAAGCTTTTCATTTAAATTATTCATGTAACTGAAGTCCAGAGCATGGTAAACAACTGACAATCTCAACAATCAATTGCTTAATTACTGTATAATAGTTTTTAAAATTGTATATTCATTATTCTAGTACTATAAATGCAAGTGTCTTCCATAATACATTTTGGTGATTTACATTTTACATATATCCTTTTTGACAATTACCTACACTTCACCAGCCCTTGAGATTTGTACACTCATTTTAAGGTTTTCTCATGACTCCTCCACAAACTCAGAGCTTGTCAATGGGCACTTTACTTTACCATCTTATATATGCAACCTAGTGGTCAAACTGGTACGAAGAGGCATTAGGGTCAAAAGATACTCCTGCTGAAAACCACTGATAGTGCCAACCCAGTCACCCTTCAGTTTCCAGGAATCCAATTCTTGATAAAAATGCTAGAAAAAAAAATGTTTCCTGCATCTTTCCATAAAATGGAAGGAAAATGTAAATTTGGAATGAAATGCAGAAAAAAACGAAACATGTTCTAAGTAATCAGCTAATTGACCAGTGCCAAAACCAATGTCTACTTTTTTTAAAAAATTCTCTCTTGCAAAAAATTCCAATACAAAATGTAACAATCATGCAAATTATAAAATCCATCATGAACTTTTACTGCCCAATAATAGTTCTTTGATTGCTTATGCTCCAAGGAAAACCTATGAGCAGAACTCCAAAGTATAGAGGCCTGGGGCTGGGAAGTATAAACACAATAACAGGACTACAGTCCTTCTAAATAGTTTTCAAAATATACTTTGATTGTATTTTCACTTCTTATTAGAACCAATCTATTTTGAAGTTAATTTCTACTCATTCAGCAACTATATTTTGAGAAAGGAGCATGTGACATGCATTCTTCTGGGAGCTAGATATATACAGGAAACAAGGAAACTAGGAGTTTTTCTCTCTTGAACATGTCAGCATGGAGAATCAATTAAAAAATAAGAATATCATACAGTTATAAAAAAATTTCCGCCGAAACCGGTTTGGCTCAGTGGATAGAGCGTCGGCCTGCGGACTGAAAGGTCCCAGGTTCGATTCCGGTCAAGGGCATGTACCTTGGTTGTGTGCACATCCCCGGTAGGGGGTGTGCAGGAGGCAGCTGGTTGATGTTTCTCTCTCATCGATGTTTCTAGCTCTCTATCCCTCTCCCTTCCTCTCTGTAAAAAATCAATAAAATATATATAAAAAAAATTTCAGATGGTTCTATGTGCTATGCAGAAAACAAAGCTGATGAAATAAGATAGAGAGTGATGGTGAGGGTAAAGAAGACTCTTAGATCCAGCGATCAGGCAAGGCCTTTTGAGGGAATGGTCTTTGAGCTATGGCCTGAGAGTTGAGAAGGAAAATCACATGTGATTAGAAAACAGAAATATCAAGAAAAAGGAAAGCACACAATAAATGCCTGAATATCGCATGAT
The DNA here is from genome assembly GCF_027574615.1 of Eptesicus fuscus. NCBI lineage: Eukaryota > Metazoa > Chordata > Mammalia > Chiroptera > Vespertilionidae > Eptesicus > Eptesicus fuscus. Next base: position 28,520,589 of record NC_072487.1, read on the forward strand.
TCAAAAATTACAAGAAGATCATCATTATGGCTGAAAATTAATAAGAAGGGGGGATAGAGAGATGAGAGACAATGGAGTTGTTGGAAAAAAGCAATGGTAATTTATATTAATGGTAAAAGAAAGCAACGAGAAGTTTAAGTAAGGACATGATATTGTCTAATATATGTTTTTTTAAAAAAATTACTTCGGCCATTCTGTAAAGATCATACTGAGGGAGACAACATCAGAAACAGGGACATCAGTTAGGAGCTTATTGAAGTTGTACAGGTGAGACATATTTAAGGCTGCAAATGGGACGATGGCAAGGAGATGAGAGGAGTCAGTTTATAGGTGTATTTTTAAGACAGAACCAACATGCCTTGCTGGTAAATTAAATTTAGTAGGGGAGAAAAGGAAAGAAGCTAAGGTTGACATCAAGGACTTGAGCCAAGAGAGATTACTGGGAGACAAATATATTATTTAAGGGGAAGATATCAAGAGGTTATTTGGCCATGCAAAGTTTGAAGGACTTGTTAGAAACACTTCAGGTAAGCACTATAATCAAGAACTTCTAAAAGCCTGGGATATTTCTCACCAACTAACTGTTAAATTGGTACCAGGAACAAAGACTATTAAGAAAAAGGCTTTAAGATTATTTCTAAGATTGTTTCTATGCTACAACTTTACTAAGGATCTATAGGTTGTATTATATTGTAGAAATATCCATCTATTCAATTAGTATGTATGGAGCCACGTACTAAGCTGGTGCACCTGGAACAATAGTGAACAAAAAGCTTATTCTCTAGTGCAAGAGACAGACAAAAATCAAATGATCACAAGTCTGTGGTATGAAGAGAAAATATGACAGCTTCGGATCTCAAGTGAATTACTGAGAGAAGTGCCTTAAGCGACAGAGCTGAATCAAAGTATCAGTCATAGATAAAAAGCTAAAGAGAGAACCAGAATAGCTTTTCAATGAGTGGAATAAGTTACTGCACAGGACATTAGTAGGAATTGATAAAGACTGGTATGGCTCGAACCAAGAGAGAAAGGAAAACGTTATGGCATCTGAATAGAAGTAGACAGGGACTACTAGCGGACACATGGCCACACAAAATTTTTTAACTTTATCCTAAAAGGAGTGGGAAGCAGAAAATGATAAAGGTCAAATCTTGCTATTGAAGGAGTATTGTGGTTTCTTTGAATATGTTGCAAGAAATTGAATATATTGCAAGAAATTTGACCCACTCACTGGGTCAAAAGGCAGTTCCATTTTTAATTTTTTGAGGAAACTCTATACTGTTTTCCACAGAGGCTGCATCAGTCTACATTCCCATCAACAGTACACAAGTGTTACCTTTTTTCCATTCTTATCAACACTTGTTATTTGAGGATTTATTGATGACTAGAGACCCAGTGCACAAATTCGTGCACCAGTGGGGTCCCTCAGCCTGGCCTGCAGGATCAGGCCGAAACTGGTTGTCCGACATCCCCCGAGGGGTCCCAGATTGCGAGAGGGCACAGACCAGGCTGAGGGACCCCACAGGTGCACGATTGGGGCTGGAGAGGGGCACGGGCTGTTGTCCAGCTGAGGAGGGACCATGGGAGGGCTCCAGGGCATGTCCAGCCCATCTAACTCAGTCCCGATCTCTGGAACCCAGCAGCAAGCTAACCTACTGTTTGGAGTGTCTGCCCCCTGGTGGTCAGTGCACGTCATAGCGAGCAGTTGAGCATCCTTAGCATATCATTGGCATATTGCGCTTTAATTGGTTGAACAGATGACCAGACAACTGGACACATAGCATATTAGGCTTTTATTATATAGGATAGCCATTCTGAGAGGTGTGAGGTGATATCTCATTGTGGTTTTGTTATTTCTCCAATGATTAGTGACATTGAGCATCTTTTCTTATGTCTATTGGTCATCTCTATGTCCTCCTTGGAGAATTGTCTATTCAGGTCCTTTGCCTATTTTTAATTGGATTGTTTGTTTTACTGGTGTTGAGTTATTTGAGGTCTGTAAAAATTTTGGATATTAACCGCTTATTACATGTATCATTGGCGAATATGTTCTCCCATGCAGTGCATTGTCTTTTCATTTTGTTGATGGTTTACTTTCCTGTGCAAAAATGTTTTAGTGTGATTTAGTACCACTTGTTTAACTTTTGTTTCCCTTTCCTGAGAACATATAACAGAAAAAAATATTGCTATGAGAAATATCCAAGATTTTCCTGCCTATAATTTCTTCTAGGATTTTTGTGGCTTCAAGTTTATCATTTAAGTTCTTTATCCATTTTGAGTTTATTCTTCTGTATGGTGTGAGAAGGTAGTCTAATTTCAATGTTTTGCAGTTATCTGTTCACTTTTCTCAATACCATTTATTGAATAGAATGTCTTTACCCCATTTTATGTCCTTGCCTTCTTTGTCAAATATTAATTGACCATAAAGATGTGGGTTTATTTTTGGGCTCTCTATTCTGGTCCATGAATTCATATCTGATTTTTACACCAGTGATATGCTGTGTGATTACTATGGCCTTGTAGTATACTTGGATATCAGGTGGTGTGATTTCTCCAACTTTGTTCTGCTTTCCAAAGTTGCTGTGACTATTCAGTATTTTTTTGTAGTTCCATATAAATTTCCGAGGCAACTGCCTTGGGTGAGCACTGCCAGGTGCAGGTGTGCCTCTGTGGGATATTGGCAGGTCTTGCACACTGTTCTCACAGAAGAGGGGCTTTTCCCCTTGTCCCCAGGGGACCTGCTGGGGCCTGTGCTGCCTTACTTTGTCCCCAGGGCTAGTGGTCACCAGACCAGAAGCCTGCCAGTCTGACGGTGACAGTGCTCTCTCCCTAGTGTTGACAGTGCATGTGTCGCAATCAGGATGTACAGGAATCTCTGACATGTATTGGCTTGTGAACTGTCTCTCCTTGGAAGTTCACGCGTTTGCTTTATCCCTTTAGAAAACACTAACTTTAGAGAGTTTCATATAACACAGGAATATTAAAACTTTTTTTGGCATTTGGCTATGAGGAATGCTTTCCTGCTTGTGTTTTGTCTTTTTTCCAGATTTCTGCATTATCCTAATTTCTGTTTTGGGCATAGGAAGAGCCATCCTTTGCCTGACTGGATTCTGGCCATGAGGTCACACTTAGCACAGAGAACTCTACCCCAATATTATGCACACACTTACTAAAAAATTTTATTCTTCTTTTTATTTCTTACATTACATTAATCTATCTGGAATTTCCTTTTCATATTAAAAAAACGCTATTTCAGATAAAAACAAACCAAAATATGTGAGCAGACACAAAATGGAACCTATTATAAGATTCCATTTACAGGAAGCATCCAGAAAAGGTAAAGACAACAGATCAGGGGTTTCCAGAGGCAGGAGGAGTGGGGACTGAGTATTGTTGGTTCAGGGTTTCCTTTTGGAGGGATGGAACATCCTGCAACTGGTCAGTGGTGATGTTTATATAGCACCTGAAATGTACTTCATGCTCAAGAATTTAAAATATGAACAATAACATTTAAAATACCAACAATAACCATTTAAAATACAAAAATAAAATTTATTTATTATTTAACATGGATTATACAATGGGAAAATTAAAGCTAAAAACAGAAAAAAGAAAATAATAAAAGCAACCCCCCCAAAAATCACCCAAATAATAAACATTAAAAGATAAAGAACTGAATCACGCCGTGGAGAACAAATGAACAACAAAATGAAAACAGAAAATAAAAGGAAAATTTCAAGGCGTGAGTGTGAAACACGTTTTGCCCTTATGACAGGTTGAGCACATTCAACAAGGGGCCCTGGAGCTGGGCCCTCCACAGGCAGCTCCTCCTCTGAGGCAGGAGCCAGCATGGGCTCCAGGGAGGGTTCTTCATCCAGCGGTGCTGGGGCCTCAGTTTCTTCTGGGGCCGGCCCTGGCTCCACAGCTGCAGCTGGAGAGGCTGCTGGAGGTGGTGAAAGCTCTGGAGCTGGAGATGCCTCCAGCTCTGCATCAGGAGGAGCTGCCTCTGCCTCCTGGGCTGGTGCTGGAGTTGGGAGAGGAGAAAAGGTCACCCAGGTGCCTGCATGTCCATCTGTCCCCCAAAGACAGAACACAGCTAGAGCCTAGGACCCACCACAGGATGTGCTCAACACTGGCAGTCCAGAAGGTTGGTGATCTTAGGCGGTCTTTGCTCCTGGCCAGGCTCAAGGGGTGCCCCATATGTGTCTGGCAACAGCCTCTCCCCATTAGCTCACATGGACCTCCCCAAACCTTCCCACCCCTACACCTCCCCACTTTCTCACCCTTGGGCCCTTGAGCTGGGCCCTCCACAGGCAGCTCCTCCTCTGAGGCAGGAGCCAGCATGGGCTCCAGGGAGGGTTCTTCATCCAGCGGTGCTGGGGCCTCAGTTTTGTCTGGGGCCGGCCCTGGCTCCACAGCTGCAGCTGGAGAGGCTGCTGGAGGTGGTGAAAGCTCTGGAGGTGGAGGTGCCTCCAGCTCTGCATCCTGCTCCTCAGGATGGACTTCCACTGTGACAGGAGGAGCTGCCTCTGCCTCCTGGGCTGGTGCTGGAGTTGGGAGGGGAGAAAAGGTCACCCAGGTGCCTGCATTTCCATCTGTCCCCCAAAGACAGAACACAGCCACAGCCCAGGACCCACCACAGGACGTCCTCCATGCCCAAAGTCCAGCAGATGGGTGGTCTGAGGCTGGTCTTTGCTCCTGGCCAGGCTCTGGGGGTGCTCCCTGTATGTCTGGCAGCAATCCCTCCCCATAAGTTCACATGGATCTCCCCACCACTCCACCCCTAGCACTCCCACCTCCTCACCCTTGGGCTCTGCCTCATTGGGCTCCAGGTCTTCCAATATGGTGATATGAACAGGGGCATAGCGCTTCAAGTCATCATAGAAAATTGGCATCTGCCTGTAGGGACTGAGCGGCTTAGAGGTTGGAGGCTTGTTGGGCCTGGGCGACGTTGGTCGAGGAGTCCTCCTCCATCCACTCACAGGCCCTGGCTCCCCAGTCGCCCAGGTGGCCACACACACTTCAGGCCTGCCCTGGCCCTCAGTGGTGTGGCTCACCGGCCCCTCCCTTCTGGACATGGGGAAGGAGTCTTCCTCCACCAGCTGCTGCTCCATCTTGATCTGGGTTGAGCGCTGCAATGACAGTGACCAGCAGCCAGTCAGTAGGCCTCAATCGTGGCCCTAGTCACTGCTGCTTCTGCCCCCTGGACCTTCTGCTCCCGGATCAGGCCCAGCCCTGTGTCTGCACCGACCTCCACCCAGGGGAAATGAGAGTCACCTCCAGGGCTCGGGATAGACCTCAGGCAGAGGGCGCCACCCACACTCCACGTCCACCCAGCCAGCCTTGACCTGGGGTGCGAACATGACTGGTCCTGACCCCCCTACCCAACCTGTTCCTGTTCTGAGTAGACCCTCCCTATGTGAACACTCATTTGCCACCCCCCCTCAACACACACACACACACACACACACACACACACACACACACACGAGGAGGGGACATAGGGCTGCTCAGGTGGGATCAGAGTGGTGGCCTGGCCTGAACAAAACTGCCCTAAGCCTCCCGGTGTTACCTCCTGGTCCCGCCGTGCAAAGGGCCACAGGCGTCGTCTGGACTGAGTCCTGATCCAGCGGCGGGCACGTCGGAACCTACTCTCATCGCTGCCTCTCTTGAGGCCTCGGTCTCGGCACACGGGGAGACAACACGAAAACATGTTGTCCTCTTCAGTGCCTCTATCCGAGTGAGATGGGAAGGGGCAGTTATAGAATGTAGCAGCCTGGTTACTGGGTTCTGTTAGGCTCCATCGTCAGGAAGTGAGGTCACCCCTGGGTCCCCTACCCAGAGCACCTCCTCACACATGAGCAGTGACCTCACTTCCTGACGATGGAGCCTAACAGAACCCGGTAACCAGGCAGCTACATTCTATAACTGCCCCTTCCCATCTCACTCGGATAGAGGCACTGTAGAGGACACCATGTTTTCGTGTTGTCTCCCCGTGTGCCGAGACCGAGGCCTCAAGAGAGGCAGCGATGAGAGTAGGTTCCGACGTGCCCGCCGCTGGATCAGGACTCAGTCCAGACGCCTGTGGCCCTTTGCACGGCGGGACCAGGAGGTAACACCGGGAGGCTTAGGGCAGTTTTGTTCAGGCCAGGCCACCACTCTGATCCCACCTGAGCAGCCCTATGTCCCCTCCTCGTGTGTGTGTGTGTGTGTATGTGTGTGTGTGTGTGTGTATGTGTGTGTTGAGGGGGGGTGGCAAAGGGGTATTCACATGGGGAGGGTCTGCCCAGAACAGGAACAGGTTGGGTAGGGGGGTCAGGACCAGTCATGTTCGCACCCCAGGTCAAGGCTGGCTGGGTGGACGTGGAGTGTGGGTGGCGCCCTCTGCCCGAGGTACATCCTGAGCCCTGGAGGTGACTCTCATTTCCCCTGGGTGGAGGTCTGTGCAGACACAGGGCTGGGCCTGATCCCGGACCAGAAGGTCCAGGGGCAGAAGCAGCAGTGACTAAGGTCACGCTTGAGGCCTACTGACGGCTGCTGGTCACTGTCATTGCAGCGCTCAACCCTGATCAAGGAGGAGCAGCAGCTGGTGGAGGAAGACTCTTTCCCCATGTCCAGGAGTGAGGGCCCGGTGAGCCACACCACTGAGGGCCAGGACAGTCCTGAAGTGTGTGTGGCCACCTGGGCGGCTGGGGAGCCCGGGCCCGTTGTATGGAGGACTCCTCGAGGGAGGCCGACCAGTATCCAAAGGCCTCCAACCACTAAGCTGCTCCGTCCCAACATGCACATGCTAATTTTCAACTATTACCTGAGACGCTATGAGCCTGTTACTGACACCATATGGGAAGACCTGGAATCCAAGGAGGCAGAGCCCCAGGGTAAGGAGGTTGGGGTGATAGGGGTGGGATGGGAGGGGAGATCTATGTGAATTATGGGGAGGGATTGCTGCCAGACATACAGGTAGCACCCCTAGAGCCTGGCCAGGAGCAAAGACCAGCCTCAGACCACCCATCTGCTGGACTGCGGGCGGGGGGGGGGGGGGAGGGCGTCCTGTGGTGGGTCCTGGGCTGTGGCTGTGTTCTGTCTTTGGGGGACAGATGGAAATGCACCTGGGTGACCTTTTCTCCTCTCCCAACTCCAGCACCAGCCCAGGAGGCAGAGGCAGCTCCTCCTGTCACAGTGGAAGTCCATCCTGAGGAGCAGGATGCAGAGCTGGAGGCACCTCCACCTCCAGAGCTTTCACCACCTCCAGCAGCCTCTCCAGCTGCAGCTGTGGAGCCAGGGCCGGCCCCAGAAGAAACTGAGGCCCCAGCACCGCTGGATGAAGAACCCTCCCTGGAGCTCATGCTGGCTCCTGCCTCAGAGGAGGAGCTGCCTGTGGAGGGCCCAGCTCAAGGGCCCAAGGGTGAGAAAGTGGGGAGGTGTAGGGGTGGGAAGGTTTGGGGAGGTCCATGTGAGCTAATGGGGAGAGGCTGTTGCCAGACACATATGGGGCACCCCTTGAGCCTGGCCAGGAGCAAAGACCACCTAAGACCACCAACCTTCTGGACTGCCAGTGGGGAGCACATCCTTTGGTGGGTCCTAGGCTCTAGCTGTGTTCTGTCTTTGGGGGACAGATGGACATGCAGGCACCTGGGTGATCTTTTCTCCTCTCCCAACTCCAGCACCAGCCCAGGAGGTGGATGTGGTTCCTGTCACACCCAAAGTCCATCCTGAGTTGCAGGATGCAGAGCTGGAGGCATCTCCAGCTCCAGAGCTGTCACCACCTCCAGCAGCCTCTCCAGCTGCAGCTGTGGAGCCAGGGCCGGCCCCAGAAGAAACTGAGGCCCCAGCACCGCTGGATGAAGAACCCTCCCTGGAGCCCATGCTGGCTCCTGCCTCAGAGGAGGAGCTGCCTGTGGAGGGCCCAGCTCAAGGGCCCCTTGTGGAATGTGCTCACCCTGTCATAAGGGCAAAACGTGTTTCACACTCACGCCTTGAAATTTTCCTTTTATTTTCTGTTTTCATTTTGTTGTTTATTTGTTCTCCATGGCGTGATTCAGTTCTTTATCTTTTAATGTTTATTATTTGGGTGATTTTTTGGGGGATTGCTTTTATTATTTTCTTTTTTTAGCTTTAATTCTCCCATTGTATAATCCATGTTAAATAACAAATAAATGTTATTTTGTTATTTTTGTATTTTAAATGGTTATTGTTGGTATTTTAAATGTTATTGTTCATATTTTAAATTCCTGAGCATGAAGTACTTTCACAGAGGCTTCTGTGCAAAGTGTAACCCCAGGGCCACAAGTCAGTCAGGCAAAGGCTGACTGCCTCTTCCAGTGCCCAAAAGAGATATTAGGAAAATGCAGACATCTAGAAAAAGTCAAAACATAAGCTTGAAAGCATTCCTTGCAACCCAAAGCCAGATAAAGGTTTAATATCCTTGTGGTACAGATAACTCTCAGTGTTTTCTTATGAGACAAAGTGCAAACACATGCAATTCTAATAAGAGGTAGTTCACATGTTAGTACACGTCAGAGATTCTCAACCTCGTGATGGGGACACACACAGTATCAACACTGGGGAGAGAACACTCTCACCATAAAATTGGCAAGTTTCTGGTCTAGTGGTACCAACCTTGGGGACAAAGTGAGGCAGCAGAGGCTCCAGCAGGTCCCCTGGGGAAGAGGGAAAAAGGCCCCTCCTCTGGGAGAACCGTGTGCAGGACCTGCCAAAGTCCCACAGGGGCACACCTGTACCTGGCTGTGCTTGTCCAAGGAGGTTCCCCGACAGAAATTATTACACAATTTTTCAAAGATGTATTTTCAAGACTACCCATCAGAGCACTGATGAAATAGCTGGGAACTGGAAAAAGCACTCATGTCCTTGGAAAGGGAATGGGATCCACCAATCCTCATCCACATGGATGAGGGATTCTAAGCAGCTGCTAAAGTGGGTGCAGGGCTCTCTAAGTGAGGCTTAACAGATAAAGGCCTCAGGGGTCCTCTCACATGAGACCTGTGGGAAAATTCTCTGCATCCAGGATCCCATCAGGTAGACACCATACCGGTGATTTCAATAGGCAGACACCATATGTGAAAACAAGTCTGCCTGTGACAGAATGAGAGGCAGAGCCTGAGAAATATACACAAAGCCACTTATGAGGGCCACCTCTGGGGTGGTGCTTGTAAATCTCTTATCCTTTCTTTAATGTGATGTCTAAAATTTTTATAATGTACATATGACTTATGTTTCATAACCAAGGATTACCCAAGAAGTCACATCCAAAATGGTAGCAAGGACAGAGACTTAAAAAGGGCTGGCCTCATACCCACATGAGGTGGTAAAGAATCTCAAGGATATTTCAGCTGCAAAGGTAACCTTTAAGGAGCAAGGGGTCTCAACCCCACGTGGGGCTCTCCATCCCAGAGTAGTAGACCCAGGAAGAGATCTGGCTGTAAAAATCAGTGGGGATTCCATCTGCCAGGGAGAGATGAAGGGTCTGGTAGAAAAATCAGGTGCCCTCTTAAAGGACCAGCCCACAAAATCTCATTTGCAGGTACTCATCCTGGGCTCTGGCAGAGAGCCAGTGGCTCAGAGGGAGAGGGTCTCATATAGGGAGAGGGCTGGAGGGATAGCTGCCAAGGCCCTTGTGCTAAGTCCATCTCCTGCACCACCCACAGATGCCATCTTTCCTGGGTGGAGCATTTCCCCTCCACATGGCATCAATCTGGTGGATTGCACTAGCCCTATCCTCCAGATTGACTTCCTGTGACCCCACACTGCCAACCTTGTATCCTGTGGAGTCAGTTGGCCGTGTCCAGCATGAGACTGAGGTGCAAAACTCTCTTAGAAGGCTCTAGAGTAGGGGAGGGTGACCTCTTTTCTTAGAAGGCTCTAGACCAGGGGTGGGGAATCTCTTTTCTTAGAAGGCTCTAAACAAGGGGTGGGGACATTTAGATATTTATAACATCATTTATGGGACATACAAAATTATCAACTTAAAAATTTGCCTACTATATTTGGTCAAACATTTGACTCATTTAATGTCTTGACAGGGCCGGTCCAAATGATTTTGCAGGCCTTATAGAGCCCTCAGGCTGGATATTCCTCACCCTGGCTCTAGAGGAAGTCTTGACAGACTCAGGGTGGAAGAGACAGACAGGGAGAAACTGAATTTTGTGACTTTGGAGTGAGGATTATTTTTCCCTTGCATACCCAACCAACACCACCATTTCTGATCTGAGCCCTCCCACTATATGTCCAAATTTTAATCTGTTTTAGTTTGATGAACGTCACTGGCCTCAGCCTGAAGTCTCCCTAAGACCCTGCCCCACCACAAAGATCCACAAGTCCTAGATAGGTGGTGGCTGGCCTATGTGTACCCTGAGATGTTTTCTGAGTGTCTTAGGCCAAGAACTGGTGCCAAGTTTGAACCTGTGAACACCACTGATAAACACCACTCACGCCTACCTTGTGACTTACTGAGTACCTATTTACACAACTCCTGTACTGCCAGAGGCTCTTCAGTGACTGTGCCTAACTGGCATCAGCCAAGTGGTGGTAGATTGGGGTGACTTGAGCCTTTTGCTGACCTGCTATAGGGATTGGTATTGGTGGAAGCTAGGCTTGGTACATGTACTGGTGGAAGTCTGGCCCCTCCCATGTGAACCCAGGCCCAGCAGAGGTAGCCAAAAACTGTGGATCACTTTGTAGTTACAAACAAATAGCCCAGGGCCTGTCATAGGCAACATCTGTCATTGACATGCATTACAGTCCCTCCCAAGAGGCACCAGAACCAACACACCCAGTGGCAGACTTGAGACTACATCAAAGTATGACTCAATTAGCTCCATATCCATAGGGACATCTTGGCAGGCACCAGAACCTGCTGGATCTAATTCAGCCCCTGCAAAACAATTTGTACATTGTGGTCAGGATTGATCCTCATTGTCAGCCAGCCCAAGGGTCAATTCCACCAGTGGATCAGCTAACAGCACTCAAGATTCAACTACATCAAAAGGGCTCACATAACCACACAAGGGACATTCCTGGTGCATCTAGCTCAAGTGATCATGGATACTGTACTATTGAGCCCCATAGGGCACCTACTACATAAGACCACCCTACCAAGACAGAGAGACAGAGCAGATCTACCTAATACACAGGAACAAATACAGAGAGGCCACCTGAATGAAAAGATTAAGAAACATGCCACAAATGACAAAACAGGAGAAACCCCCAGAAAAAAAAGAACTGAATGAAATGGAGGCAAGCAATCTACCAGATATAGAGTTCAAAACAATGGTTATAAAGATGCTCAAGGAACTTAGTGCAAGAATTAATAAACTCAGAACTATATGAAGAAATAGCAAGCATAAAAATGGACAAACAAACCATAAAAAAAGAACCAGTCAGATATGAAGAATACAATATTTGAAATGAAGAACACACTGACGGGAATCAACAGCAGGTTAGATAAAGAAGACCAAATTGGCATTTAGAGAACAGGATAACAGAAAACACACAAGCAGAATCCAAGACAGTGGTGTAATAGATGAAAGCTACACTCACCTACTCCTGCAATTATAACTAAACTAGAGGCCCGGGGCACAAAATTCATTCATGGGGGGGGGGGTGTCCCCCAGCCCAGCCTGCACCCTCTCCAATCAGGGACCCCTTGAGGGATGTCTAACTGCCTGTTTAAAGGGATCAGGCCTAAATGGGCAGTCGGACATCCCTCTCACAATCCAGGAATGCTGGCTCCCAACTGCTCAACTGCCTGCCTTCCTGATTGCCCCTAACCGCTTCTGCCTGCCAGCCTGATCACCACCCAACCACTCCCCTGCCAGCCTGATTGATGCCTAACTGCTCTCCTGCCAGCATGATTTCCCCTAACTGCCCTCCCCTGCAGGCCTGGTCACCCCTAACTGCTCTCCCCTGCAGGCCTGGGTCCCCCCCAACTGCCCTTCCCTGCAGGCCTGGTCAACCCAAATTTCCTTCCTCTGACAGCCTAGTCAACCCTAACTGCCTTCCCCTGCATGCTTGATCGACCCGAACTGCCCTCCCTTGCAGGCCTGGTCCCTCCCAACCGCCCTCCCCTGCTGTCCTGATCGCCCACAACTGCCCTCCCTTGCAGGCCTGGTCCCTCCCAAATGCCCTCCCCTGCTGGCCATCCTGTGGTGGCCATCTTGTGTCCACATGGGGGCAGGATCTTTGACCACATGGGGGCAATCATCTTGTGTGTTGGAGTGATGATCAATCTGCATATTGCTCTTTTATTAGATAGGTTAGAAGTCTGGTGCATGGGTGGGGGCCAGCTGGTTTGCCCTGAAGGGTATCCCGAATCAGGGTGGGGGTTCCCTTGGGGTGTGGGGTGACCTGGGAGAGGGGCCTGTGGTGGTTTACAGGCTGGCCATGCCTCCCTGGCGACCCAAGTGGAGGCCCTGGTATCTGGGATTTATTTATCTTCTACAATTGAAACTTTGTAGCCTGGAGTGGAGCCAAACCTCCTGCTCACTCAGTGGTGGCAGCCATTTCTGTTGGGATTTATTTACCTTCTATAATTGAAACTTTGTAGCCTTAAGCAGAGGCCAAAGCAGGCCAGTGTTGCAGAAGCTTGGCTTCCTCCATCACTGGGGGCAACCCTAGCCTCCTGCTCTCTCCAGCTCCGTGGCTGCCACTATTTTTGTTGGGATTTATTTATCTTCTATCATTGAAACTTTGTAGCATTGAGTGGAGGCCAGGGTCGGCAAGGGCAGGCAGAAAGCTTGGCTTCCTCCATTGCCGGGGAAACCCACACCTCCCACCTGCTCTCTGTGGCTGCAGCCATCTTGGTTGGGTTTATTTGCATATGCACTCCTGATTGGCTGGTCGGTGTGGCGTGTGGGTGTAGTGGAGGTATGGTCAATTTGCATATTACTCTTTTATTAGATAGTACTAGAGACCTGGTGGAGGGATTCATGCAACGGTGGGGTCCTTTACCCTGGCCTGCACCCTCTCGCAATCTGGGACCCCCGGGGGATGTCTGAGAGCTGGTTTTGGTCTGATCCCACAGGCCAGGCCGAGGGACCTCACCGGTGCACAAATCCATGCACCGAGTCTCTAGTATGCATAGAAGATCTTTGGTTAATATCTTCCCATTCTCCCTCCTCCCCACTTCCCTCTGAGATTCATCCGTCTGTTCTATGTTTCCATGCCTGTGGTTTCCACTCCTGCATTGAGCGTCAGTCCCCTGGTGGTCAGTGTGCATCATAGCTACTGGCCAATTGGCCCATCGGCAGGTTGCTTAGGCTTTTATATATATACTAGAGGCCCGGTGCACAAAATTTGTGCATGGAGGGAGGTTGTCCCTCAGCCCATCCTGTACCTTCTCCAATCTGGGACCCCTTGAGGGATGTCTGACTGCCCGTTTAGGCCCGATCCAACCAGGATCGGGCCTAAACGGGCAGTCGGACATCCCTCTCACAATCCAGGACTGCTGGCTCCCAACGGCTTACTTGCCTGCCTTCCTGATTGCCCCTTACCGCTTCTGCCTGCCAGCCTGATCACCCCCTAACCACTCCGCTGCCAGCCTGTTTGCCCCCAACTTCCCTCCTCTGCCGGCCTGGTCACCCCTAACTGCCCTCTCCTACAGGGTTGATCACCTCCAAATGCCCTCCCTTGCAGGCCTGGTCCCTCTCAACTGCCCTCCCTTGCAGGCCTGGTCCTTCTCAACTGCCTCCCTTGCAGGCTGGGTGCCTCCCAACTGACCTCTCCTGCTGGCCATCTTGTGGTGGCCATCTTGTGTTCACATGGGGGCAGGATCTTTGACCACATGGGGGCAGCTATATGGTGTGTTGCAGTGATGATCAATCTGCATATTACTCTTTTATTAGATAGGATAGAGGCCTGGTACAGGGGTTGGGGCCAGCTGATTTGCCCTGAAGGGTGTCCCTGATCAGGGTGGGGTTCCCTTGGGGCGTGGGGTGGCCTGAGCGAGGGGCCTGTGGTGGTTTGCAGGCCGGCAACGCCCCCTGGCAACCCAAGTGGAGGCCCTGGTATCTGGAATTTATTTTCCTTCTACAATTGAAACTTTTTAGCCTGGAGCAGAGCCAAGCCTGGGGCTCCCTCTGCGGCCGGCAGACATTTCTGTTGGGGTTATAATTGAAACTTTGTAGCCTTAAGCAGGTGAGCCCGGCCAGGGTGTACGGAAAGCTTTGCTTCCCCTGTTGCCGGCGGCAACCCTGGCCTGCTCTCTCAAGATCCATTCTGTCGCCATTTGTTTGAATTTGTTTACCTTCTATAATTGAAACTTTGTAGCTTGAGTGGAGGCTTAGGCCTGGCAAGGGCAGGCGGAAAGCTTGGCTTCCTCTGTTACCTAGGAAACCTTGCTCTCTGTGGCTGTAGCCATCTTGGTTGGGTTAATTTGCATACTCGCTCTGAATGGATGGTGGGCGTGGCTTGAGGGTGTGTCAGAGGTATGGTAAATTTGCATATTTGTCTATTATTAGGTAGGATAGATTATAGAACAATCAACCTGAATAATCAACTGAAGACTGGCTGAACAGAAGTCTTATAACCAAGGACTTACAGAAGCCACAATGAAACTGGTAAAAAGGGCAGAGATGCAAGAAAGGCTGGTCCTGCAACCATGGGCAGCAGCTGAAATCTTGGAGGGAATGTCTCAGTCAAAGTTTCCCCCTGAGAGTGAGATATCAAGTCTACTCTGGGATAGAGCACCAGAACCAGGAAGAGGCATTCATATACCACCTGGCTGTAAAAACCATCAAGAATTCTGTCAACCAGGGAGTGACAGAAGTCTGTTAGAGAAAAAAAGTGGACTCTTAAAAGGACAACACTAAACATTTCATTTGCAATCTCTCACCCTGAGCTCTGGTGAAGAGAAGGAAGAGCGGGCTAGATTTGCATGAGCAGAGATGGAGGTTTGTGGCTCTTGGAGTAAGCTGAAGAGAAAGCCACCAGGATCCCTGTGCTGAGTCCCACTCCCACACTTCACCTGAGCTCTGGTGAAGAGAAGGAAGAGCGGACTAGATTTGCATGAGCAGAGATGGAGGTTTGTGGCTCTTGGAGTAAGCTGAAGAGAAAGCCACCAGGATCCCTGTGCTGAGTCCCACTCCCACACTGCACATGTCATCTTTCTTAGGTAGAGCACCCCTCTCCTTCTTACAGCATCAGCATGGGTGAATGCAATAGCCCCACCTCCAGGACTTCCATCACCCCTCCCTAGGGAGCTCACACCCTCCTGAGGAATCAGCTTCCTGGTCAGTTCTGGGAAGTCTTATTGGGTGTCAGTGACTGAGGTGTGTGACTCTGAGGTGGTAGCTGCTTCTACTTCCACCAAGTCCTGGTTCACAGCTTGTCTTTCCCACACACACCCAGCCCCAGCAGAGGCAGTCACATATTGTGGATTGCTTTTCAGCTTTAGACAGGTTGCCCAGGGTCAGTCACAGGCAGTGTCTGACACTGACCTGCACCAGAATCCCTCCCAGGAGCCCCCGAGCCAACACACCCAATGACCAGTTTTAGCTAATATCAGAGCAGGAACCAATAAGTTTCATAAGTGGCATATCTACTGGGAGATCTTAGCAGGCACCAAACCCTACTCAGGCTAATTATACTAAGTGTGGTCAGCACATACACAGAAACCCATACATTGTGGTAGAGGTCGATCCTCATAGTCAACCAGCCTGAGGAATTGAACCCATGCAGGAATGGACCAATAGCAGTCAAGATTCAATTACAATAAGAGAGCTTACATAACTTACACAAGGCACATTCCTGAAGTACCCAGCTCAGGTGATCACAAAAACTGCATCCCACAGAACACTTATGACATAAGCCCACCCTACCAAGATTGGAAGACATAACAGATCTAAGTAATACAAAGAAAGAAACACTAAGAGGGAGCCAAAATGGGGAAACAAAGAAACATGCCCCTAATGAAAGAACAATATAGACCTCCAGAAAAAGAGCTAAATTAAATAAAGGCTAGCAATTTACCAAATACAGAGTTCAAAAAATGTTGATAAGGATACTCAAGGAACATAGTGAGAAATACAAAAAAATTAATTAAAAATACAACAGATAAAAAAGGCATAGGAACCATAATAAAGAAGTAGTTAGAAATGAAAAATGCATTATCTGACATGACAAGTAGAAGTAAAGAGTAGATTGGATGAAGCAGAAGATCAAATCAGCAATTTGGAAGGCACGACAGCAGAAAACACACAATCAAAGCACCAAAATAAATAAATAAATAAGTAAAAAGGGAATTAAAAATATGAGGAGAAGACATATGTAATACTTTAAATATAGATATGATCAGTTGGTCAACTGATCATATTAATCTTAAAAGGAAAAATCCTTAAAAGGGAGAAAAAAAGAGAAAAAATGAGGATAGCTTAAGGGACCTTTAGGGCAACATGAAACACAAGAACATCCACATCATAGGGGTACCAGAAGAAGAAAAGAGAGAGCAAAGTTTCAAGACCTATTTGAAGAAATAACAACTGAAAACTTCCCTAACCTGGTGAAGGAAAAAAACACACAACTCCAGAAATAACAGAGAACCCCAGATAAGATTAACCTAAAGAGGCCCACACCAAGACACAACATAATTAAAATGGCAAAGGTTACATACAGAGAGAATCTAAAAAGCAACCAGAAAAAGACCATTAGCTACATTCAAAGAACCTCTTATAAGACTGTCAGTTTATTTCTCAACAGAAACACTTCATGCCAGAATGGACTAGCACAAAATATTCAAAGTAATGAAAACCAAGGACCTACAACCAAGACTTCTCTATTCAGCAGGGCTATCATTTAAAATTGAGAGGAAAATAAAGAGTTTTCCAGACAAGAAAAAGCTAAGGGAGTTTACTATCATCAAATGAATATTACAGGAACTTTTAAAGGGTCTTCTTTAAGAAGAAGAAAAAAATAAATATAACAGAGGAGCATAATTATAAACAATAAAATGGCAATAAATACATGCCTATTAATAGTCAGTTTAAATGTAAATGGTTTAAATGCTCCAATCAAAAGATATAGGGTAGCTTAATGAGTAAGAAAACAAGTCTCAAATATATGGTGTCTACAAGAGAACCATCTCAGATCGAAAGATACAAACAGACTAAAAGTAAAAGGGATGGATAAAGATATAAAAAAAATGGGGGGGAAAAGCTGGGATAGCAACACTTATATCTGACAAAATAGACTTTAAAAACAAAGCTATAATAAAAGACAAAGAAGGAAACTACATAATAATAAAGGCATACATTTAACAAGAGGATATGACTCATAAAAATTTATGCAAGCAATACAGGAGCAGCTATATTGATGGACATAAAGGGAGAGACTGACAGTAATACAATCATAGTAGAGGATTTTAATACCTAATTGACCTCAATGGATAGATGTTCCAGGCAAAAAATCAGCAAGGAAATAGCAGCCTTTAAGGACACACCAGACCAGATGGATTTAATTGATATCTTCAGAGCATTTCACCCCAAAGCAGCATAATATACATTCTTTCTAAGTACACATGGTACATTTTCTAGGATAGACCATATGTTAGGTCACAAAACAAGTCTCCATAAATTTAAAAAGACTGAAACTATAACAAACATCTTCTCCAAACATAATGCTATGAAACTGGAAATCAGTCACAAAAAGAAAACTGAAAAACATACAACGACATGGAGGCTAAATAACATATTACTAAATAATGAATAGGTTAACAATGAAATTAAGGAAGAAATCAAAAGATACCTTGAAACAAATGAAAATGAGAACATATCAACCCCAAATCTATGGGACACAGTGAAAGCAGTCCTAAGAGGGAAATTCATAGTATTACAGGTCTATCTCAAAAAATAAGAAAAAGCTCAAATAAACAGTCTAACTTTTACAGTTCAAGGAACTTGAAAAAGAACAATAAAAGCCCAACATGAGTAGAAGAAAGGAAATATTAAAGACCAGAGCAGAAACAAACAAAATGAAATCTAAAAATAATAATAATAATAATAATACAAAAGATCAATGAAACCAAGAGCTGGTTCTTTTAAAAGATAAACAGGGTTGAGAAACCTTTAACCAGTCTCATCACGAAAAAAAGAGGAGACCCAAATAAATAAAATCAGAAATGAAAAAGAAGTAACAACCAACACCACAGAAATAGAAAAAATTATAAGAAAATGTTACAAAAAAAAACACCTATATGCCAACAAAATGGGACAATCTGAATGAAATGGATAAATTCCTAGAAACTACAATCTTCTAAAATGTAATCAGTAAGAAATAGAAAACCTGAATATACCCATTACTATGAGTGAAATAGAAGCAGTAATAATAATAATAAAAAAAACAACGAAGTCCTGAATTGGATAGCTTCACAGGCAAATTTTACCAACTAATAAAAGAAGAACTAACACCTATCCTTCTCAAATTATTCCAAATTATTCAAGAAGAGGGAAAACTCCCAAGCTCATTTTATGAGGCCAGAACTATCCTAAATCCAAATCTGATAAAGACACTACAAAAAAAGAAAAGTATATGCCAATATCCCTGGTAAATATGCTAAAATTCTCAGCAATATTTTAGCAAACCTGATCCACCAATACATTAAAAAGATCAGACACCATGATCAATGGGATTTATTCAGGGGATGCAAGGTTGATACAGTATTTGCATATCAATAAATGTGATACACTTACATAAACCAAAGGAAGAATAAAAATCACATAATCATATAAACAAATGCAGAAAATAAATATAATTGATAAAATCCAGCACCCATTTATGATAACAGCTCTCAGCAAAGTAGGAATAGATAAAACATACCTCAACATAGCAAAGGCCTATATGACAAACCCATTGCCGACATCATGCTCAATGGAAAAAGCTAAAAGCATTTCCTTTAAGATCAGAAACAGTACAGGGAAATCTGCTTTCACAAATCTTATTTAACATAGTACTGCAAATCCTAGTCACAGTGATCAGACAAGAAGAAAAAATAAAAGCATCCAAATTTGAAAGAAAGAAGTAAAATTGTCAATATATGCAGATGACATGATACCGTATATAGAGAACCCCAAAGATTCCACTAAAAATGAATAGAACTGACAATAAATTCATTAAAGTAGCAGGATCCAAAATAAATACACAGAAATTAGTTGCATTTATATACACCAATAATAAACTATCAGAAAAGGAACTAAGAAATCAAACCCTATTACAATAACATAAAAAAATAAAATGCCTAGAAATAAACTTAACAAAGGATGTAAAACACCTGTACTTGAAAAATTATAAAACAATGGAGAAAGAAATTGAAGAAGATACAGATAAGTGGAAGTATATACCATGTTCACAAATAGGAAGAATTAACATAATTAAAATGTCCACACTACCCCCAAAAAATCATTGCTTCAATGAAATTCCTATCAAGATACCAATGGCATATTTCACAGAATGGAACACATAATCCAGAAATTTATGGGACTACAAAAGACTCTAAGAAAGTCACAACAATGTTGAGAAAGAAGAACAAATAGTGGAGGTATCACACTATCTGATATCAAACTATACTACAAGGCCATAGTAATCAAAAGATCACAGTAGTCCTAACCAGTTTGGCTCAGTGGATAGAGTGTCAGCCTGCAGACTCAAGGGTCCCAGTTTCAATTCCGGTCAATGGCATGTACCTTGCTTGCGGGCACATACCCAGTAGGGAGTGTGCAGGAGGCAGCTGATCGATGTTTCTCTCTATCCCTCTCCCTTCTTCTCTGTAAAAAATCAATAAAGTATATTAAAAACAACAACAAAAATCATGGTACTGACCTAAAAACAGACATAGATCAATCGATCAGAATAGAGAGCCCAGAAATAAACCCATGCTTTTATGGCCAATTAGAACTTTCCAAAGGAGGCAAGAACATACAATGGAGTAAAGACAGTTTATTCAATAAATTGTTCTGGAAAAACTGGATAGATACATGCAAAAAAAAAAAAAAAAAAAGAAATTAGACCACCTCACACCATACACAAGAATAAACAGAAAATGGATTAAAGACTTAAGTGTAAGACTCAAAACCATAAAATCCTAGGAGAAAACACAGGCAGTTAAGATCATGGACATATCTCATAGCAATATTTTTTCAGATACAGCTCCTCAGACAAGGGAAACGAAAGAAAAAATAAACAAATGGGACTACATCAAACTAAAAAGTTTTTGTACAGCAAAGGAAATCAACAAAATGAAAAGACAACCCACTATATGGGAGAACATATTCGCCAATGATTCATCTGATAAGGGGTTAATATCTAAATTTTATATAAAACTCAAACTATTCAACACAAAAACAACAACAACAAACAAACAATCCAGTTGAAAAAAAAAAGGCGGGGGGGGGGATGCGGGGGGGGGGAATGCGGGGGGGAAGAACCTGAATAGACACTTCTCCAAAGAGGACACACAGATGACTGATAAACATCTGAAAAGATGCTCAATGTCACTAATCAGCAGAGAAATGCAAATTAAAACCACAATGAGATATCACCCCATAACTGTCAGAATCTACAAACAAGTGTTGGTGAGGATGTAGAGAAAAGGGAATCTTCATGCACGGTTGGTGGGAATGCAGACTTGTGCCGCCACTATGGACAACAGTATGGAGCTTCATCAAAAAATTAAAAATGGCCCAGCCAGAGTAGCTCAGTGGTTGAGGGTCAATCTATGAACCAGGTGGTCACAGTTCAATTCCGGTCAGAGCACATGCCTGGGTTGTGGGCTGGATCCCAGTAGAGGGCATGCAGTAGGCAGCAGATCAATGATTCTCTCTCATCATTAATGTTTCTGTCTCTCTCTCCCTTTCCCTTCCTCCCTGAAATCAATAAAAATATATATTGAAAAAAGTAAAAATGAAACTGGCCCATGACCCAGTGATTTCGCTTCTCAGAATGTTATCCAAAGAAACCCAAAACAGTAATTTGAAATAATATATGCACCGCTATGTTCACTGCAGTATTATTTACAATAGCCAAGAATTGCAAGCAGCCCAAGTACCTATTAGTAGATGAGTGGATAATAAACCTGTGATACATTTACACAATGGAATACTACTCGCCATAAAAAAAAAAAAGGAATTTTACCTTTTGCAATAGTATAAAAGGACCTATAAGATATGCTAAGTGAAATAAGCCAGTCAGAGATTATAGGATTTAAGTTACATATGGAATATAATGGATAAAATAAACAAACAAAATAGAAACAGATTCATAGATACAGAGAACAGACTGACATCTGTCAGTGGTAAGGGGGACTGAGGGCCTCTGTCAAATTGGTGAAGAAATCAAGCAAAAAAAAAAATCTCTTAGACACAGACAACAACATGGTGATTACCAGAGTGAAAGGGTGTTAGGGGGCCAAGTAAAAGAGGGTAAAGGGGGTATAAATGGTGACAGGAGGAGATTTGACTTTGAGTGGAAAACAATCAAATATACAAATGATGTATTATAGAATTGTACACTTGAAACTGATATAATTTTATTAATCAATATAACCCCAATAAATTCAATAATAAACACTATTCTGCAACACTTTGTAGAATGGATTAAAGGTGGGGCCAGAACCAGGCCTTTAGAGATGCTATTTCCTAAAAAATATACTCCTCAACTGACACCCCCACACACACACACAAAAACAGTCAAACACACACACACACACACACACACACACACACGTACACACACATATACACCATGTTATAATGCAAAATAAAAGCAATCATATGACATACTTAAAAAAAAATCTTTAAATTATCCAAATATAAATGGGTACTGTTATTAAGCTTTTTTCCTCAATTTTTTACTCCTTTCTGTATGTTTGTGTGGGTGGGAAAGGAATGCATCTCCAACTTGCTGGTACTCTAAGCACATGCTCAGTCTACCTACTGGGTAACTCATTATTAAATAGAGAGAGGCAATGGTTTAAGTAAGATATGTTAGTAGCTTAGATGAAGATAGTAATGAACTATTTAGGAGGTAAATAGAGCTTGCTGATGAATTGCTAATGGGAGGATGAGAGAAGAGACGCAGGCTGTAAGCTGGACAACTAAGTGGTTAATGCCATTCAATGAAATGGGGAACAGTGGAGGAAGACTATATCTAGCAAGGACTCTTCTTCAGAAATATTTTTATTGATTTCAGAGAGGAAGGGAGGGGGGGAGAGACAGAAACATTAATGATGAGAGAGAATCATTGATCAGCTGCCTCCTGTATACCCCCAACTGGGGATCAAGCCCACAACCCAAGCATGTGCCCTGGCTGGAAAACAAACCATGACCTCCTGGTTCATAGGTTGATGCTCAACCATTGAGACATGCCGGCCAGGCAGGAAGGACTCTTAATGATGATCTCGTCCTGGTTCAAGAAATGGATGGCAATGAATGCTTCTCTTACCCATGGTAAACACTGTTAAACACACCAAGCATTCTTTCCTGCTGAGCCTTAGAGTCAGATAAGGCCTCTTTGTCACCCCAGATCAAGTACAAGGAGGCCCTTATTTAGAAGGTAAATTAATTGAGACCCAATGTTTAAAAAGCACAGTTTTATAGAAAAAGTTTTTTAAATGAAAGCATCCTCTTATTACATTTTTAATTAAAATTTTTAATTAAAACATTTAATCTTAATTCTACATATCTCCATTATGTCCTACTATTTTCTTATATCTATAAGTTAAGAAACTTAACTGAATTCACATCTAGGAGAGCATAGGCAAACCAATGGAAAAATAATAGTAAATCAACATAAATGTAAAGGTATTGCTTGAGTACATATAAATATCAATCAAGAGATGTCAATGAACAGTACCATGCACCCATCTGATATCCTTAGATCTCATTGGATTGTGTGTTACTGCTGGAAAGATATTGAGAGATCATCTAGTTCATCACTTTGAAGATGAGAATTGAGTTTCAGAGAGGTGAAACTTTTAGGGTCACAAAGCCAGTCAGTGATAGAGGCCAGCAACTCCTGATTTCCAGATTATCACCCTTTCCTGTGAATCACACTAACAACAGAAACACATACATCCTCTAATCCTAACTGAAGGACAAATATGAAAAATTCAGAAGGAGTCAACTGGATTGGTGTTAAGTTATTATCAATCATTGTTTGAAATTCCCTAAACAACATTATTTTAACAAAAGAACTTCCTTGTTCTTCCTATTAACCCTACCAGTATGCTCATCTAGCACCTCCTATAACCTATCCAGAGCATTAATAGGATGTGTACTTTCATCTCCCTATCAGTTTGTAAAGGGGGTGGAAATATAATAAAATGATGGTTGAGGATAAAACTCTACTTGAAAAAATTAAATATTCACATATCCAAACTTACAAAGAGATAAATTAAATAAAAACCAGACTTTCTTGGTTTGTTTTTAATAGCATGCTCTATTAGAACTTTCTAAATATTTATAAATCATTAAGTATTTGACATGAAGATTGGGGGTGTAAAGAGAGAGCCTTAAAATTAGAGTGTTAAAATATTCAAGTAATTGATGAAGAGGAATTTTTAAAAATAAAAACTACTTACATTGTCAAATAACATAAAATGTAATCTTCAGCATCATAATAATCATGCATGAATTTAAAATAGTGGTTTCTCAGGGGAGAGGTGGATGGAAAGTGGATTGTCTGATCCTTGCTTTATGTCCATGTTGAATTCAATGGGTTTAAATTTAAACAGTGCTTTGAAGGAGCTCTGGAATATATGTTCTAGGAAATTACTGAAATACCCTTGTTTTTCACTTTGGGAATATTTTTTGCTTTTGACTTAACTGCTTCAAAATGAGAAGATAATGTTGTTTTAAGTACAGTTATATTTGACACAGAGATGTGCTGATTTGGTGATTTCTTTTATAAAGGTTCCCTCAGAAATGTGACATACATTCACTCTCAGAACCTCAAACACTGAAACATTTCTACTCAGAAGCATACTTGGTCTTCCAATTATACTCCTCTGCTTTTGGCTTTGTAGATCTTACACAGCTTTGGGGCACTAGCAATAAAATTGCAGCTATAATAGAGTTTAGAAAGTTTTCCAATGAAAATGTAAGAAAAAAACACCTGACTTTTTGATGCATGTTTTGTCTAACGATTTCTAAATGTGTGGAAGTAATAGAATGCAGCAGCTTTAAGAAACCAGATAGGAAAAGTGGATCCTTCTCTAGGAAGGGGAAGCCTGAAAGTTTAGGAATACCTGTGCCCACACTTTCTTGTGAAATAGTTATAAAACAGTTGGAGGAGAAGAAAGGAAAAGAGGCCTGGAACTCCAAAGAATAGAACATTTGGTTTAGGTGGAAAAGAAAGTGAAAATTTGAAGATATTTAATCTTCAAAGTACATAGCAACTAAAACCATAATCCTGGACCAAATCCTAGAAAGTTGGGAGAGAGAGACTAAAGGAAGATAGAAAGGAAAAAAGAGGTAAGGAGGGAGGAAAAAGGCGAAGAAGGAAGAAAGAAAGAAAAGGAAGAAAGACAAATACTATAGAGGATATTGGGGTAATTGGTGAAATTTGAACAGCACTGTATCCATGTCAAATTTCTTGAAATTTATAATCATACTAGAGGCCTGATGCATGAAGATTCATGAAAGAATGGACCTTCCTTCCCCTGGCTGCTGGCACCGCCTTCACTCTGGCCCGGAGATGCCTTTCTGCCTTCCCATGCTGCCCAGAAGCCCAGAGCTGCTGGGGCGAAGCAGAATGCCTGCATTGTCACCATGACGATGATGCAAGCATCCTACCCTGCCCCCAGCCGCTCAGTACCTGTGTATGCAAATTAACCCACCATCTTTTTTTTGGGTTAATTTGCACACTCACTCCTGATTGGCTGGTGGGCGTCATGAAGGTACGGTCAATTTGCATCTTTCTCTTTTATTAGTGTAGATAGTGTAAGAGGATGTCTTTGTTCATTGGAGATACATGACACACTCAATGGTGAAGGGTTAAGATGTCTATAACTTACTCTCAAATAGTTTAGAAAATAATGATGATGATCATATAAATGTAAAAAGTGAAAAAGCAAATATAACAATAAGAATAAGGAAAAAATCTAAACAATTGATGAATCTAGGTGAAAAGTATCTAAGGTTTCATGCATTATTCTTGCAATTCTTCTGTAACCTTGAATTTGTTCAAAATAAAAAGTTGCTTTTAAAAAGCACATAACAGAGAGATATTGAGGAGTTAAATAGCCCATCTAATTTGAAAATAAATTTGTGCCAGGTGAAAAATTAAACATACATGGATCTCTCTTCCCTGCCACAAAGTATTTGAAATGATTTATAGCAAGACATAAACATGGTTATATCAATACATTCAAAGATCACTCAGTTATTGGTTAAAAATACTGACTTAGGAGTAAGACTGTCAAGGTTCAAATTGTGGCTCTATCATTACTAGTTACATGACCTTGAGCTAATTATTTAACTACTCCATGCCTCAGTTTCTCCATCTGTAAAATACAGATAATAAATTGGTAGGATTGTTGTAAGGATTAAATGGAATAATCTTCAGTAAGTGCTTAGAAGATATCTGCCACATGTTATGCATTCATAAATATGAAGTATTTTTATTTTAAAATATAAACTACATAATTGTGATTTAAAAAAGATGAATAAAGTAGAAAATCAATACCAAGGTAAAAAGTAATACAAAAGGACAGACTGCTACGACAATATTTGTCATATTCAGATGGCAAAACCCTGAGCCTCAAAGTGATGGTTTTAGGAGGTGAGGCCTTTGAGAGCTGATTAGGTCATGAGAGCAGAGTTCTCATGAATGGTCTCTTATAAAAGAGGTCCCAAAGAGCCTTCCTATCTGTACTGCCATGTGAGATTACAGCAAAAAGAGAGCTGGCTTGGAAACTGGTTCTCCCCAAATACTGAATCTGCCAGTGCTTTGATTTAGGACTTCCCAGCCTCCAGAAAGAATAAGTTTGTTGATAATATGCCATGCAGTTTATGGCATGTTTTCTATAGCAGCCCAAAGAGAGAAAGACACAGACAAACTAGTCAACATAGATGCTTCAAATTTAGATCTTCGCATCCTGAATGAACACCAAAGTAAATACAGGAGGTAAAAAAATCACATAACATTAATTATCAGAAAAGGTCTGTACTAGTCAGGTTTCTCGAGAGAAACAGAACCAATAGGATATTTATATATATAAAGAGCCAGGGTCCATAACATCTAAAATGACCAAATGGATGACTGAACACCGGAAGCCAGTCCTACAGTCAGTGCTGGGTCACCATGGCAACCCAGCACTAACTGCTGCACTGCAGGCGCTATGGCAATCCAGCACTGACCGACGAGGGGACGCGGATCAGGAGAGAGGCCTGGAGAGAGAAGCAGAGTCTGATCCGCAGCCTCCATGGCAGCTATTGATCAGCCACTCCTCTCTGATCAGGCCCAGAGATGCTGACTGGCATAAAAACTGACCAATCAGAACCAAATCTAGGTGAACTACAAGTAGCCAATGGCTGCCTAGGAGGAAGAGCTTTTGACGCAGACTGGCATAAAAACTGACCAATCAGAACCAAATCTAGGTGAACTACAAGTAGCCAATGGCTGCCTAGGAGGAAGAGCTTTTGATGCAGACTGGCATAAAAACTAACCAATCAGAACCTAATCTGGGTGAACTGCGAAGGCAAAACCTAAGGTGGGGGCTGAGGAGGGGTTTTAAGGGCAACAGCTGTTTGGTGGAAGGTGTAAGAAAGCAGTTCAATTTTTTAATGACCTGTTTGGCAGTATAGTGCATATGGCTGACTATCAGTCCAGATATAGGGATTTTGTATTTTTATCTGCCAAGAGCATCTCCTCCTGCTAAAAAAGGCTTCTCCCCACCCCCCCATTTAAGCAATCCTATCCTATATAAT
Source organism: Eptesicus fuscus (assembly GCF_027574615.1). Taxonomy (NCBI): domain Eukaryota; kingdom Metazoa; phylum Chordata; class Mammalia; order Chiroptera; family Vespertilionidae; genus Eptesicus; species Eptesicus fuscus. Next base: position 28,547,519 of record NC_072487.1, read on the forward strand.
ATATATATACTAATAAAAGGGTAATATGCTAATTAGACCAGGTTGACCAGCCATCTTCTGGATGTCTGACTTCCTTCCGGACAAAGCCATGTTGGTGGGGGCTGAGGCAGAGGCAATTAGGGGAGATCAGGTCAGCAGGAGAGGGCAGTTAGGGGTGATCAGGCAGGCAGAGGCAGTTAGGGGTGATTAGGCTGACAGGGGAGAGCAGTTAGGGGCAAGATCAGGCTGGCAGGGGAGGGCAGTTAGGGGCAATTGAGCAGGCAGGCAGAGGGTTTAGGGGCAATCAGACAGGCAGGCAGAGGCAGTTAGGGTGATCAGGCAGGCAGGCAGGTGAGTGGTTAGGAGCCAGCGGTCCCAGATTTCAAGAGGGACATCCTCCAAGGGGTCCCTGATTGTAGAGGGTGCAGGCTGGGCTGAGGGAAACCCCCCCCATGTACGAATTTCATGCACCAGGCCACTAGTTTACATATAGAGAGAGATTATTATTATGAATTAGATCACATGATTATGGAGACTGAGAAATCCCAAAATCTGCAGATAACCAGGAAAAACAATGGTGTAAGTTTCAGTTTGAGTACAAAGGCAAGAGAAGACTGATATTCCAGCTCAAAGAACACCAGGCAGAAAGTGAATTCTTTCTTACTACAGCCTTCAAAAGATTGAATGAGACCCACCCACATTGGGGAGGGCAATATGCTTTATAATCAACCAACTCAAATGTTAACCTCATTTAGAAACACCATCATAGACACACCCACAATAATTTTTAACCAAATATCTGGGCACTCCATGGCCCAGTCAAGTTGATTTGTATTTTTAACTTTTTCTTTTAATGGAATGTGCTGGATATCTCTATAATTTTGTTCAGATGACTGCAGAACCTGGAAAAGCTGTTGCTACTACTGATGCATAACATACTGCTATTAGTTTTCATATATATACTAGAGGTCTGGTGCATGAAAATTCATGCCCTGGAGGGTGGGGTCCCTCAGCCTGGCCTGCCTCCTCTCATAGTCCAAGAGCCCTCAGGGGCGGGAGGCAACCCAGCAATCAGGGGAAGACAACGCTACCAGCAATGGCAGCAGCAGAGGTGTGATGGGGCGTCACCTTAAACAACACCTTAAACATCAATACTTTTAATGCTGAAATCACAAATTGGTGGGTTCATTTTCAAAAGTAACCTTTAAATGTAAAAAGGAGAAATCCTATCATCCTATAACCACACTATTCACCAACCAAAGCTCTGAAGCACAGGCACTTCGTAGCCACCCTAACCACACTCATGGCTCACATATTTCACTCAGGGGCCACACACACGGTGCTCCATCACCTGAACTAGAACTACTTGAGGAGGTTGATGCTTAGAGTCTAGTTGGGAATTGCAGGCCACTTGGGCCTGTCTCCCCTTTCACAAGGGCTTGCATCCAAGACCCACAGGTCCTCCAGACATGCTGAAGCAGCACTCCAGTGGGAAGCAGATTCTGGTATGTGGTTTTGTGGTACTAAGGAGGAGGGGGAAATTCAAGGACCCTTGCAGAAAGTAATTTTCACAACTTTGGAAGACAAAGAACTTTTGTCAAAATAGAGCAGCTTAAGCCCACAGTTTAAGCTCTGGAATGGGATGCAGTAAAGATGATATCTTTAATATCTTATATGTATCCCAGATTGCATCAGGCAGAATTTTAATGGTTTCAAGATATGTGTAATGATCTACTGTTCTCAAGTTTGCCCTGGGTGGCAGTAAGGAACTATGAATTTAGAGTTATATTTTCAATAGATTAACTTTTTAGCTAGAAATTATATGAGTGTGTGCATGTATGTGTTTGCTTGCTTTCATTTATTCAGATCATTTCTAAATATTGCCATATGGTAATTGAGTTGTAATGCTGCAGCCTCTCTGAAAGGAAGATGGAGTATGAAACGGGTCTCTAAACAATTCAGCTCAGCCAGCATAGGCCATAAAGGGGAGGGAAGAGGAGGAAAATATTCTATTTACCATCTCTCCCCTTGGACAAACACTGTTTCCGGGGAGGTCCAAATTCTACACTCCAGTGCCAGTCAGAATTAGAACAATCTACTGAAATGTCCTTTATGAGCCCAGAGCAACTGTTTGGAGCTCTGTCGAAATTGTGAGGATCAGCAAGTATTTGGAATAAAACAGCTGTGCCTACTGGCGCCTTTACTGAGTTAACACCCATTAATGGCTCCAACACAGAGAAAATAGGAGCCTCGGAAACACCTTCCTCTCCTCACATCAAAACCTCCTCCAGCCATCAGCCTTGAAGTGGTCTTGTCTGTCCCAGGTTTAACAGAAGCCTGAGTGTGTTGGAGGCACACGTTGGGGGGTGGCAGTAGGGGGCTCTGAATACTTTTACATCCTTTCACTCTATATCTTTTCCTATTCCTTTCCCAGAAAAATAAGAGAAGATATGATGCCTTTTGTTTAGCAAAAAGAATGGGCAAAAGAAGAGAAGACATTATAAAATCCTGCTTTGTTCCTTCTGGTATGTTCCTTGTATCTCACAGTGGAGCCACCAAGTTCCCCAAAGGCTGATGAGCTTCAAAAGTTCCAGTCAACTCAAAAGAAGACAAACCCAAACAGAGTAATCTCAGTGTGTTTGAAATAGCAGCCACAATGAAGCAGGGAAATCAACAATCCAAAAACAACAGCTGGCGGTGAGGGAGGGGCAAGGAGGCTGGGGAGGCCAGGGCTTCTGTTCTAGAAAGATTTTTGAACAATCCCTTTGTATCTATACCAATCATTCTGGGTGATAAAATGCTATCTGCAATAAAAGGCAGTCTCCATGCCTTCTGCATGCTAACGAACTCCTGATTCACATTCTCTGGGCTCAGAAGGAATGGAAACGTCTCTACAAACCCAAGCAGATTCTCCTCAGTAGCTGCTGACAAATATTTCAGCTGGGTGACCTGATGAAGATGCAATTGCTAACTAGCAACAAAAGCCTTAATATGACTTCTAGAAACAAACAAACTGGAAAGCAGGAGATAGTTCCTTGCTTAATAAGGTAGCTCACTCTCACTGAACCAGTCAGGTATCCTAAGAGGACCCTGCAACCTGGCCACCCTTTTCACCATTTCCTTTTTGTGGCCTTTGAAACAGGTTTAAGTGAACTAACCGAATTTGGTCTAATTCTGTCATTCCTACAAGGGCAACAAGGACCCCAAAAGCGATAATCCCCCAAGCAAAGGCATTTGGACAGGTGTCTGTCAATTTGTGTGGGAACATTTCACTGAAGAAAATAACTGAATAAAAAGAATGTGATAGAAGCTGGAATCATCTTTTCTTCCTCTCACCAAATGTACTTTTAGTAAAAATCATCAGCTATCCACTTATAGTCAAACACCTTAACCTTGAAATCTGTGACCTTGTGCTTTCTCTTGACAAAAGTTTCTCTTTTCTGCCTGTTTGCTTCTCCAACTCATTCTTTTTGGTACAATGTACTTAGAAGGGAAAAGCAAAGCCTTTGAAATATTCTCAAGTCAGTGTTTGTTGGTTTGCAAGATCTAAGACCACTCATGAAAATTAGACCTACAAGACTCAGTTGTTATTTTTTGTTTGTTTGTTTTTAAGTGAATAAATATGCATAAAATGACTACAGAATTAAAAAGTAGTCTAGGAAGATGAGAATGAGTTATACTCAGTATAAATCAAGCTTAATTAATCAGATATCCCAAATCTTGCCCATCCCTCCACCTGGGTTTCCCATTTCTCCAAGTGGAATCATCACCTGCTCAGCTGCCTAAGTTGTAACCCTGCTAGTTATCCTATACTTCTCATCTTCACATTGAATTATTCAGTAGAATAGATTCTACCTCCTAAATGTCTCAATTGTGTTTTCTTTAGTATCATCTCCACAGTAGAGCAGACTGTTATATTTGCATATCAGTGTTAACAGCTGTCATTATAGTTCCACTCAAGTTATTGAGCACTTACTATGTGCTCAGTGTATAGGGGTATCTTAGTCCATTTGGGCTGTTATAACAGAATACTGGGTAGCTTAAAAACAAATTTTTATTTCTCACAGTTCTAGAGGCTGGAAGCCAAAGATCAGCATGGTTGGGTTGTTGGTGAAGGTCCTCTTCCTGGTTTACAAATGGCTGCTTTCCCTTTATTTCCTCAGATGAGAGAGAGAGAGAGAGAGTGAGAGAGAGAGAGAGAGAGAGAAAGAGAGAGAGAGAGAGAGAGAGACTGAGATTAGCTACCTCCCTCTCTTCTAATAAAGACACTAATCCCATCATGGGGCTCCTCCCTCATAACCTAAAGTCTTTTCTCCAAATAACCATCACATTAGGGCTTTGACATATGAATTGGGGGCAGGGGGAGGGGAGGAAACACAAATATTCAGTCCATAGCAAAGGACTAATAATAAAATTACTGTATACCCCCCTTCTCCTCAAACAGAATGACACCTAGCTTTAGATAAATTATCCTACCTAATAAAAGAGTAATATGCAAATTAACCATCACTCCGCTACATCAATAAGCCACGCCCACAAGCCACGCCCACAAGCCAATCAGGAGCAAATATGCAAATAAACCCAACCAAGATGGCTACAGCCATAGAGAGCAGGAGAGAGGCTTGGGTTTCCCAGGCAATGGAGGAAGCCAAGCTTTCTGCCTGCCCTTGCCGGCCTAAGCCTCCACTCAAGGCTACAAGGTTTCAATTAGAGAAGGTAAGCAAATCCAAACAGAAATGGCGGCAGCCACAGAGCTGGAAAGAGTGGAAGGCTAGGGTTGCCCCTGGCAATGGAGGAAGCCAAGCTTTCTGCACACCCTGGCTGGCTCAGGCCTCCACTTAAGGCTACAAAGTTTCAATTATAGAAGATACATGAACCCCAACAGAAATGGCTGCTGCCACAGAGCAAGCAGAAGGCTTGGCTCCACTCCAGGCTACAAAGTTTCAATTGTAGAAGATAAATAAACCCCAGATACCAGGGCCTCCACTTGGGTCGCCGGGGGGCGTGGCCGGCCTACAAACCACCACAAGCCCCTTGCTCAGGCCATCCCATGCCCCAAGGGAACCCCCACTCTGATCCGGGACATCCTTCAGGGCAAACCAGCTGGCCCCCACCTGTGCACCAGGCCTTTATCCTATCTAATAAAAAAGTAATATGCAGATTGACCATCACTCCCACACACAAGATAGCTTCCCCCATGTGGTCAAAGATCCTGCCCCCATGTGGACACTAGATGGCCACCACAAGATGGCCAGCAGGGGAGGGCAGTTGGGAGGGACCAGGCCGGCAGAGGGAGGAAGTTGGGGGTGACTGGGCATGCAGGGAAGGGCAGATGGGGGGGGGACCCAGGCCTGCAGTGGAGAGCAGTTGGGGGGGACCAGGCCTGCAGGGGAGAGCAGTTAGGGGTCACCAGGCCTGCAGGGGATGGCAGTTAGGGGAAAACAGGCTGGCAGGGGAGCAGTTAGGCATCAATCAGGCTGGCAGGGGAGTGGTTAGGGGGTGATCAGGCTGGCAGGCAGAAGCTGTTAGGGGCAATCAGGAAGGCAGGCAGGCAAGCAATTGGGAGCCAGCAGTCCTGGATTGTGAGAGGGATCCCAGATTGAAAAGGGTGCAGGCTGGGCTGAGGAACACCCCCCTCCCGTGCACGAATTTTGTGCATCGGGTCTCTAGTCTTAGATAAATGCCCTGCACCTAGCAGTGCTATTTGTCAATTGTATGATCAAATGAATGAATGCCTACTTTGTACAGGTGGAAAAGCAATAAGACATCAGCCCTGGCAAAAACAGTTCACTGTTACAGAAGGTACAGGTGATTATTGCTCATAGGATCAAGGGAAAAGTCAAAATTTAATTTATTTATGTCCTAATTTCTAGCTTAATTATCTATTTAATATCTAATGCCCACATTTAAAAAATTACCATATGGGTAAATAGCAAGCTTACAATATTATTCAAAAAGATTCAGGAGCCTGATTCTTAGAGAATGGTGGTTTTGGACTGAATTCTACACAGGAAAGAAATTTAATCTACTCATTAAATCTGATATCTGTTCATCTGAGAAACATTCTTTTCCAAAGTCAGAACTAATCACTGATCCCTGCACAGTTAGTCATGCACCAGTAATCCTGGGGACAATCTGAGAGTCTCAGAAACATGTGCAAAACCTTCAAGTTTAATCTAGAACATCTCAGAAAGGGAAAGAAAAACATGACTGCAAGGACAAAGATCTAAAGCAAATGAGGTGTTCTTCTGAGACATGATTACAGTGGATTACTGCTTGGTAATTGAGTGTAACGAGGAAAAATAATTTAAAATTCCCTATGTGCATGAAGACTACACATAGCACGATAGAGTAACCATGTTGAGAACAAAGTCAAATGCCAAGCCAGAGTCTTTTCATGTGCTTTTTTTCTTCAACAAGATTTTCTAACTCAGGGGTAATTACAAAACATTTAACAACTGGTACAGCACAAATAATGAGCAATCAGAACTGACTCTGCTCATGTAAAAATAAAATAAAATAAGATAAAACAACAGCCTGGCCATTTAGGTGCATATTGACTGAACATCAGATAACTGATGGACCTGCTTTCAGTGCTTCTTAATTGCATCCCCAGGCTTACCTCATGACTCCCTAGGTCACTTGGTGACATCAGAGAGCCTCTCCTATTGGGATGAGGGAAGACCTTTACCCTGGGAGTTAGAGAGTCTGGATTATGATTTCTCATGACCTGAGAAAAATCATTTCATTGTTCTGTGCTCTACTAGCTTCTTTGGTTAAACAAAGAGATTGACTGGTGTTTTCTAACAAGAGTATGATGGACATTGACTGGCAAGGAGCAATTGTTTATGGTGAAGGTCTGTCCTGCATATGGCCAGATGTATAACAACCATGGCCTCTGAGCATTAAATGCCAGTAGCATCTCCCAGTCACTGTGACAACCTAAAATGTCCCACAGTTTTCAACATTGTGTAAGAATAACTGAACTAGAGTGTCTCTAAGGCCTTTCCAGTGTTAACCTTTCAATAGTTCTTGCATACACAGTTACAGTTCTACACCAGTGAAGTCTGTTTTACATTGGAATATGGGCTTTGTTTGTTCATAATGACAAGCTTACTGATGCACCACATAAAATATTTTTAACAGTTCTATGACATAGGGACCTTGCCACCCAGTTAAATGAGTACACTGAAAAAGGAATCAACAGCTCTAGTAGGACAGAATTCCAATAAAGCAGTCATTATAAACTTTTTGGAGGTTTATCAGTAAGGTTCAATTGTAAAAAACAGATACCTGTCTCAACATTTCATTCAGAATGGGGTTTAATATAAGAAATGAAGTGCTTTCAAAATTTTAGATGGCATGGAGGAATACCTTCTGGGCTAGGGCTCCAGAAATAACTCTTTTTTTAAAAAAATATATTTTATTGATTTTTTATAGAGAGGAAGGGAGAGGGATAGAAAGTTAGAAACATCGATGAGAGAGAAACATCGATTAGCTGCCTTCTGCACACTCCCCACTGGGGATGTGCCCGCAACCAAGGTACATGCCCTTGACTGGAATCGAACCTGGGACCCTTGAGTCCGCAGGCCGACGCTCTATCCACTGAGCCAAACCAGTTAGGGCCAGAAATAACTCTTGAAAAATATTCAAAAAATGGTCCAGCCCTGGCTGGGTGGCTCAGTTCATTGGGATGTTGTCTCATACACCAAAAGGTTGCAGGTTTGATTTCCGGTCAGGGCACATACCTAGGTTTTGGGTTCCATCCTTGGTCGGAGCACATAAGGGAGGCAACCGATCAATGTTTCTCTCTCTAAAATCAATAAAAACATATTTTCAGGTGAGGATTTAAAAAAGGTCCATCAGAGGAGCTGTTATCCAGGCCTCATTGGAAAGAAGGGCTGCTTCTGGAACTATGGACTTCAAAAATATATTCTCAATATTGATTTAAAATTAGAAAACCAGCCCTAGCCAGTTTGGCTCAGTGGATAGAGCATTGGCCTGTGGTCTGAAGGGTCCCAGGTTCAATTCCGGTCAAGGGCACATGCCTGGGTTGTGGGCTCGATTCCCAATAGGGGCATGCAGGAGGCAGCTGATCAATGATTCTCTCTCATCATTGATGTTTCTATCTCTCCCTTCTTCTCTGAAATCAATAAAAGTATTTTTTTAAAAAAAATATTAGAAAACCACTTTCTTCACCACCATTCTCACTATACTGCCTTTTACCATCCATGAAGCTTTTCTTGGCCAATCCTTGGAAAGAATAATGCAGAAAAACCCAACACAACTACCAACACCCTTTCCAGCAGAAAAATAACAAAGTATCAAGAATATGGCTCCTGCCTTACTTTTGCTTCCATATATCTGGAAAAACTGACTTTATATTTAGTACTATAGCTAAAAATAAGTTTATAGTTTTAAAGTGTAAGTTTAAGTTTAAAATAAGAAATATAGTTTTCAATAATCCAGTCTCTGCAATGCAGGAAGGCATAATGTAAGTTTGATGCTAATTTTCCATCTGCTACATTCACCACAGAGAGCATGGACCTCTGTTATAACCTGATAAAAACCATGGACTCTTCCTGGGAAGCCGGGGGGGGGGGGGTAACAATGTATACATATACATTTTCATGGTATGTACACATTTCCCAAAACCCACCATGGAACCTAAAAACCCTTACCCTAGAGAAGTTTCTGAGCCTTAACACGATTTACATTTGGGGCTGGATAATTCTTTGTTGTGAAGGCCTTTCTGTACATTGAAAGATCTTTAGCAGCATCTCTGGCCTCTACCTATTAGATCCAAGAAGTCTGTTCCCTCCATCTCTTCACTGCAGTTGTGAGAGCCAAAAATGTCTTCCCCTTGAGGGCAAAAATCACTCACAATTGAGCTTTATGTAGCTGTAAAGTATTAATATGAATATAACTATTATGGTAGGGCGGCCATGATCAACAGAGTCATATAGAGAAACATCAAAAATGACAATAGGTAATACTGTTGCAGAAATATAAACAAGAGTGTGAATGACAGCCTCAAAAATAGATCTAGAAAGGGGACTTAATATTGTAATTGAACAGAGCATGGAACTTAGACTCAGAAGGTCTGTGTGGTATTTTATGTGTCAACTTAATTGGGTCACAGAGTACTCAGATATTTGCTTATACTGGGTATGTCTGTGAGAGTACTTCTGGATGAGATTAACATTTGAAGAGGTAGACTGAGTAAAGCACACTGTCCTCTCTATTGTGGGTGGGCATTAACTAATTAGTTGAAGACCTAGATAGAACAAAAGGCTGAGTGATAAGGAATTTCTGCTGCCTGACTGAGTTGAGGTATTAGTCTTTTCCAGCCCTCAGATTCAGAATGAAATATTGGCTCTTCTAAAGTCTTACTCCTAAACCTACCAGCTTTCAGACAGAAACATACACCACCAGCTCTCCTGGTTCTCAGGTCTTCAGACTCAGACTGGAACTACACATTGTTCTTCTGGGTCTCCAGCTTACTGACAGCAGATCTTGGGACTTGTTAGACTTAATAATCACATAAGCCAATTCCCTGCAATGAATCTCTATCACTTTCTCTCCCTCACTTCTTCCCTCCATCCCTTCCTCCTTCCCATCTACACACACACATATATCTCCTATTGGTTCTGTTTCTCAGGAGAACCCTAGTTGAAGAGTTAGTTCTACTTCACAATTTGTGGACAAATCAATTTAACCTCTCTGCACTTCAGTTTCCCCACTTATAAAATGGGGATGATGGCAACACTTATGTCACAAGATTACTGTTTGAGGCAATGTAAACTAGATAGTACTCTTTACATATAACTTATAAGAATTGTGTGTCTTTTTAAGCTTTCCCTCACTTCCTTCTTCCTAGTAAAGCCACCTTAAGTCGTTAGAAAGAAGTATCTATGGCCACATTTGTCACCCCACCTCAAAGAATGGAATTAAGTTCATGTTGCTCCATTTTGCTAAAGGTTCAGTCTTCTGATAAATGGAAAAGTTGAATGGAGATTAGTTCTATTTGGCATTATTCATAAGGATGAATTTAGAAGAATTAAATACCCAAGCCTTAGCAAGCTTTTATCATCGGGAAAAAGTTTTTGTTTTAGAATTGGAGAGTATTAAAGAAAGCAATTATTGGGGACCAAAAAAACAGCCTCTCTGCCAAACCATAAGCTTTGAAATTGTTTCTATCAATGGAAACAGTCCAAGACTTTGAAAAACAATCCCAGTAAAAACTGACAAAATCAAGTTAGCAATTTCTTCTTCTAGATTTTTAACAACAACAACAACAAAAACCCACAAAAAACATAAACTAGGAGATGTAATGTTTTTTTTTAAAAAATCTCATCTTCCAGTGGGAGCCATTATTTCACTAAATCAATGCTTATTGCTAAAAAAGGAACACTTACTGGATGAACATTGTGATAAAAACAAGGCCCCTCCAAACAGATTTTCAAAGGAAATTACAATTCAGTAAATTCTTCTTCCTCTCATTCTATTTGCATTTCCATTCTCTACTGTAACTAATTCCAAAAGCCAGATCTTCACTCCTCTCATTCTGTTCATCTTTGCAACATGGATAAGTCTTTTTGACACAAAAGACTTTATGTTGTGGGAAAAGAGGTTCCAACCCCTGGATTTTAAGTCTAATTTGGAATCCTCCTATGCCAAATTTATCCACCTCTACAAATACATTGTAATAAAATATTGAAGGTTTTATGAAATCTCAGTATAATCCACAGATGTTCAAATATATCTGGAGGGGCAAGGGTGTTCCCTTAGATTCAGACTGTCCTAACAAATGATAGATTCTTTCCTATTAAATCAAACAAGTCAATAAAAATAATCCCTCCATCTCAAAGAATACATCCCTCCAGGGGTTATCTACCAAAAGCTATTCATTAAATTATACTAATTACCAAAATCAATTTCATCAATGCAAAATCATTAGGATTGCTTAGAACAGCATTCCCTGTCCTATTGTATACATGGTGTTACTTAATAGATGTTCAAGAAAAAAAATAAAAATAGTACTGTTATCAATTACATTTGAAAAATACTAATTCCCTCTTAACGGGTAATATTTTACACAACATTTTAAAGGGTCTTAGGAGTCCTGAAGAAATTTAACTTTGTTTCCCAATGTTTCCTCTACTAATTTGACTATAGAAAACCTCTTTCAAAAAACATTATGTCAGACTAGAACTCTTTGCAGAACATAATTTGCAAAATTCTAGTATAGGCTCTCAACCTACTATATCACCCATCTCATCCTGGTGCATGTATGCATATACACAGGCACACACACACATACACACACACACACACACACACACACACACACACACACACACATCATAGTTGCTGCTTTTGGAAGCACCCACTTTTCTCTTTCTAGTATAGCCTTCTAAAACTAGCTTTCTTCTACCATCAAAAGCATATTAACACTAGGTATATGACCTCCAATTATTGCTCTCTGCTAAGGTGACTTATCCAATCGACTAGCTGAAAAATCAAAGGCAAAAATGAGGGCTCTGAAATAAGAATATCTAGATTTAAATCATGATTTTATAATTAACAAATTTTGTAATCTTGAGCAAATTACTTAACCTACTAAGCCTTAATATTCTGCTCTTTAAATTGGGTATAATAATGGTGCATATTTCACTAGATTACTGTGATTTCTAAATGAGATGATGTTGGCAGTAACATGTCTGACACACAGTAAGCTTTCAAGGACACTAAAGAAATAAACAAATACACATACAAATTATACCAATAAATTCCAGTTGATGCATTTTTCCTCCTTCACAAATTTTCCTTTTAGATAAGACTGTGTATAAATTATTCAAGGGAGGACTTTGTAAACCATGATTACAAGACTGAGCCAGACAACTGAATAACTCAATCTTCAATTTTCATAAATGCTACCACTTTAATGTTGTGAATGTGAGCCAATCACCTACCCTTCTGAATCTTAATATTTTTTAACCTTAATGTTCAACTATCTGGCCTCTCCCAAACTCTATAGCCCCATCTCATACCATTCTTTATTGCCCTCTGTGCCAGGCTTAATAGACAACTTCCTGCCCCCAGACTAGGTTAGTTACCCAATATTCTTCCCCTACAATAATAATATTCACCACACTTTATTGTAACATGATTTGTCTCCTCATCCTTACTGTGATGACTAGTTCTGTTTTCTATTCTCTCCCTGACATTTGTCACAGAATAGAACATACTGGTTTCTTTATGAATAAATGGCTGGTATGGAGATTCTTACTCAACCTTTCAATCTTATCCCCCATTCTGCACAACCACATATGTCACCAACACATAAGTCTTGCACAATCATAGCAGGAGGAACCCCTATGCTGTTTGAGAACAAATCTTCCATGAGCTGGGCAGAATGAAGCTCAGAATCAGATTTAAACTGATTGAAAGAAAATAAAGGAGCATATTTTTGTTATTATAAAGTTAATCCTGCAGGGGGGTTTTCATTTTAAAGATGTCGTTTAAAGAAGTACAGTAACTTGCCCATAGTCACACAACTAGTAAATGGCAGAGCTGGGAATCAAATCCTAGAATTTCTAAGTTTTAAGCAACATCCCTTCAATTTTCAAAACACCATTCTGTCTGATCATGCCAATCAAAAATAGGATACCCAGAAAAAATTCTAAATATAAACATCTGAAGACATATGGGGTGCAGCAGTGCCAGCAGATCAATACCAAGCAACATCTATAGAGAGGAAGGACTAGTGCTGTGTGTAAGCAGCAGTTTCTACCAGAAGGAGGTCTTATCAGGCATTGAGTTCTCTACCCCACTGTGCCCTGCAGCATGACAGTTTGGAGGATGGGAAAAGCCCAGACTTGAATCAATCCTCAATTTTAATCATTGCTCTGTCAATTTTATGTCGTGTGATTGTGGGCTAGTCACCTACGGCTCTGAACCTCAATCCTCTATCTTCAAAGTAGATAATTCTACCTATTTGTCAGGGATAGTGTGAGGATCCACAGACTTAACATGTGTAATTGCTAACAAAGCTCTAGAGCCCACTGGACACTTCCTTTGGTACTCTTCTCTTTGACTAGTTTCTAGTAAGAGAGCTGTCTTCTTAAGCAATACCTTCCTTTCCCTACAGGTAATCTCCCTGCTGATTGATGCTATTACAGAAACTAGTTCTGGGTATTAATATCCTTGGCTTGGAAAGAGGTAAGAGGTTAATAGAGGAAGGTAGTAGATTCTTTTTCCAATTGGACTTTGAACCCATGGGCCAGAGATAACATGGAGCTTTGTGCAGAGAGCACACATTAGAATCCTATGTGCTCTGATGTGGGCTGAAGCCAGGCCATGCTATGTGCAGGGGCCTCCATATTGTGAAACTCAACCCTCTTCGTCCTCCCCGCAAATATGTTGGTGGCTGTGTGGTCCTTGACAGCTATCATTAGAGTATTCATCCGTCTCTGCCCCAGGGCTCCCAAAGCCAGCCAAAACCCAAACTCCCTGGCAAGGCTCAAATGGAGAGGGTATTAAGTTTGGGCCCACTAGTTGAAAATGTGAGGTTTGGTAGAGACCCAAAAATGGAACAATTAGGAGCCTCTCTTCCGTTGATGCTCTTTCATCTGAAAAGATATCTTTGCCACCAGAGTTCTCAGGAGCAACCTGATAAAGACTGTGTAAAGGAATCTGGCTCCACACATACCATGCCTATTGATTTCATCAGTAATTCTTCAAAAGGTTCAATTAAGGTGAAAAGGAAAGCAAAGCAAACATGTGTCTAAACAGTGAGAAAACGCACATCCAAAAAAATATATAAAGCTGGAATTTTCAGCCCTCCTGAAGTGTGATAAGGATCAGAATGTAAGAGAGCCAATCCATTATTCCATTAAGACAACTTATTGAGGGGGAAAGAGAAGAAAAGAAACTCAAGAAATTACTGACAAATGGGGGAAGGGAGGTAATAACAAAAATGGTGTTTTCCCAGTCCTGCAGGAGAATATCCCATGCCTTTCTCCCTCAGTGTCCATATCACCTTACTTTGTAAAAAGATATAGACATCCAATTCCAGATACTGGCTTTCATATCCTTTTATTTATTCAAAATGTGTACTTCAATATTTAGTTTTAAACCCTATACTAGAGCTGCGGGGGAAATCATGACCAAAATAGACACAGACTTGCTCTCAGAAAGTTCAAATTCTAATCAGGAAGACAGATATTAATAAAATAATAATTTTAATGAATGTTTGCTAACAGATGTGTAAGTGCTCTGAATGAAGAGAACTTGATGATATGAGGGAAAATTGACCTGCACTGGGTAAGGATACCATCAAAGACTTCCCTAAGGTAGTCACTAGTGAGAGGTTATCAAAAGTATGAGTAATGAGCCCTAATCGATTTGACCCAGTGGATAGAGTGTCGGCCTGCGGACTGAAAGGTTCCAGGTTCGATTCTGGTCAAGGGCATGTACCTTGGTTGCGGGCACATCCCCAGTAGGAGGTGTGCAGGAAGCAGCTGATCCATGTTTCTCTCTCCATCCCTTTCCCTTCCTCTCTATAAAAAATCAATAAAATATATTTTTTAAAAATATGAGTAATAAAGCAAAAACACATACCAAAAGAGGAATGTATGAGAAGGATGTCAGGTAAGTCACTGAGATGACAGGAAGACTGAAGGAATATGCTCAGAAAATATAATAAATCAAAGGAAGTTGGTGTCAGAAACACTTCTGGACCTGCAGCCACTCTTGCTCAATGATGCTGCCACTGAGGCCAGTCATTTAACTTTTGTCACTAACTCCAGATTCAAAGTCTGGGGTTGGAACACCCAGTTTTACAAGCTTAGGTCAGGCGTCCAAGAAGAAGAAAGCGCTACTTCTAACTGACCCACACAATGGGAATTCTCAAAACTAGAAACTGTAGAACGATGTACAGCAAATAAGAAAAAGTCTACCATTGAGACAGAAAGGAAGAGAGCATTCCTGAGAATAAGAACAAGATGCACAGTGTTTGCTGGGCCTGAAGTGTGGAGAGCCTTTGAGAGATGGACAAGGCTGGAAATCTAGGCAGAGTCCTACTGATTCTTGTATTTGTAGGCCGTATAAAGATTTGGGATTTTACCTTGATGCAATAAGTCACTGATGAATTTATAAGAAGGGCAGAGGCATATCTAATTGCATTTTTCAAAGATAAATTGGAGTAGAAAATAGAGAACAGAGGATAGGGGTACAGAAGTAAAGGAGATCAGTGTAGTAGATGCTGTTGTGTACATTGCAGTTACCCCCTCCAAGACTGAGGCTCATTCCCCAGTTACAGGAGTGTTAGCTATTGACAACTCACAGGTAAGACCCTCTCTGGCAGTAACTCATAACTAAAGGAAGCTGCCATAGGGAGACTATGTTCTTCCCTATGGACAGCTGGAATCAGATGGCTGATCAATGATGCTACATAGGCTTCCATATGAGATGGCTCTGAAGGGCTATTTCTAGAGTTCCCTAAGGCATTAGCTGACACCTTGTTGCAACCACATCACAGAGGAACTTCTGCCCAATCCTGTTACCCTCACAGAGCTAACCCCCCAGAGCACTCCTCTTGCATACAAATCTCCATTCTCAAAATTTGCTTCCTGGGGAACCCAACCCCAGTCAGCAGGGCAATCAGAAGACTATAGCACAGCAATGAAAACTAACTGCCTCAACCAGGGTGGTGGTGGATTTGGGGGAGAGAAGTTTACTGATTGAACTTTTTAAGAACTAAAGGCTCTAGAATAATAATGAGAGAACAGCTCATTTTCAGAGTCAATGAAAGAAACTCACTAATTCCTTCCTAGATTAGATATTGTGAACCTCCATAGTGCTTGAATGGAAGAGAAGAACAGTCATTCCTTAGCACCCTGGCCCCCAACACAATTCCAGCCCTTATCCCCATTCTAATACCCATTAATTCTCCGGCTGCGATTAGCATCTGTTGCAGCATGTGATATGCTGGGAGCCAGCTGTCTCTGGAGCTCAGACTCTTAGGCTGGACCAGCTGTTCCAGCTCAGGCTCTCCTGTCTGACTCTTTGCAGCCATGTCACAAAACTTCCAAAAGTCAGTTCGCTTTATGGTTTTCCCCACTTTCTCTCTCTTTTTAAAGCTGCTGCCACCCAATGCACAGACTGCCCAGAGGCTTGATTCTAAACATGGGGCTGTTAAAAGGTGACAGAAGCGATATATCATGGCATCTAAGATAAGAAGCTCTTTCTTCCCCCAGAGTGGTTTAACTAATAAAATTAATTTGCCTGTTTAAAATAAAGACAAGATGTTTCTATTTTTCAATAAAGAAGTTTGGCAGCAACAAAGGAAGTTATTTGTATGCTGATGGGGCTAGTGGGGAGCCAAAGTGCAGACAGATAGTCCTCCCTGTTGTCTGCACAGGCAGTTTTGAGATGCAGCTCTCCCCATGGGAGAAATGGGCAGGTTGGGGTGGGAGCATGTGAGAGCTTAGGGCATTGAGCAGTTCACTCTGTCAGGCCATTAAGGGAAGTAATCAATTCAGATCCATCTTCAAAGGGCATCATGTGGGCCTGGCAGTGACAATCCCCCAGTGACCACCCTCCCCATAGCTGAGGCTCAGCTCCCTGCCATTTCTGGCAACCATTGAACAGATGAACTTCTCAAAGCCTCATGAATTCCTGGTAGCTAGTGCTCCCATCTCTTGCTTTCTCTGTCCAACTGACTACAGATGGACTCAGCGTTTCCTCCACAGCCAGGATGGCAGGACTCAGTCACAAAGAAGCAGTTCCCTTTTCCCGCCCTCTGGTTCCACCTTCCAAAGGAATGGCTTTAGCTTTCCACTGGAGGATAACATTGACATTGATTTTGAATTCAAAGTCACAGAAACTTGAAAAATCCCAAAGATTTGTGAAGACTTTCCAAAGAAGCTGTTCACCCCTAATAACCCAAATTCCACCAGAATATAATGAATCTTTGCAAGTTTATGACACATTCTGCTTTACAAGTGCTCTCACATACATTATTGCATTTGATGCACATATTACTAGTCCATTTTTATAGGTGAGAAAACACGTAGTCATGCGGAAGATGAGGAGGATGAAAATACTATTTTTCAATCTATGTATTAGAAACTGTGTGGAAGCTTTACTACAGTACCCAATCAACTCTTCACAACAGCCCTAAGAAGTAGGTAATTACAATCCCATTTACACATGAGAAAGGGAGACAGCATTTACATGACCACCTGAGCTCACAAAACTGACCTCGGATTTCTATTTAGGCCAGGTTGCTCTCAAATTCTTCCCCTGCACTGGCTGAGAATTTACTTCATATTCCTGGCAGATGAATAAGTCCATTTGGTCCATTTATTCATCAGCTACCTTTCCAAGCTAGAATGATGTCTAACAAACTCCCTGCAAGCATCTTCCTTGATGCCCCTGTTAAAGAAGTCTAAATGTATTTTAAACACCTAGAAAGAAAAGTTACATTGCAGTTCTCATCTTCATGCAACATCAAAACAGGGAATAGATCCAATAACGTCATCACCATTATTGCCATCTCCATTACCCGATCATTATCATCATCATCATTATTGCCATCAAATCCTGTCTTTGGAGCTCCCTCAGGCACTTCTCTGCCTTTAGCGGGCATTTTTTAGAACACGAAGCAGACACGGTCCTTGCCTTTGAACTGCATTTTCTGGTAATGTTCAGTAAGAATTTAGTCTCTAGAGCTAGTTGAAATTAATGAACATTTAGGATAAGTGACTTAGGAAAATTCAATGGCTGAACCAAAGTAATGGGAATTTGTTTACAAGACAATCCTCATAAATAGCATACAATGAATATGCTGCTCAAAATAGGAATTAATTAACATTTAACTACTGTGCATTTTTCTATCTATTAACTAAACATCTTTATAAATGGTTTGTGGAATGGACAATTTATTCCCACCCTTTTGGTTTTCATCACAATGGTGGAAGTGAGAGGAAGAAAATGCTTGATATGTCAGCAAAACAATTAGTCAAGGTTCAGAAATGTTCTGTATAAATGTGAACAACACCGAATTGGATATAATCCTCTTTTCAAGAACACTTTCCCACCCATCCACCCCTACACCATGCTTTTCACTTTGCAGGACAGGAACCCTCCCAGGAAATGCTAATAATTACTTGACATTCCCAACAAGGCCAGTGGAATCCTCAGCACCTAACAGAGTTCCTTCCATAACATGTGCATGTAATAAATATATGTTGAGTGAATTAAGTAATGATCTAAGTCACCTCTTCTATTGCTCTGATAAAAAGTCTCCTTGCCTAATTATTTCTCATCTGATATTCGTTTCCATTTTTTTTTTTTTTTTTTTACCCAAAAAGACAACCCTGACATATATCATGGGGCAATAGCACATCACTTCTCTGTTTTCATCTTTTCATATCATTAGCATTCTGAAAATAGAGACAATTACTCTGCATTTGTTCTACCTCCTCAAACGCCCAAAGTATTTCCCCTCACCCCAATGCTGCTTGTAATTGGTTTTCTTTTCCCCTACTGACTCTGAGCTGGAAGACAGGGGTACCATGTGCGGCATCCTCCACTACTTGCGCAGGAATGTGTCTACAGTGGGTGCTCAAAGCAGGCTGTTCTTCTTTCGAATGAAATCAAATAGTCTTCATTCTCTGGAAACTTAAAGGGTTTCTTTATTGGGCAGTTGAGATGCAGTCCTGCCCCAGAGCAAAGAGTTAGATTCAATGACTAGGAGTTGACCATTCCTACCAGATGTGCCCAAGATTCCACAGACCCCATTGTTAGCGAGGCTAGGACAAACAAGAACCATCTCTGCAATCCAATCTTTTAAGCTTTAAGAATGTAAGTGTTGCCCGGCCGGTGTTGCTCAGTGGTTGAATGTCAACCTACGAACCAGGAGGTCATGGTTTGATTCCCAGTCAGAGCACATGCCCAGGTTGCAGGCTCAGTCCCTAGTGTGGGGCATGCAAGAGGCAGCCGATCAATAATTCTCTTTCATCATTGATGTTTCTATCTCTCTCTCTCCCTCCCCCTTCCTCTCTGAGATAAATAAAAATATATATATTTTTAAAAAGAATGTAAGTGTTAACCCTGCAAACTAAATTAAGCCCACAAATCGAAATACAAAAACAATACCATTCAAGAGGCACTGTGGTCTGATGGGGAATAGTGAGGTCTGGAAAGCAGGGCAGGCGAACTGATTAGCACTATTTTCCTTCACTTATAAAAAACCTTTAGCATTCTACTTATGGCAAAAAGTTTTCTCTGGCCAAATTAACGTATTTCCCAGGTTAGGCTTTGTGGTGTGTGTTTGTATGCACATGTGCCAGCATATGCAGGAGTCTTTCTCCTTCCTGCTGCACAGCTGATGTGTGCATGTGTCTGGGACTCATTACATGACTGGAAATCAAAAGAAGCTGGAAATTCAAGAGGTAAAAAGACAGATCTCATTACCAGAAACATTAGAGACATGGACCCTTGGGAGGCAAATTGTATGATAATAAATTAATAGAATTATTTGGCCTTTTTACCCTGCTGACCGCTCTGTCAGACTTATAATTCTCTGTACTTTTGGCTTCAACCACCCCAATATCTCTTGGTTGTCTTGTCTTTCAGCTCCCTCCTTATTCAAATCATAATCCTCGACCTACCTGAAGAATATAATTTACCCCATGTTTCTATGATGCTTTTCTTTTCTAAGCACTTAGTTTCATTGGGTGAACTCATCTCCCATTACTTTTCAGGATATACTTCCCAAGTCACATCCCCATCTCTGATCTTCTTCCAGATTCCAGACTTACCATGAAAGCCCCAAACCTGTTCTTCCTCTCATGTTCCGATGTCAGTTGATGGCACCAGCATGCACTCAAGTTCCCTAGATGGGACCTCAGATCCGCCTTCCATTCCTCCTGCATTCCCAGTCTATGGTCAAGTGAAACTGACTCATGAACAATGCTTTTGTCTAAAAAATGCTCATCATGTGCCAGGTACTGCCCTAAGCTTAAAAAACCTGTGAGGAAGGCACTATAACTACTAAAACTACTCTGATTTTAGAGATAAGGAAACTGAGATGTTGAGAGGTTTAAGCAACTTGTCCAAGGTCACACAGTTCATAAGTGGCAGAGCTATGCTTTAAACTCAGGTAGCTTGGTTCTAGCACTTTTGCTCTTGAACTGTATACTCTGCTACCTCTATATACCTAGTTACACTGCCCAACCAAGTCATTATTAATTAACAGCCATTTGTTTCTCTACCTATAACTGCACATTTACAAACCTCTTTTTATTATGTCTCAGATTTATAATGTCTCTGATATTAGATCTAAGTAGATGCAGTCCTGCCCAAAAGCAGAGTTAGATTCAATGACTATGACTTGACCCTTCCCACCATATATGCCCAACATTCCACTGACCCCATTGTTAGTGAGGCCAGGATGAACAAGAGCCATCTCTGAAATCCAGTCTTTCAGGTCAAAGTAGATCTAATATCCACTAAAATCCAAATTTTCCAGAACCTCCATAGCCTTTGAAAATCTATCCCCAACCTACCTCAAACCCTTCTTTTACTCGTCCCTCCAAAACACTCTGCCTCTGCACCCCACACTTTTTGCTTTTCCTTGATCTAGTAATAATCATTCTAGAAAGTGTGTTTTAAGCATTTCAGATGTACCTATCTTTACAATAGGTACTTTATATTTTTCTTACTAATTATCATAGCAATCCTACCATGTAAGTATTATTCTTATCTCCTTTTTGCCAATGATAAAATTTGGGCTCTGGAAAATTAAAACTTGTCTAAGGCCCCTTTGGAAATGAGTGGTGAGTTAGGATTTGAACCCAGAAACCAAAATTACATCTTTTTTTCTATTCAACTAATACATAACTTAAGGTAAAACTGTCCAAATAATTCTCTGAGTTGCAGACTTGCCCTTTGACATTGCATTGTATGGTGTATTCTGGTTACTCAATGATACGCTTTCTGCTCAAAATATGAGAATGAATCATTGGTCTGATGGTGAAGGAGCCATGGATCATCTTCTTTCTTCTGACCACCTTCTACTCAGGTACTCAGGGCTAGAGCAATGACTAAAGGGCTCCATGTCATCATCCCTACTATTTTTATCTTATTACTTGTCTCTGTCACTTCATGTGTCCCTTGCCCTTTCTTATAAGTGCAAGAGGGAGAATTTGTTTAAACACCAGCAAGTAACATGGCTATGAAATGACTTCATGATAGAATTCAGGTGTCTTATATTTATATCTGAGGCAAAAAAAAAAAAATCACTGAATATTAGGCATCAGCCATAGCCCACCAGGTGAGAGATAGACTCTCATGGTCAGAAGACACTCACACTCTCTGTCTTCTCTTTCTCATTTGGTAATTTCCACAGTTGTGGCAATGGTGATTGTGGTGACATGGATGATGTAGCAGCCATTTGTTAATCATCTGCCATATAGTAGGTATTGTGTTAAACCCTTTAGATAGGTTACTTGACCCTCTGCAATTCTGTATAATGAGTATTACTATATTCATCTAAAACAATGACAATGAGGTTGACCTGCCCAACAGCTTATAAACAGCTGCGGCAGGATTTGAATTCAGTACTGACTTTTAAAATCCATAATCTTTCATCTTTGCAATATTGCCTCTCTTAGATGTAGGACCACCACTTCTTTCTTTCCCTTTTATTCACCCTCATTTCCTTCCTTATTTCATTATTCTTTCTTTCCTCAAAAAGGATAATAATCTTTTTAAAATCTCCTTGTCCCTTTTTTCCATTTCCCTTTTCTCCTAAGAACACATCTGAGAAATCATTTTTAATGATATCAAAACATTTTTTATTGGCGCTCTGTAAAAATGATGTGGTGTCACACCAGGCACCCTGAAAGGCTGGTACATTATAGCAGGAAACTGCTCAAACTGCAGCCTCATGCTGTGGTGTTGCTCACAACTGCTTCTTAATCTGCAACCCTGGGGTTATGAATGACAACCCATAAAAGTTCTTAGAAAGTTAAAGCTAGGGAAAAAAAGGTCAAAATCCACATTCATTTATTTAACCAATAGGGCAGGGAGAGGACGGGAGCAGGGTGAAAGAGGTTAATGGGAGGAAAAGGAGGACCTATGTAATATTTGCAACAATAAAGATTTAAAAACAACAACACTTGTACTGTGTTTCAGACTCTATTCTAGGCACTGAGGGTAAAATGACAATTAAGCAATAGTATCTTGGTCTAATGAAGCAGGTATTCTAGCTTGGGGTGGATGGGAAGCAAATTGTTAATTAAAATGCAATAGGTTGAATGCCACGATAGATTAGTGCAAAGTGCTATGGGAACAAAAGGAAACATCTCAGACCAGGACTTGAGTCAGGGCACAATCTCTTAAAATATGAGGTCTGAGCTAAAATATTAAGTGTAAGTTCACATTAATCAGGTATTCTGAATATTTTCCTCTTGCCTCTTTTTTTTTTAAATGTATTTTATTGATTTTTTACAGAGAGGAAGAGAGAGGGATAGAGAGTTAGAAACATCGATGAGAGAAAAACATCGATCAGCTGCCTCTTGCACACCCCCTACTGGGGATGTAACCGCAACCAAGGTACATGCCCTTGACCGGAATCGAACCTGGGACCCTTGAGTCCGCAGGCTGACGCTCTATCCACTGAGCCAAACCAGTTTCAGCATCCTCTTGCCTCTTGTTCTTGGTAACAGACTATCCTAAAACTTAGTGATTTAAAACAATAGTTATTTATTATGATAAAAAAAATCTGTAATATGAACAGAATTTAATGGGTAACACTTGTCTCTGCTCCATGTGGTGTAAACCAGGGTGGTTCAACCAAGGGCTAAAGGATTGTCCATCAAGATGGCTCAATGACAAAGGTTAACAAGTGGTGCCATCAGTCAACTGACAGTTCAACCAGGGTTGAGGGCCAGAGGCTTAATTCCTCTCCCATAGGTTTTCCACATGCCCTGGGCTTCCTTGAAGCAAGGAGGTTGGATTCTAAGAGTGAGCCTCCAGAGAGAGAGGACCAGGTGGACATTGTATTATCTTTTATGGCTCAACCTCAAAAGTCACGTAGCCTTGGTTTCACCTTATCCTATTAACCCAGATAGTCATAAAGGCCTACCTAAGAAGCCATGACCAGGCTCTAGCTCTTGATGGGGGCATGACAATAATCTGAAAGAACATGTGAGACAGGAAATATTATTGTAGTCATTTCTGGGAAATTTTATCAACCACACTCCCCTAAATATAGTTCAGACTTTATGCTGCTCTTATTTGGCAAAGCTAACAATATAAACTGCATCTACAATAGGCTCTCATATCCTTAGTTTCTTGTTGGGTTGACTAAAGGGAGCATTAAAAAGAGTTTGAAGGAGAGAATGCATTCAGTATATTCATTCCCTTAGCCATCTGCAAACAGGTTCAACTTGGTTGGCTTTGCCCTTCAACTGAAGATCCTAGATCCTACCAGGTAGCCCTCTCCACCCAGCTTTTGCTCTCTAGGTTCTGACAGCCTTGCATGCCCCTTGCCCTTTCTGACTTAGAGGTGGTAACTGCTCCTCTATGTTACTAGTCCCAAGGTACTACACTAGCCTCGTGGTTCCCTATACCTTCACTATTCCTTGATATTTCATATACTCTACATACACCCATATAAGTAATCCTTTATTAAAATGTTCTGAAAATAGTTAATTTGAGTATATCATCTATTTTTGTTTTATTTTTCTCTTGATGCTCACTAATATACCAAGTGAAGAGCTACCTGTTGAAGGAGGTGCAGCACACATAGCCTGACACACATCTTCTGCTCTAAACCTTAGGCAATCTTAGGTAAATTCATAATCAGTCTAAAATAAACAAAAAAAAATGTTTTCATGGGCCAATAATAGGAGGAAGATGCAAAGTAGTGAGCATGGACTGCTAGGTTTGAGATGCAGACACAAATATTGGAATGCTGAAGACAAAATGTATCCAACACACAGTGTGGGATGGGAGCCAGACTCCATGAAATTAGTAGATGAATAGGTTTCCCTGAGAGGAAACTGATAAAATACCACAGCTTACCATAGCATCATTTTGTGGATTGTAGGAACTGTGGATTCAAGAAGGCTAGAGGATAAAGACATTGCCTCTGTACCAGGAACTGAATCAGTGTCAGGACCTGCATGACCTTCAATAAAACAGGGACTTTAGGCCACTATTATAAATATTGGTTTTGGTCTGGGTATTAGAGGCTAACACAAAAATACTACATATATTTTGAGCTTCTTTTCATATATCTCTTGGCCATCTGTATGCCTTCTTTGGAGAAATGTCTTTTCCTCTCCTGTGCCCATTTTTTTAATCAAATGGCTTATTATTTTTTTTTGTTATTGAGTTGTATGAGTTCTTATATATTTTGGATATCAACCCCTTATCAGATATGTCATTTGAAAATACGTTCTCCCATTCAGTAGGTTACCTTTTTGTTTTGTTGAAGGTTTCCTTTACTCCGCAGAATCTTTTTAGTTTGATGTAGTCCATTTGTTTATTTTTGCTTGTTTTTTCTTGTTCAAGGGGACATATCCAAAAAGATACTACCCAGACTGATATCAAATAGTTTACTTCCCATGTTTTATTCTAGGATTTTAATGGTTTTGGGCCTTACATTTAAGTCTTGAACCATTTTTAGTTTATTTTGTATATTGTATAAGAGAGTGGTCCAGTTTCATTTTTCTTCATGTATCTGTCCAGTTTTCTCAACACCCCTTGTGAAAGAGACTGTCATTATCCCAATGTATATTTCTACCTCCTTTTTCATAGACTAATTGACCAGGCAAGCAAGGGTTTATTTGTGGGCTCTCTACTCTGTTCTATTGATCTATGTGTAGTTTGAGATAAGGGAGTGTAGTACCTCTGACTTTGTTCTTCTTCCTCAAGATTGCTTTTGCTATTTGGGGTATTTTGTGGTTCTATATAAATTTTAGAATTATTTTTTTCTAATTCTCAGAAAAAATGACATTATATTTTGATAGTAATTTCACTGAATTTATAAATCACTTTGGGTAGTATGGTCATTTTAATAATATTAATCATTCCAATCCATGAGCACAATAGAGCCTTTCATTTATTTGTGTCCTCTTCCATTTCTTTCCATTTTTTTCAAAAATGTTTTTATTGATTTCAGAGAGGAAGACAGAGGGAAAGAGAGAGATAGAAACATCAATGATGAGAAAGAATCATTGATTGGCTGCCTCCTGCACTCCCCCCACTGGGGATCAAGCCCACAATCTGGGCATGTGCCCAGACCAGGAATTGAACCAAGATCTCCTGGTTTATAGGTCAACGCTCAACCACTGAACCACACCAGCCAGGCCCCATTTCTTTCTTTAATGTCCTGTTTCGTTCACCACCTTATTTAAGTTTATTCCTAGATATTTTATTCTTTTTTATGCAATTGCCAATGAGATAGTTTTCTTCATTTCTCCTTCTCTTTAGTCATTATTAGTGTACTAGTATAGGAATGCAACAGATTTCTGTCATATGAAAAAATTCTCAACATCACTAATCATCAGGGAAATGCAAACCAAAATCACAATGAAATACACCCTCACACCAGTGAGAATGGCTACTATCAAATAGTCAACAAATAACACGTATTGGTAGGGATGTGGAGGATAGGGAAACCTTGTGCACTGCTGGTGGGACTACAAACTGGTACAGCCCCTGTGGAAAACAGTATGGCGAGTCCTCAAAAAATTAAAAAATAGATATACCATAAAACCCAGCAATTTTAATTATGGGTATTTATTTAAAAAAAAAACCCACTAATTCAAAAAGATATATGCACCTCTATGTTCACTGCAGCATTATTTATAACAGCCAAGATATGGAAACAACTTGGGTGCCCATAGATAGGTGAATGACTAAAAAGATGTGATATATATACAATGGAATATTACACAGCAACAAAAAAAACAAAATCTTGCTATTTTCAAAACATGGATGGATCTCTAGGGTATTATGCTAAGTGAAATAAGTCAAAGAGAGAAAGACAAATGCCATATGGTTTCACTTATACGTGGAATCTAAAAAAGCAAACAAAATAAACAAAAACAGATTTCATGATTACCAGAAGGGAAGAGGTGGTGTGATGGGTAAAAGGAGAAGGGAAATATAGCCAATAATATTGTGATACGTTTACATGGTGACACATGATTACTAGAATTAGTGGGCTGATCACATTGTAAGGTATAAAAATGTCAAACCACTAAATTGTATATCTGAAACTAACATAACCAATATAAGATTTTTAGACCAACTATTTAAGTTTTTTAAAGACTACATAGAGAAGAATGATGACATAGAAATAGTTTAACAAAACAAAACCCGAATAATGTCAAGTCCCAAATAAATCTGAAAAAACAGAAATCAAAAAGACATAAAGTCAGATATGCTAAAGATGATGTTTCCCTCTACCCCAAACATCAACTATACAAATATGAAATGACTCCACAAAAAAATTATTTTAAAAAACATTTTGATTTAAAAAAATGTAATAAAAATGCTTATGATAACCAAACAGAAAAATGAAGGAATAAAAATCATTTAAAATTTAGAAATTTAAAAGGTACAAATGGCCTAGTGGCATGGCTCGGTGGTTGAGCGCCGAATTGTAAACCAGGAAGTCATGGTTCAATTCCCCATCGGGACACAAGCCCGCATTGTGGACTCAATCCCCAGTGTGGGGCATGCAGGAGGCAGCCAATCAATTCTTCTCTCTCATCGTTGATGTTTCTATCTCTCTCCCTCTGCCTTCCTCTCTGAAATCAATAAAACTATTTTAAAAAATAAAAGGTACAGATGAATATAAAAGAAAAATAACCAGAAATCTTAGAAATAAACATTGTAGTCATTGATATAAAAAATTCAACAGATGTTATAAATTCCATCTTGACACAAAGAAAATTAGAGACACAGAAAATAGAACTGAGAAATTCACTTGGGCACAGTTCAAAGACACATGAAAATACAATGTGAAAAAGTAATTTAAAAACATAGAGGAGAATTTGGGAGGAGAATCATGTATCTACCAGAAATAAAGAACAAAATAATTGGTAAATATATATTGAAATAGATATTAGCTGAGAATTTTTCAAATTGAAGAACATCTAGATTCTTAGATTTAAAGTGCACTTCAAGCCCTAGCTGGTTTGGCTCAGTGGATAGACCGTCGGCCTACAAACTGAAGGGTCCCGGGTTCGATTATATTCAAGGGCACATGCCTGGGTTGCAGGCTCAGTCCCCAGTAGGGGGTATGCAGGAGGCAGCCAATCAATGACTCTCTGTCATCACTGATGTTTCTCTCTCTCTCTCCCTCTCCCTTCTTCTCTGAAATCAATAAAAATATTATTTTTAAAAAACTAAAAATATAAAGTACACTTCAAGTGCTCAGAGTATACATAAAATGAATCTATATCTTAACTCATTATAGTAAAATATAGATCATCAACAGTAAAGAGAAAAAAAAGTTTCTGGAGGGGTCTGGTCAGCTTTAGCATAAGGATCTCAAATAAAATCAGATTAAACCACATTTGTAGAATTACTTGGAGACAAATTTCAAATTACCTATAAATAGAAAAATAAACATCAAATTCTAATAGGGCTTCTACAGCCACTGCAAGATTGTGTGTTTGGGGAATGGGGACTTGCCTTAGGAGTCTCCAGGGAAAAGAAAAGGAGGTAAATAAGAATTACATAAAACTACATAAATATAACTCCCAGGAATATAAAGTGCATAATGAGTTTTAAAATACTGAACACAGATATGAGACTTACTAGTTTATAGTGTTACCTACAGAGAAGAAGCTTGAAAGTGAGTGGAATCACAGTTCCCACTGATAACTCTGCAAAGCATTTTGGGTCAAGAAAATAATAAATGGAGGAGAAAGGGTGCTCATTCAACAATGTGGCATTAAAGCAACATAAAGAAATAAGAAGGAGCCCGGCCGGTGTTGCTCAGGAGGTCATGGTTCGATTCCAGGTCAGGGCACATGCCCGGGGATTTGGCCTTGATCCCCAAGTAGGGAGCTTGCAGGAGGTAGCCAATTGATGATTTTCTCTCGTCATTGAAGCTTCTATCTCTCTCCCTATCCCTTGCTCTCCTTGAAATCAATAAAAAATATATCTTTAAAACCTTTTGCACTCGGATGTCGAGTGTGACTCGACACGGTTAGCATTAGAATAAAGGAATCGAGAAAAAAGCAAGCGAGTGCAAAGGGTTAAAAAAGAAATAAGGAAAAATTTAAGAATCCTGCAGTAAAAAGAGAGGGAGGGAGGGAGGGAGGGAGGGAGAGAGAGAGAGGGAGAGAGAGAGAGAGAGAGAGAGAGAGAGAGAGAGAAACATGCAATTCCTCCCCCAACACCTTCAACAAAAAGATTATCCAACAAAAAAAAAACCCTGCATTTTATTATTGTGGCACAAGAGGGTAGGTATTCTTCAATGGTGATCTCTGTCTCTAAAATATCTTGGAATTTTTTTTAAAAGCAAAAACAAAAAGACCTCAGGCTAACTCTATGTAAAGTCACAGTAAAAAGGAAACAGTGAGACTTAAAACACTTAAGTTGATAATAAACTCCCCCAAGAAAAATAAACATGAGATAAAACTGTAAACCAATGCTCCAAACTTAATTAAATTTCCTCAAACAATTATTTGGAGATATTAAAATACCCCAAATCAGAAATTCAAATATTAAAAGTGAAAGAAATATAATTAATTTCAGAAAGAAATTAAAAAATACATATAAATATCAAAAAATTGCTATGTACCTACAGGAAAAATAGAATTAAATGATTATAAGGGACAATAAATAAAGGCAAGAAAACAACTTAAAGAATTAGAATAAGAAAAAATTTAACAGGGTAAGATAAAAAAAATGGTTGAAAAGAAAGGCAAAGAAAATCTAATTCGTGTTTAATTGGAGTCACTTTATATATATATATATATATATATATATATATGATTAGAAAATTAATTTAAAATATATATAGTATATGTAATTTGAGAAATTTTTTCAGAAATGAAAAATATAGACAATCTTTTTTAAAGTGTCCACGACTTTGAAAGTGTACGCTGGAAAATTGGTCTGGTATTCTCAACACTGAGATGTACTCTAATAAAATAGGAGACTTTAATGACAAAGAAAATTTTCTCAGGGCTTACAAGCAAAAATAATTAATATAAGGGTAACAAAACTATTCAGTCTTCAAATTTCTCAAGAGAAACATATAAATACAGACAAGTGTTAATAGCAAGGAACTCAAAGAAAGAAAATAGAAGCCAAAAATTTTATATCCAGCTAAGCTCTTCTTCAAGCAGGAAAGCTAAAGAAAGTTAATTTTAAATGTGCAAGAATTCAGAGAATGCTGTTTGAATCATTTCCTGAAGGATCTACTAGAGGATAAGCTCCTTCCAATTAAAAGATTACTTACTTGGAAGAAGCTTATAAGTGGATTAAAAAACTGTGGTACGTCTACACAATGGAATACTATGCTGCTGTAAAAAAAAGAAGGAACTCCTACCATTTGCAACAGCATGGATGGACCTGGAGAGCATTATGCTAAGCAAAATAAGCCAGTTGGAGAAAGATAAATATCACATGATCTCACTCATTTGTGGAATATAATGAACAACATAAACTGATGAACAAAAATAGATACAGAGAAAGGGAAGCATTAAACACACTGTCAAACCTCAGAGGGGAGGCAGGGAAGGGTGAGGGGAAGGGTTGAGATCAACTGAAGGACTTGTATGCATGCATATAAGCATAACCAATGAACACAGACACAAGGGGGTGAGGGCATGTGCTGGGCAAAGCAGTGGGGGAAAGGGAGACATGTGTAATACCTTAATCAATAAAGAATAAAAAAATAAAAATTAAAAAAAGAGATTACTAGGAAAATTTAGCAAAAGGGCTTGTAGTGAGAGTTTAATCTATTTAATTGAATTTTTAAGACTGACACAAAGGTAGGAACATGGGTGGGAGAATAATATCTAAATATTCTGTGTTCTGACAAAGTAGAAAATGCATCATAGTATGAGAGAGAAAATTAAAATCAGATCATTGATCATTATATAGAAAATAGGTTGAAGTCAAAGTTTTTCTTAAAAACCAATAAACATTATAGTAAAGAGTTAAGTAGGAATAAAGAGAAATAAGAGCACTATAAAAAGTATGAATAGAGTTAACCATTAGGACAATAAAATAAACCTTTCTAAATAATAAAAACAATTTTAAGAACAAAGAATGATACACACAGAGTATTACATAAAACAATTATGACAGTGTTGAGACCAAACATATCAGTCTTATCAACAAATACAATTAGGCTTACCTTAGCAATTAAAAGAAAATTTTAAAATTGGCTCAAAAGCAAAGTTCAACTCTGTGTTGCTACAAAAGACACACCTAAAATAATGTGGCTCAAAAAGGCTTAAATGAATGGATTGGAAAATATATGCAAGGCTAATGGAAACAAAGATAGGGCAGGATTACAATCCTAATATCAGACAAAATAGATTTCAAGGCAAAAACTACAGGAGATGCAAAAAAAGTAGACAAAAGAACAATGATTACAGATGTTAACACATCATTTTCAGTAAGAGACAGCTTGAAATAGACAATATTTATGCAATGTTTTAGAAGATCTAAAGAATATAATTAATAGTGTAGATAATGTAAATCTTATGAATATTTAACAATTCACCCTGATAAAAGACAATATAACTTCTTAAGCACACACAAAACATTCATAATGATCCTATATAATAAAACCCTAATATGCAAATCAACTGAATGGCAGAATAACTGGTCGCTATGATGCACACTGACCACCAGAGGGCAGATGCTCAACGCAGGAGCTGCCTCCTGATGGTCAGTGCGCTCCCATAGGGGGAGTGCTGCTCAGCCAGAAGCTGGGCTCACGGCTGGCGAGCATAGCGGGCAATGGTGGAAGCCTCTCTAGCCTCCACAGTAGTGCTAAGGACCCCTCCGGGGATGTCCGCCTGCTGGCTTAGGCCCGCTCCCCGCAGGAGTCGTGGCCTGTGCCCAGGCTAAGGGAGCACCCCCCGCCCCCCTCCCACCCCCCACACCCAGTGCATGAATGCTGTGCACCAGGCCTCTAGTTAATCATATATTATTCTACGAAGACAATTTGGGTAACTTTAGAAAGTAGAAATATTGCAAAACTATTCTCTAATCATGATGAAATAGGATTAGAAATTTAGAATGACACCAAATCCCCAAAACATCCTTTCACCTAAAAACAAACAAACAAAAACTTCTCAATCAAGTTATTTCAGAGTGAAAGGGAAAATACAAACAGAAATTATAAAATTTCTACAAAACTGTCCCACAAAGCCCTGACCAAACTGCCAATTTGTGCCCAGATCTTGGTTTTTAAATACCATTCTCTGTTAAAGGAAGCATGGCTCTTTGGAGATATGGCTGATTCCCAGGCTGGGGCAAGAAAAGTTCAAGATGAGCCTAAAACATACTGTTGTGTTATATATATTTAAAGTGGAGGTATGTCACAAGGACATAGTCATCAGCTTGAAGGAGCTTTAGCTAACCAAATCTGGAAAATGTGATCATTGATATACAGAAGGGCAACAATAGATTACAACCTATTACAGAAAATAGAATGCATAAATCTATACAATAAGTAAGGAAAGGGGAGGGGGGAGAGAGAAGAAGAAGAAGCAAGCACATACATAGATTAATATGAAATAATGAAATATTCCTTATAATAGAATACTGATTTTAAAAAATAGAGGAAAAAATAATAAATTTAGAAAATCACCATGTTGCAACAATCATTGTGAAAAATTCACCTGGTCAAGAATTATCAATAGATGCTAAATTTAAGGAGCAGGAGAGTTTATGGGGAAGAGGGTATTACATCTCAAAGTATCTCCTCAAAAGAAAATATAGTCAACATACAAATTACCAGAACAAAAAGTGATTATATGAGCAATAGTGGTCTGAGAAATCATCACAAGGAGATGGAAATGTAAATGAGGCCATGAAGGAATGATGGATTTCAGGCAAAGAGCAAAGGGAAGAAAAGGCTTCTCTAAGTATGAGCAAGGAGATGGGAATAAACACAGCTCATAGGGTAAACTGTACAGAAAACTTGGGTAGAAAGTCAGAGATGAGGAATAACAAGAAAAGGATATACAGGTGGAAAGCACCAAAAACTCAAACAAAACATCAATGCACTTGAATTTAGTTAGAAGAAATTACATCATGCAACTATGTAAATTTTTAATTAATTAGTGTTTTTAAATGTAGGAACTTTTAAATACTTTGTCCAAATCTTATTCTCCTATGAGTACGTTATTTCTTTTTGGAAAACATCTGTCTGCTACTGTCTAAAAGAACTTTCTGTGATGATAGAAATTTTATGTATCTGTGATGTTTGTCTGATACAGTGGCCACATGGGGCTGGTGAAGTGTGGCTAGTATGACTGAGGAATTGCATATTTAATCACATTGAATTTTAACTAACTTAAATTTAAATATTCACATGTAACCATCGGACCTCATTAGACATTGCAGGTGTGTACCAAGTACTCTCACAGCTGGCATAAATGATATAGATACATGCCCTCGTTCTCCTTTTAACTTCTTATATGTAGCTACAGCTTCAGCATTCTCTGCTAACCCTTATTTCTGTAAAGGCAGAAGAATATTATGTAAGGTATGACAGTTCCAGTGAACTTAGAAAGTAATTAGGTCAAGGTTTTTCACTTCTGGAATGTAAAAGTCACCCTGAAGGATCATGGGGACTGAAGCTCCCCTGAAAGCTAAGCAAATATTTGGAATTCCAGTCTCTTTTCTTATTTACTTAAACTGGTTCTTCTGCCTGCTGTAATGAAGTTTGAAGCTCAAGTGATCAAAAGCTTGTAGCAGCCTTCACAATGGCCTCCCACTAAGGCTCCTATAGGAAGGACATGGAGGGGTCATGATGCTAGGAGCTCTTTATGTGATTTCAGCCTCTTAAACCCCATGAAAGAGCAGCAAATTAAACTGCCCTTCTAAAAATTCAGCTCCCAAAATCTTGGCACATTTAGGCTTTCCCTTCAGTATAAAAATCCTTCAGGCCCTTATGCTCAAAACGTACATTTTTCTCTCCTAAAAATAAGTGAGCAGCAGGTGCCATACCAAACAAGTCTTAAATGATTTAAGCTGTAGTTGGGAAGGTTCCATAATGTAATTCATTCCAGTTACTGCTCATTTGGAGCTGGGGAAGCTTTTTATCTAGCTGCATGGATTTCATATCATTTCTAATGGACAGTTATAATTTTGTTATCAGTCTTTGCAAGTTGAACACATAGTCCACTTGGAGTAATGAACGAGCACAAGCACGCACACACACCCTATCAAAGGTCAGTATCACTCAATGCGGCTAAGAACAGGTAATGTACAATAGAGAAGGGTTACTTTTAATTCCTTTCTAGCACTCCTTATGACATTTTATGTCTGGGCTCTATTTTATCACTGCTAGAAAAATGCCATAAATAATTGGCCTGGGCTGGACAAGGATGTGTGCACAGCCCCTCCTCCGACTACAAAATGATGCCAAGTGTTTTGTACAAGAGGCATAGCAAACTTCTTGAGTTTTTAGACAAAGTCTAAATTCCAAGTATTTTGTCCAATTATTCTCATCAAAACATGCCAGAAACTCCCATGTTGCTTTGCAAATCAGCATTACCACACCTGAAATATGTTTAAGTCTCCAGAAAGTGAGGGCCAAATAAGACAGATAAAATCACAGGTCAAACAAATTTGTTGTTATTCTTGAAAACATCTTTATACTAATTCATATTATATATGTACTAGAGTCCCGGTGCACGAAATTCGTGCACGAAGGGGGGTTGTCCCTCAGCCCAGCCTGTACCCTCGCCAATATGGGACCCCTCAAGGGATGTCCGACTGCCCGGTGGGATCGGGCCTAAACGGGCAGTCAGACACTGGGATCGGGCCTAAACGGGCAGTCGGACATCCCTCTCACAATCCAGGACTGCTGGCTCCCAACTGCTTGCCTTCCTGCCTTCCTGATTGCCCCTAACCGCTTCTGCCTGCCAGCCTGATCACCCCCTAACCACTCTGCTGCAACCTGTTTGCCCCCAACTTCCCTCTTCTGCCGGCCTGGTCACCCCTAACTGCCCTCTCCTGCAGGGTTGATCACCTCCAACTGCCCTCCCTTGCAGGCTTGGTCCCTCCCAACTGCCCTCTCCTGCTGGCCATCTTGTGGTGGCCATCTTGTGTCCACATGGGGGCAGGATCTTTGACCACATGGGGCAGCGATATTGTGTGTTGCAGTGATGATCAATCTGCAGATTACTCTTTTATTAGACAGGATAGAGACCTGGTACAGGGGTGGGGGCCAGCTGGTTTGCCCTGAAGGGCGTCCTGGATCAGGTGGGGGTTCCCTTGGGGTGTGGGGCGGCCTGAGCGAGGGGCCTGTGGTGGTTTGCAGGCCAGCCATGCCCCCTGTCAACCCAAGGGGAGGCCTTGATATCTGGAATTTATTTTCCTTCTACAATTGAAACTTTGTAGCCTGGGCTCCCTACGAGGCCAGCAGCCATTTGTGTTGGGGTTATAATTGAAACTTTGTTGCCTTAAGCAGGTGGGCCCGGCCAGGGTGTGTGGAAAGCTTTGCTTCCCCTGTTGCCGGCGGCAACCCTGGCCTGCTCTCTCAAGCTCCATTCTGTTGCCATTTGTTTCAATTTGTTTATCTTCTATAATTGAAACTTTGTAGCTTGAGTGGAGGCTTAGGCCTGGCCAGGGCAGGCGGAAAGCTTGGCTTCCTCTGTTACCTAGGAAACCTTGCTCTCTGTGGCTGTAGCCATCTTGGTTTGGGTTAATTTGCATACTTGCTCTGATCGGATGGTGGACGTGGCTTGTGGGCGTGGCTTGTGGGTGTGTCGGAGGTATGGTCAATTTGCATATTTATCTATTATTAGATAGGATATTACAATGTATACAACAGTAATATGCAAACAATATATAAGGGGCATGAAAACAGGAGACTTCTAGCAAAAAGATATTACATAGTAAGAAAGGTTAGTGGTTGCAGTCTATGGCAGTCTGAAGATCTAGCCTCACAGCATTTGATGACACCTGGAGTTCTTATGGACAGAGAGCAAGTTACACTGGGAGAAGAGACCCAAGGCTCCCATGGGGATTTCAATGAGTGAGAAAGGCAGGGATGGAGACCAGAGGAACTTCGTGATGGTAAAGCAACATGGAATGCTTCTGTTTCTTTGTACCACAAAGCCTCTGGAAGTGATATTAAACTAGTTTATTTTACTTTCAAAGTTATTTGTCTATTGTTTCCTCTCAAAATACCTTTCTCTGTGCCCCACATCTGAAGTGACTAGTTCTCTGAAGAGTTTGGATGAACATTTCAAGTCCAAAAATGATTGAAAATAATTCTATGGCATTACTTTGTTACTTTGTACAATGGTGCTTATGCAAAGGATAGTGATGGCATAATAGTGTTGGCCCACAGATGTCTCTTTCAGCATGCCATTTCCTGATTACACAGTTGGCCACAACGACCCTCCCTGTTGCTCTCAAGGCTATAAAAACTAATGCCATAGAAATCTAGCCAAAGCAAACCAATATGATCAACATTATTTGAAATCGGGAAATGAAAGTCATTGTTCAACTGTGGTGGATCTCGTTATTTCCCCAAATGCTTCACTTTTCCCAGGATCCACATTCTTTGCCACTTGACTTCTCAGTTTCTACCACTAAATGGGCATAGTGTATTTCCCTGATCCCTGACTTTGGGTTGAAACATGGGTTGTTTTGGCCAATAGAATGACAGGAAAGTGATAGAGTATGAGTTCCAAGTTTACATCTTGTATGTTTCCACGTGTCCTCTTATACCTCTGACATTGCGATGAGAACATTCCTTAGCTCGCACACACATCCTAAGCATATGATGAGCCATGGGGAGCAGGACTGCATCAGTAACTACAGACTAAAGCAGAGCCTCCCCAGGCAACCTGGACACCTACAGTCAGTAGAACCACCCAGGTGAGCACAGACCAGATCAGTCAAAACCCAGAACTGCTGATATGTGATCGACTTTAAGTGACTGTTGTCTTAAGTCACTATGTTTGCTTGTTTTACTATTTGTGTGTCTGATGAGAACACTAAAGATTTACTATCTTAGCAAATTTCAATTACACAATGCAGTATTATTAAATACTAGAGGCCCGATGCATGAAATTCATGCAAGAGTAGGCCTTCCTTCCCCTGGCTGCTGGCACTGGCTTCCCCCTGGCACCCAGGACCCGGGCTTCCCTCACAGCCCAGGCTTCGTCAGAAAGGACATCGGGTCTAATTAGCATATTATGCTTTTATTATCCTATCTAATAATAGACAAATATGCAAATTGACCATACCTCCGACACACCCACAAGCCACGCCCACAAGCCACGCCCACCATCCGATCAGAGCGAGTATGCAAATTAACCCAAACCAAGATGGCTACAGCCACAGAGAGCAAGGTTTCCTAGGTAACAGAGGAAGCCAAGCTTTCCGCCTGCCCTGGCCAGGCCTAAGCCTCCACTCAAGCTACAAAGTTTCAATTATAGAAGGTAAACAAATTCAAACAAATGGCAGCAGAATGGAGCTTGAGAGAGCAGGCCAGGGTTGCCACCGGCAACAGGGGAAGCAAAGCTTTCCACACACCCTGGCCAGGCCCACCCGCTTAAGGCAACAAAGTTTCAATTATAACCCCAACACAAATGGCTGCCGGCCTCGAGGGAGCCCCAGGCTTGGCTCTGCTCCAGGCTAAAAAGTTTCAATTGTAGAAGGAAAATATATTCCAGATACCAGGGCCTCCGCTTGGGTTGCCAGGGGGTGTGGCCGGCCTGCAAACCACCACAGGCCCCTCGCTCAGGCCGCCCCACGCCCCAAGGGTACCCCACCCTGATCAGGGACACCCTTCAGGGCAAACCAGCTGGTCCCCACCCCTGTACCAGGCCTCTATCCTATCTAATAAAAGAGTACTATGCAGATTGATCATCACTGCAACACACAATATAGCTGCCCCCATGTGGTTAAAGATCCTGCCCCCATGTGGACACAAGATGGCCACCACAAGATGGCCAGCAGGAGAGGGCAGTTGGAAGGGACCCGGCCTGCAAGGGAGGGCAGTTGAGAGGGACCAAGCCTGCAAGGGAGGGCAGTTGGAGGTGATCAACCCTGCAGAAGAGGGCAGTTAGGGGTGACCAGGCCGGCAGAGGAGGGAAGTTGGGGGCAAACAGGCTGGCAGCAGAGTGGTTAGGGGGTGATCAGGCTGGCAGGCAGAAGCGGTTAGGGGCAATCAGGAAAGCAGGCAGGCAAGCAGTTGGGAGCCAGCAGTCCTGGATTGTGAGAGGGATGTCCGACTGCCCGTTTAGGCCCGATCCCTGATCGGGCCTAAACGGGCAGTCGGACATCCCTTGAGGGGTCCCATATTGGAGAGGGTACAGGCTGGGCTGAGGGACAACCCGCCTCCGTGCACGAATTTCGTGCACCGGGCCTCTAGTTATAGATAATAGGGGGTGGGAGAAATGGGGAGTTTTTGGTCAAAGACTACACATTTTCAGTCAAGCCACAGAGTTGTACAGAGGTTTGTTATGCAGGATTAATGCTGCAATAGCAACCAATATCAGCCTCCACAGGATTCTCACAGCCAGCACTACATGCAAATGGGAAACAGGTCTCCATCACAGAAATCCCTGTCCCTCTCCTTTACTCTCTACCATCTCCCAACCCAGATGAGGCCGCTCCCCTTCCTCTTGACTAAGCATTAGAATTATGCATTCCCTCACCCATACTGCAATTCAAGCTTAATTCCTTGATGAACTAGAGCTTCCTCTACATGCATTTAATACCACAGCTACTTTCTCTAAGCCTTTGTTCTTGTTTTGTAAGTGGGGCTAATTATAATAAGTTTTCACTATTATTAAATTAAGTGAATGTAAAGTGCCTAGAAGTAGTAGAAACCTACTAGGAACTCAAAAGTAACCACTATTATCCTGACAATTGAAAATCACTTTCGTGATCTACCTTAGGACCTAGAGATATAAAAATTCCTTTTGATATGACCATGTAAAAGTAGTTAAAATAAAGATCATTGCTAACTCATTCCAACTTTTTAAATACACAGTACTTAATACTTGACTTGAAAATATTATTTTCAACATGTTTTCTTGCTATAAATAATTTTGAAATTGGTGAATTTTTAAATCACTTGAAAAGTGTTCCAAGCCCTTTGGAGGTGTTCCACTCTTGAACAGCCTTAGAGTTTAAGACTCAAAATGGTAAACTATCTTTTTTGTCCTTCACTGAACCAATACTTAGTGAGCAATGATGAATACCAGGCTGTATGCCAGTTGCTATGTGAGATTAAAGGGGCATATGAAAATTTTTTGTTCCTGGAAAATTATAAAGTGTTGGGAAGCTGGAGTGTTAACATAGTAACAACTGCCCAAGGTGGCATGTGCTGAGTCAATTGTGAATAAAACTGACATTGTGTAGAAACTAAGGTAGAAAATAGATGGAATACTCGAATTGGTATAATTTAAGGAGAGATTAACAAAAGGACTATTGGTAGAGATGAGGGCAGGGTCGTAAACCATAAGGAGAGTATAGCATTGAACAGTGGGTACTACCACTACGCCAGACCTTGTGGGGTGAGAGAAGAAGGTACGTACCTGGAACAAGTAAGAGAGTCTTGTAGAGGGAGCTGTCTGACAGGAGCTGTGATTTGATGGAGGGATCCATTGAGCACAGGGCAAGGGAGTCTGTTCATGTTATCCATGCTTGTCAGCCTCCCAGAACAGAGCACAAGGTAGAGAGAGGATCTGAATGAGCAAACAGAGCATATTCAGCACACCAGGTCATAGGAACCAACACCCGAAAAGATATTCTCTTAACCTACTGATTGAGATATGCTTATGAGTGTAATGGTAGCCTCATCAGTGACAACTCACCCCCGGCCCCAGACTCTTTTGGTCATTTGGAATTTGAATCATGTCAGAACAGCCCTTTGGAGACTCCTCTACAAATCCAGAGGGGATTTAAAAAGATGAGCCTTGGATGGGATAGCAGTAGGCTAGAAAATGAATGAGGAATTCTGGACTCTTTCCATACTTTTCCTCCAGGGAAAGAACACAGGTAAGGCTCCTCAAATTACATCCCCTTTATCCCTGCTTGTTTATGGGTCAGAAGAGATTCTGCCAAAACACCCCATAAAAGAAAGAAAAGAGAGATGATGAGAGATTATTTCTTAGCTAAATTCCCAGGTAAAGTTTTAAACATCTTCAAATTGAACTATTTTAATGCTAGTTAAAATAGTTGGCACAGGATATTTTGTATGACTCTATTATACTAAACCTTTACCTCCTGATTTTCCTGGTGGGAGGTGAAGTTCACTGCTTCACTAATTCTGGGCAATGGTGTCATTTGGAAGTAATCATCTCCTTTGGGTTCAACATAGCTCTGAAGAGATAGCCATATTTTGATATTTTCAGTTTCTTGATTCCAAAACGCCTTAGCTTGTTTGCATACATAGCTGCTTTCTAATTCAAAATGATGTTTTTAATCCAAATAAGTGTACCATCATTGTCCGCAACTCCTAAAGAGTTCATCACCATTGTTTTCTTAGTGTCATCTGTGGATGGGAATGCAAACAGCATGTCAAGTCCTCCCTGGCA
Source organism: Eptesicus fuscus (assembly GCF_027574615.1). NCBI lineage: Eukaryota > Metazoa > Chordata > Mammalia > Chiroptera > Vespertilionidae > Eptesicus > Eptesicus fuscus. Next base: position 28,587,301 of record NC_072487.1, read on the forward strand.
TTTCTGATTCTCTCAAGGGTTTATTTATACTAGCAAAATAGTATTGATTGTACTATAGAATAAACAATGCCCAACTCATATAGGAATGTTTTCAACATTCCATTTTCCATTCACACATGTTCTCAATAAATAACTCATCAATTAAGTCTTATTTTCTCTACTCTTCAATGCTCACCTTAGGGCCTGTTCTTTTTCCTGATATTGCAAGATAGTAGCAAATAATGTCATAGTTAAGATTTCAAAGGCACATCATAAGCATTTCATCTCTATTGCCCATAATGAAAATCTATATTGTAGCCATAGTTTCCTAAGTTACTGTCTCAAATAATATGCTTTTTTCATCTTCTGCTTTTTTCTTTTTATATCTGAATCCTCTACTTTAAAATGTTTGATGGCATCAGGTCCCTTTTAGATAAATACCAACCTCCTTAGTATGCCAATTATGCATTTCACAAATATTTATTAAATACTGTTTCTATAATAGGTACTGTTATACATAAAGAAGATATATATATATATATATATATATATATATATATATATATCCTACCTAATAAAACAGTAATATGCAAATTGACCGCACCTTTGCTACGCCCAAGCCACGCCCACCAGCCAAAGCCACCCCCACCAGCCAATCAGGGCAAGTATGCAAGTTACCCAACAAAGATGGCGGTTACTTTGCATACGCTGAGGGAGGGAGGAGTGAAGACTGAAGACAACTTAGAAGGAAGAGGGAGGAAAAGTGGAAAGCAAGGTGGCTGCCAGAGGGAAAGCCCCGGCGGGGCGCGGCGGCGGCTGCAATGGCTGCGGCAGCGGCAGTGCACGCAGCTGCAGCGGCTGCTTGCAGGATTCTTCCTGCAAATGGGCTACTAGTATATATATATATATATATATATATATATATATATATATGCCTAAGCAACCGTTCAACCGTCTAACCAGTAGCTATGACATGCAATGTCCACCAGAGGGCAGACACTCCAACCGGTAGCTATGACATGCACTGACCACCAGGGGGAAGACGCTCAACACCGGAGCTGCCGAGCTGCGGTTCTCGCCAGAACCAGAGAGGAGGGAGCCCGATTCCGGGGTGCATCACCCAAGAATCATCCTCTCGCAATCCAGGACCCCTCAGGGGATGTCAGACTGCTGGTTTTGCCCAATCCCTGCAGGCCAGGCCTAGGGATCCCACCGATGCGTGAATCCATGCACTGGGCCTCTAGTTTAATATAATGTCCACACTGAGCTGCTTTCCTTTCTCTAACATTCAACCTTTTCTCAATCCCTTTACTTTACCTGTGTTGCATATAAGAGCTTATTTCCAATCTCTTTGCGGCCATTTTCCCATAAATTCCTTCTCCTTTTTCAGAACTCTCCAAACAACACCTTCTGTGAGAGTCCTACCCAAATCCCTCTAGCTAAGTTTATCACTCTTTTTTTTTATCCCAAAGAGCAAAGTACCTCCTTCTTTATTACATCCCTTGTTACATTTGCTGAGATTGTGGGGGTCTCTCTCTCTCTCTCTCTCTCTCTCTCTCCCTCTCTTTCTCTCTCCTCCAGAAAGTAAAAGCTGGAAATTTGTTCATCCTAAGAACCTAGCACAATGTATGTGCTCAAAGGTTTTCTGAATGAATTAATTAAATGAACTTACTGAGTAGAGAACAAAGTACTAGGTGAAACCCTGAGAAGAAATTCTCTCACACACAATTGAAAATTACTCAGCTGGGGATCTGATGTATAACATGGTGATTATAGATGATATCACTATATTGTACAACTGAAATTTGTGAAGACAGTAAAACTTAAAACGTTTGCACACAAAAGAAAAAAAAAAAGGTAAATGTCTGAGGTGATGGATGTATACATTAGCCTAATGAGGGAACTTCAACATCGGGTTGAAGGCTGATAGGCTAGGTCTGGATGGAATTACAAACCCTGGTATGTACATTACTTATTTACCATCCATTCTATCTCAAGCACAGCCAATCAGGGTGCCAATGTCTCCTAGAAAGCTGTTCTGCACAATAAGACAACTTCAAAAACAGGGGGAGAAATTTTGTAGCTCAGAGCCCTAACCTCTATGCATATGTGCCTTGGGTCACTGTCTCTCCAATCAAACTGTAGGCTTCTCCAAGAAAAAGGATTATGTCTTGAACGTCTGTATTTTCCTTTCCCTAATCCCTTGTTTCTCACAGCACTGAATACTCAATTTATGCTTAATAGCACTCTTTAAAGGAAGAAAATGTTTCTGGAAAGAAGAAAAAGAGGACAAGATTGTGTTAGTTAATGATCATCAGCTGCTAAAACAAATATAGCCCAAACATCAGTGTCTTATCACACAGCAAAGATTTGTTTCTCACTGTGTAACTACTCAGCACCCAGAAACCCTGGCTTCCCTTTTGTGGTACCATCACCAAGGACTACAGCATTGTTCTCATCCATGCAGAGGAAAGGAAAAGAAAACTCAAGGGAGGCACACCCACTACTCAAAAGTCTTGGCCAAGAATGGCACATGTCATTTCTGTTTCTGTTCCATTAAACTAGTCACATGGCCACTCCCACAGGCAAGCAGTGGGGAGGTGGAGTCCTGACTGGATAGCATCTTCCTCATAACAACTTGGGACATTAGAAGAAGGAGTACTAATTTTGATGTTAAAATTAAGCTCTCCTGACACAGGAGTCTTTCTTGAGGAAGTGATAATAAAAAGGCATACTTCTGTGAAATTAATTTTATTTTTCAAAAAAGGAAGCTTATTGTCATAATAAAATTCAACCTCCTGACTCATCTATTCTTCCTTTCTTTCTTTTTTTAAATCCTCACCCAAGCATATTTTTTCCATTGGTTGTCAGAGAGAGTGGAAAGGAGAGGGAAGAGGGGAGAGACGGAAAGAGGGGAAAGAGAGAGAAACATCAATATTAAAGAAACATATCCACTGGTTGCCTCACATCCCCGCACACACACTGATCTGGGGCCCAGGATCAAATCTGCAACCCAGGTACATACCCTTGACCAGAATCCCTTTGGTCAGGCCAACATTCTCACCACTGAGCAATGCCAGCTAGAGCTATTATCCTATATAATAAAGAGCTAATAAGCTAATTAGACCGAACAGCAGAACGACCCGACGAAGCCAAGGCTGCGAGGGCCAAGCCCCTTGCAGGAATTTCATGCATCAGGCCTCTAGTTTCTATATAAACCACTTCTCCTGCTAAAATTGCTGCTTATCTTCTGAGAATCTCCATTAAGAGTCAGAATTTTGATGTGAGAGTTCAGAGGTCATCCTCTCTTCTAAAAGATTATTCTGGATATACAGAATTTCCCAAAATGTGTTCTGCAAAACACTCTTTCATATGGAAATTGTCCCTAGCAATTGAGTTTGGGAAGTCCAGCATGCTATGCTTCCTTCCCTCTTGAAGGTTCACAATACATATTAGCACAAAGATTCTGGGAAATGCTATAGTAAAAAAATCTGTTTTGATTTCATTCAAACAAGCATCCTTCAAACTTATTTAGCCACTAAGTTTATATTTTATCTATTTATATATTGTCTATTAACTTCAAAATGCTGTATAAAGGACAAAATAATAAAAATAAGAATTAGCATTGATTGAAACCTCTCATATGTCATATGCCACGCTATCTGGTAAAATGGTAACACCACCCTATAAAGTAAGAATCATTTCTCCATTTAAAGATGAAGAAAATTAGGCTCAAAAGGATTAAATATCAAAGTTCCTCCTTAAAATGTAACTCATTTGGGTCAGTGAGAAAAATGACTAACAGATTATGTATTTCTGTCCTTTCAGAGATGATATCTATCAAAATAACAAAAATGATATTCATGTCCCAGCTTAATTTCAGATTCGCAAGGGCAGTCTCTAAGAAATTAGCTTGTACCTTTCTAACCAGGCTTTACAGAACATGTGATTCAGTAGTGAGAATTAAAAAATAAAATAAAAAAAGAGGGAGATCCATGTCCCCCAATATAAAATTTCCCACAGAAGATGTTTCTCCCTTTGGGACCAATAAGGTCCAGTTCCCAAGAAGTGCTGGGAATGAAATTTCTACCAACAGCCTTGCTAGGTAATGATAACACCTCATTAAGTTGTATAGGCCCACTCTTTAAATGCTTAACTATTCACTTGGGGAACCCAAAGAGTAGACAGTTTGTTCCCATTTACCACCCCTGTCTCCTAGAAATGTCTAGATTTCCTGAAATTATGATTGTGGCATATCCATCACTGCTTTCAATTGGGGAAAGAAACAGTTTAGGCCAGTGGTCGGCAAACTCATTAGTCAACAGAGCCAAATATCAACAGTACAACGATTGAAATTTCTTTTGAGAGCCAAATTTTTTAAACTTAAACTTCTTCTAAAGCCACTTCTTCAAAATTGGCTTGCCCAGGCCATGGTATTTTGTGGAAGAGCCACACTCAAGGGGCCAAAGAGCCGCATGTGGCTCGCAAGCCACAGTTTGCCGACCACGGGTTTAGGGAATTGGAAAAGTCATTTGATCAGAAATCAAGAGATCTTTACTCTAGCCTCAATTCTACCAATAACATCTGTGTGGCCTTGAACAAGTAAGTTTACTGCAACAACTATTATTAACTTCTATTTCTGCTCCTCTTTTTATTTGCTAGATGCTATGGTAAGAATTCTTCACTTGTTGCCTTATGTAATCCTTACTTCCTTTAAAGTTAGCATTTATCATCACCACTTTACAGATAAGAAAACTGAGAGTTGGAGAGAGTCAAATAACTTGCACAAAGTCATACAAATAGTGGGAGAACTTTGGCTCTGTGATTTCATAATCCAGATTGATAGATTCTGAGATCCATGTTCTTAACCAGTTCCCCACACTGTCTCCTCTTTAAGCCTCTCTTTTTTATCCCAAAGTTGAGGGATCTTCCCTACTCATTCTCTAAGGTTTCTTCCTACTTAAACCTTTCATGATCTAAAAGAAAAAAATTGTTTTAAGTTTTACTTCCTTCTAGGACGAAGCTGTAATTTCTTGTAGTTGCCACTAATTAGATATTAATAGATTTCTAAATTATGGCATGATGTCTCAGATATTAACTGTCATTACATGGAATCTCAAGTTATTAACTCTCCACAAGGGGAAATGTTTGTGGATCAGTAAAGCAAATGATGTCAATATTATTATTTCTCCAAAAGTTTAACTCAATCAAAATGGTACACACAAAAGAGGCAAGGAAGACTGTGAATCTAATGAAACTTAAGTTTCCAAGGCCCTGGGAGAGGCCCTAGCAATTCTGTACCAACAATTTTTGTATTCTTTTTCTTAAAGAGGCTCCTCCTATTGTATAAGCTTTGGGATTCACAAACCCAGACCCATCTTTAGTAGCTCTACAGTTGGTCTACCTGGGATATAAATCCTGGCTCCACCGCTGAATAGCTGTGTGATCTTAATTGTGTTACTTAACTTCTCTGCACCTCCATTTTCTCTTTTGAAAATTGGGTTATAATAGAGGATGGCTCATAGGGTTACTGTATGGATTAAATAATTTATTACATCAGAGCACTTATCACAGAGCACATGAAGTGATCAAAATATTAAGTATTTCTTTATTACTTTAATAGAATATGTGGATACTAATAACAGATAATATTTGAGCAAAATTTAATGAGCTGCAATACTTATAGACAGATAATTGCTACTTTGGCTAGAGTGCCACTATTACTAACCACTATTTAAAGAACTCTTTTTACTCAAACCTAATACAGAAACATAGTTTCTGCCTAGAATATACTCACCATTGATAGACTCAGCTGTATCAAATATCTTAAATCTAGTTGCCACCCTCAGTGTTATTTTTTGGGTTCTTCACTTTCCTAATAAGTCCTTGAACCAGCTCCCCTCAATGCTGAGTTCTTAATGGTTCAAATTAAACTTCAACCTATCTTTATTGTTCAAAAGCACATATTAGATATGTTTTAGTTTGGTTTCTCTTCATGTTTAATTGACAGCATATTAACCCTTTGCACTCGCTTGCTTTTTTCTCGATTCCTTTATTCTACTCGGGATTTAATTTTTTAAATACCCCAGATTTTACAAAGCGCGGCAGTAGAATAAAAAACTGGAGTTTCATTTCATACAAACTTATTTATTTGGATTTTTTTATATTTCAAATTATTGATACATTCAAAGAGTATAAAAAGAGCTGCTACCGATGCTAACCGTGTCGAGTCACACTTGACATCCGAGTGCAAAAGGTTAAGTTACTCTCTTAACTTAAGTGGAAATAATGCTAACAGTCCTTTCATTGGCTTACCATTTTACAATGTTCATAATGCTATGATGCAGTCCAGGCAAGAATCACTATTCCTTTTTACACACAAAGAACTGAAGTTCAGGGCTGTTAAATGGCTTGTCCAAGTTAACACAGTAAGTAGCTAGGGTACAAGAGGAAACCCAGAACTTCTAAATCCAATTCCAAGATTCAAGGTTTACACTGAGTAAAATTTCCAAAGCTCAAGTCCCTTCCTAAGATAATGCTTTTTATATCTTCTTTCTAAAACCTGATTCTCACTAGAGATTTATATATTAAAGGGGATAAGACTTTTTCCTACAAAATACATCAAACATGAGAGTAAAGCAGAGAAGTGTTAATAAATATATGTGCCTCTCTTCTTATGATTGTTTTGAATAATTTCATTGATACATACCTTTAAGAAAGCTCTCATTTAACAGGCACCACTGTCAGGGCCAGCCTTACGCATGTGTAGATATAATGAAAACTGTCTGGTGAACATTATAGGTGCAACTGGGGAAAGTCTCCTAAGAGAGTTCCTCTCTAGTCTCAACTGCTATGCTAGAGCATCTGCCATTGTTCCTTTTGGAAACTTAGTTTTCAGATAAAAAATCCCTGAATAGTCTACTTTTTAAAAGCTACCAAACAAGTATAGACTAATGCCACAGAAGTAGGCAAACTGGAACTATAATTAAGAAGGAGACATGGCAACAAAGAGAGGCTACGGGATTTGGAATTCAAAGGTATCAGTTTTAATACCTGATTTAAAAATACTTTATTTTTCCACTCCAGTATGCTGCTTCTCAGCTTAATGCACTATTTTTTTAAAGTTCCTGCTTAGTATTTTATCATTCTAGATCTTTCAACCTTCAGAGTTCTTATTTTTTCCTACCCCCTTTAATAAATTTCATTAGTGATCTTTAAAAAGCAATAAACAGCACATGGATGAAATTTTCAGCTGTTCTTTTCTTTTGGAGGTGGTAGAAATATCACTGAAAACATATAAACAATACAAACTGTCTGGCAAAGATATATTGAGGTTTAATTTAGAAATGAAATGCAAGATATTTCCCTAGGAATCAATAATATAAAATAACAGTGTCAGATGAAGCAAAATAAATTTGGTCATAAAACCAAGACACATGGGCTAGGAAAATGAAAGCATATTTGCCATCACCAATAACTAAAGAAGCCACAAAACTATCCTATGCCTAGAAGAGTTGAATATCATTTAATGTTACCCCATAAATCAGAGGTCTCAATAAAGCCACTAGTAACAGGAATAGTGACTTTCAGCCTAAGAGAGAAGTGATAATGATAATAATAACAACAACAATAATAATAAGAAGAAAACCTTTTGTTGATTAGCACTTCACTATTTTAAAAGCACTTTCATATACTAGTATATGGTTTCAATTATTTTTCAAAACAGCTCAGCGGGGTAAACAAGAGGAAAATTATAATTCCCATTTTAGGAGAGAAAATTAGAAGTTAAAGTGAGGAAGTGATTTCAACAAGGTTATTTATTTAATTCATGAATTAAGATCATCATAGAATTTCAGAACTCAAAAACATATAGTCCAATCCCCTCTTTTGCATATAAGAAACTGGGTCTTAGAAAGGAAAAGTGACTTCCTCCTGGAGAATACAGTTGATTATTGCAAAACAAGCAATTGAACCCAAATTTCTGTTGCCTCCTAGATGGTCTTGAAAGGAAAGGATGATTAAATTGGTCCAGATTGGTCATGAAATTTTGCAGGAAGAGTGCAGGGCTGCCTTTAATGTCAGATGAGGAAGAAGATTTTCACTAAGATATATGCAATAATATAGACATTTGCAATGGAATAAATGAATCCAGTTTTGAACACCTCTGAACCTGAAAGATATAGTTCAAATAAGTAGAGGGGTGAAAATGGCACCAACAATGTGGGCATTGATTTATGAACAAAATCTAGAAGTTTAAAAGTGCTAAATATGCATGACTTGCCTAATGACTGAGGAAAGACAAGGAAGTCTACAAATACATGAAGGGTACAAATGCTTTGGAGGAATCTTTTAAAAGCAAGGAGGGAAAAACCAACACCACTGAGATTAATAGGACCCAGTAACTAAAGGAAAAAACAAAAATTGAACATAAGGAAATACTGAAACATGAAATTTATTATTTTCTAGATTTGTCTTCAAGATGAGAGGTGGAGTTTGTCATTTGGGACATTTAAAATCTAATTGGACCAAAATACCTAAGTCAATGACACAGGAAACCATGTTCCACAAATACACTGGAGCTAGAGCACAGCCCTTACAGGTCTTTTTCATCTCTCATTTTTGTAATCCTGGAACCATGCAATGCTGTTTTGGTTTTCATTCATTTTGAAAGCTGAGGCTATGTGTAGGAAGAGTAGTTGACTCTGGGTGTTCATAACTCCTGTGTCCCGTGCAGGGCCCTAGAGATGAGTTTGCTAACTCAGCCAAATAGGAGGAGATCAGAATTGACTTTATGAAACTGCTTCCCAAATAAATAGAAAATTAAATGTAGCAGTTTCATGAGAGAATAGATGGGTATGGCCCATTTTCTCTCAACTCTACCCACCTGCCTGCTCCCACATGAAAGGCCTGGGGAGGGGGCGGGAGCAGGGTGGAGAGAGTCAATGGAGATAAAAAAAGGGGTAGAGTACTTTCAACAATAAAGATTGAAATGAAATGAAATGAAATGAAATGAAATGAAATGAAATGAAATGAAATGAAATGAATTTCACAACAAGAAACTGAGTAGGACCCACTCTTATACCAGAACAGTGCATATAAGAAGCACCCTGACTGAGGCAAAGGTTGCATCACTATCATTGTCTCCTTGTTGTTAGTATTTTAAATGTGTTGCCTAGATTGTTAGCCTGGGTACCAAGTTCACAGCTTTGCCATGCCCACTAGCATGAGATGCCTGCCTGGAGTGGACTTATCTTGTTCTCAACACCAATGCCCTCCTGGATCCTGATTCTATGGTCAGCTGCCCTGGCCCCTAGTACCCATGTAGTTTGATATAAATGTAGCTGATGTAATTATAGTTGTGATACAAATTAATATAACTGAGACAATGTGATTTGGGTATGTGGTTATTTCCAAGATTCTGTGTGCGTTAACGCTTCAGATCGGGTCCCTTCAACTTCTTCCTCCCTAAATACTGCTGAGATGCTGTCCTGTCTCAAAAGAACCCATGTCACTTATGAAAATAAAACACTTTTTCTTTTTAAATCGTTTTTTCTCCTTTTCTTCTTCTGGACACCCATTTGTTCTTCCCAAAACTAAAGGATTACTGAGATTTTCTGTCAGAATTCTGGTTGCCATCACATCTTAGACCATCATTAACAATGTGCTGTATGGAAAACTACTGAAGATCATTACAGCAGCCGTCAGAAGCCAATGTGCCAAGATAATGAAAAACAATTCTGCAGTTCCTCATGCTCTGTTAGTTGTGTTTGTCATAAATGAGTTGTGGAGATTTGGAGTGAATGATCCATATCATATTGAACTGTCCTTTTTTTATTGCTGACAATTGAAGGTGACTGAGAAGCAGGGCCAGTGTCAGACTGTATCTAATTGGAAACCTCTCATTAATGTTCGATGTTGACTTGTATTACTTGATGAAATTAGGACCTCTGTGGAATGGATTTTATTATACAGAATGAGCTGGTTGAGCTCTCTTCCATTTCGGTATTTTTTTAACCTCATCCCACCCCTAATTCTGTGGCAGAAGGGGCCCAGCAGAGCAGGAATTCTGAGTGAGGCAGGTTTGTGCACAAACAAAGCAAAAGCGGTAATGCAGTAAAGGAAATTGAAACCATATGGACTTTTATGCTACATATGTTTGAACAGTTCTTGTGTACTGCTGTGGAACCAGAGGACCAGAGGGACCTCTGAGAAGTCACCTTGGCCCCAGTACTGCAGGCAGAACTGCCCCTAATCCAGCGAGGCAGATGAGACTTCAACTTGCATGTAAAGGATATGGTATGGAGAGGAACACCCACATCTCCCACCCCAATCCTTTCCCAGTCATTGGCTGCCCTGATGAAATGCACTTTTGAAAGCTCTCTTTGAAGGTGTGGGCCTTTAGGCAAGGTATTATTTCTAAAAGTATTTGAATCAAGGAGTGGGAATTTCATTCTACGTTCACTCTTCCATGACCCACACCATTTCTGGTGTGTTAGGGAAAAATCTGAGTGGAAAACTGAGTAGAATACTCCAGACCCACAAAGAAAAAAACAAACAAACTTCAGATCCTCCAAGAAAGAGACAAGGAAACAGACTTGTTTTGAATAACAAAACATGGCAACTGCTCATGGTATGATTTTCGTTAAGTATATGTTAGTGTCATAGAGTTAAATTTTGCAAACTGATTTTTTGAGACCCACAGACAGCTTAGTTTAGTTGTTGTTGTTGTTGTTTTTATAGTTCTGTCTGCTTAAGAGTGAACCAATGCTGATAATAATAAACTATGTGCTGAAATTAAGCATTTAACAAATATATAATAAAGATTTCAAAATGCTTAACAATAAGTAGGAAGTTCAGTAATTTAACCTGCAAACATCACAAACCAGTACCTATAGACCTACTTATTTTCTCTAAAGCCCCCTAGAGTTTTAGAAATATGTCTTTTTAGAATATCCATTTTATTGACTCAGGAACATACACAATCACAGTCAGTTTCAGAAAATGAAGCAATGGCTGATTTAAGCTATATTGATACCTAACTAAGCCCAGGTCTTTGATTATTCTCATCCTGAGATACTATGATCCATCAGAATGTAAGAGAGAACCTGTTCTTGACAAAATTATGATACTGGTAAAATTAGTCCTCTGGGCCCTTCCATTCTCTTTCCATGTTCTCTTCCTGACCTTTTTACCTCTCCCTACTTACTAAGTGTCAATGGCAGTGCTTCATAGTACAAGGTCTTTTCTTACCTGTATGGAATTTTTTCCTCAAGCAGCAATCCAAACTCAGTGTCATGACATTGATTATACCTCATCCATCACCCCTGGTTTTCAGCAAATCGCAGATTTTAGAGACTTACAAGCCTTAGTTGTAGTTCATCATTTTTTTAGGTTAGAGAGTTGAACTGATGCCCAGGTCTCACTTAGAGAGTTAACAAATGAAGTATCCCTATTACTCAAATCCTGACTCCTAATCCAGTGCTCTTTTCATCAGGGCACACTACCAACTCTATATTGTTTCAGACGCAAAGTCAAGAGATTTTTCTCTCTAATGTAGGAGAGTTTCCTAGGTAAACAGAAGATGGTAAAAAAAAAGACACTGTCATGCTAACACAAAATCTACTCTACTATATCTAGAATCCAAAATGTCTAACTGTTAAGTGGGATATCTACCTGGACAGTGCTCCAAAAACAACTCAGTGCAGCAATAATTTTTTAAATATTCTATGAAATGCAAATATACTTAAACATTATGCTCACGCTAATACATTTTTGCATTGCTACAACCACCACTAGCATCTCTGCCAAAGATGCCTTTGTAGTAAAGGGAATTAAATAGATTTCAGAAGTTGTTCATGGGTAGTTGGTAAAAATTCAAATATCCTATATAATAAAAGCGTAACATGCAAATTGCCCCCTCAGGTGGTTGTTCAACTGGGAGTTCCACAGCTCACTATGACATGTGCTGATCAGCAGGGGGTGGCGCGGAACAGGGCGGGCATCGGTGACGCGGCACTGCCGGCCCCAGTGGGCCCCAACAAGAGTGGGACCGCGGCAGGATAGTGGAGCAGGTGAGCGGGCGGCACCAGGCCAAGACAGGTGCAAGTGGGAGCCCCAATCGCCCCACATATGGCGACCAGTGGCAGCAGCGGGGGGCGGAGGGATGGGGCCACCGCCAGGCTCCCAAGAGCTGAGGGAGCTGGGTGGGTAGGGGGGAAAGGGATGGAGGTAGGCCAGTCCTGATTGATCGCCCCGCAGGTAGGATAGTGGAGCAGCTGAGGGGGTGGCACCAGGCCAAGGCAGGGTGCCAGGCGGGGCTGTGGGGCTGTGAAGCTGGGGACACGAGCTAGGGCCCAATCTCTGCAGGCCACCCCGAGGGACCCCACCTGTGCACAAATTCGTGCACCAGGCCTCTAGTAACAATATAAGCAAAGAAGTTCCTAGAAACCATATGCGATGGGTGCCTCAGAAGAATGCCCTTTTAAAGGCTCTACTCACACACTGTTTAGTTGATACAAACATTTGGCAGAGAGAAAACCATTCAGTCAATCAACCAGATGTTTAGTCTACCCTCTGCCAAACATCTGGGCAATTAATGGGATCATTTCCTTTTTATTAGGAAACCTGGTCACAGCAACCCAGATGTGCAATCACAGCATGAGAATACAGAATGAGGGTGATGGATTTCTTGACCCACCAGGATCCCCAGAGTGGGGCATTTTTCAGGTCAGTGTGGGTCAATTCAGCATCACTTCAGCTTGAGATTTGTTGGCTGTTTGTTGTTCTGAGACACTTTGATACCAACATATTTTTAAACCCCTACTTCATAAAGAGCAGGGGCCCTGAGTTGAAAAAGAATACCTTACTAACATTCAAGGATAGGAGGCCATTGGCTAAAAGCTACACTGGTTTCCTCCAAATTCTCATTAAGTGACCTTCCTCTTCTATTTCAGCTGCTGTGGGGGAAAACGTGCCGACATTTTGTTGGCATGGGCCTGGAGATTTTTAACAAGTACAGAACTTGGCTCCATTATAAAACATAATCCGTCTGAAAAAGAGAAATCATTTAATGGGCACTCTTTTAATTATAACAATTGGGAAAAGTGAGAAGTTGAGGACAATAGCAGATAGCATAAGAAGGTCACTTAATGAGAATTTTGTCTTTGGACTCCCTCCTGGTAGGTGAGCAGCCCTAAGGGTTGGAAAGGAAAATCAACATTTACCAACATTTTCCTCATCAATTCTAGTAAAAGACAAGGGGGAAGGAATAAGAGAATAAGCACAAGTAAAAAAGGGGTGGGGGAAATAAAGAATTCATTGTCTTGTATATTAAAGAATAACAGGGTAGCTATGACAATTATAAATTATTATATTCTCTGGGATTTTCTTCTAGGGCTGAAGGGGTCTCTGGAGAAAGATTACAGGCAGTCAGCCATAGGAACATTGCAGAATCTGGTCTAGGAATCTCCAGAAAGCTAGATCTACAACTTTGCTGATAGCCTCATAGGGAGACTGTCCTCTAAATAGTAGAGTGCCATCTTAGTTTGTCTTCCTTTCTTACAGTAATAACAATGGTAATGCCTTACAGGTGTTCAGAATATATAGTTTTTGATCCTTGCATTTTGAAGTGCACAGTTCAGTATAAAGGAAACAACAGGAGGAATGCAAATATGTACTCCAAATGGACTGGAGTGAAAAAATACGGGAAAGAAAGAAACCAGGTTTTGTTTTAAGGTCACTGCATTGATAAACTCTTCTTCATAAGAAGGGCAATTCATTCAGAACAGAGCTTTGCCCACATGTAATGCATAGCTCAGCTCAGGCCAAATCTGAGGAGTGACATTTGGAAGAACCTTACCACGTAGAGGAATTGACTGGAATTTTTAAGGTCAACGTTATTAAGGCATAGATTAATTAAAATAAAATTCATCCTTTTTAGGTGTAAAGTTTTATTAGTTTAAATTTACTCATTTACAAAAATATAAATAATTTTTGTTTACTGTTTGTTTGATTTTTTAAAAATCCAAATCTTAAGAAACACATAGGATTTATTCTCTATGGCCAGGTACACATTTTCTGAGCATCAACCAGGCAAAGTCACTGAAGAAAAATCTCTCCTTGAAGTTTTTATTTTCATTCTATTCTTTTCTAAACTACCTGGGCAATCCAGTACAGCTGTTTCTCAGGGGCCATCCCCTTTCCCTCAAATGCACTCTCATCTCAGCCTTGCTTTGAAGCTAATCATGAATGCCTTCTGACCCTGAATTGCATTAATATCATGAAACCCAGCACTTTCTTTCATTGAGCACTTTATGAACACACCAAAGGCATTCACCTCCCACTTGGCACAGCTCTCCCAAATGCATTTAACACAATCACTCCCTCCTTCTGAAACACTTTCTTGGCCTGGCCCTGGGTATAACATTGTTTCTCTTGGGTTTCAGATCCATTGGCTAGTTTCTCCTCATCTAATTGGACTTCACAGGCTGAAATACTCCAAGGCTTAGGCATTAAATCTCTACTCTTCTTACCTACACTCACCTCCTAGGTAATCTCATTTAATCCTGTTGCTCTAAATACCACCTACACACTGATGACTCCCAAATTTGTACTTCCAGAACTAAGTTCTACCTTGAACTACAGAAAAATATATACAACTATTTGCTCAACATTTTCACTTGGATGTATAAAAGTTATCTCAAACTAAGGCATCCAAATTAGAAGGGAGAAGGAAAACTGCCATTATTTGTAGATGACAGGGTAATTAGTCAAGAAAAAGAAATAAAAGGCACTCAAATCAGAAAGAAAGAAGTGAAATTGTCTCTATTTGCTGAAGACATAATATTACATATAGAAAACCCTAAAGATTCAACAAAAAATAGTAAAAGCTAATAAATGAATTCAGTAAAGTTATAGAATACAGAATCAACATGTGAAAATAAGTTGTATTTCTATACACTAACAATTACATGTCTGAAAAAGAAATAAAGAAAATAATCTCATTTATAATAGCAGTAAAAACTCATAAATAAACAATAAAATTCTGAGAAATAAATTTAATCAAGGAGGTAAAAGAACTGTATACTAAAAACTGAGGCACTGATGAAAGACATTGAAGAAAACAACTTAATAAATGAAAAGACATTCTATGTTCACAAATTAGAAGAATTAATATTGTTAAAATGTCCATGCTACCCAATAGGATCCATAGATTCTATAAAAATCCATAAAAAAATTCTAAAGGCATTTTTCAAAGAAATTTTTTTAAAAAACCTAACATTTGTATAAAACCATATAAGTCCCCAAATAGCCAAAGCAACCTTGGAAAAAAAAAAAAAGCTGGAGGTATTTCACTTCTTGTTTTCCAACTTTATTACAAAGTTATAATAATCAAAACAGCATGGTACTGGCATAACAATAGACACATAGACCAATGGAACAGAATCAAGAACCCAGAAATAAATCCACATGTAAATAATTAACTAATATATATCAAGGAAGCCAAAAATACTCAATAGGAAAAGGATGGTCTCTTCAATAAATGGTCTGGGAAAGCTAGATAATTACATGCAAAAGAATGGGATGGGACCCCTACCTTATATCACTCAAAAAAACTAATTAAGTAAAAATGGATTAAAGACTTAAATGTGAAACCTGAAACTATAAAACAGGAAAAATATCCTTGACATCTGTCTTAAAAATGATTTTTTTTTAATATGACACTTAAGCCCAAGCAACAGAAGCAAAAATAAACCAGAGTCTACATAAAACTAAAATGTTTCTGCACAGCAAAAAAGAACAACAACAACAAAATGAAAACAAAACCTATGGAATGGAAGAAAATGTTTGCAAATCACATATCTGATAAGGGTTAATATTTTAAATATATAAAGAACACATACAATTTAGTAGCAAAAAATATGATTTAAAAGTGGGCAAATAACCTAAATCTAGTAGAGATTTTTCCAAAGGAGAAATTCAAATGGGCAATAGTACATAAAAAGTGCTCAACATTCCTATATAATAAAAGGCTAATATGCAAATTGGCCAAATGGTGGAACAACTGATCCCTATGATGCGCACTGACCACCAGGGGGCAGACACTCAATGCAGGAGCTGCCCCCTGGTGGTCAGTGCGCTCCCATGGGGGGTGGGGGGGTGCCACTCAGCCAGAAGCCAGGCTCACGGGTGATAATCAAAGTGGTGGTAGCAGGAGCCTCTCCCACCTCCACGGAAGAACTAAGGACCCCTCGGGGGATGTCTGCAGGGAGCAGGCCTAAGCTGGCAGGTGGATATCCCCTGGGATCCTGGACTGTGAGAGGGTGCAGGCAAGGCTGAGGGACCTCCCCCCAGTGCACAAATGCCATGCACTGGGCCTCTAGTCATTAATAATCAGGGAAATGTAAATCAAAACCACAATAAGAAACCACCTCACATCTGTTAGAATGACTATTATCAAAAGACAAGAGATACAAGTATTGATGAGAATGTGCAGAAAAGGGAGCCACTTATACTGTTGATGGGAGCATAAATTGGCATGGCCACTATGTACAAAAGTATCAAAATTCCTCCCAAAATGAAAAATAAAATTATCATATAATCCAACAATCTGATTTTGGGTATATATCCAAAGGAAACTAAATCACTATCTCTAAAAGATATTTGCACTCCTATGTTCTTTGCAGCATTATTCACAACTAGGGGCCTGGTGCATGAAATTCGTAAACTGGGGGGCAGGGGTCCCTCAGCCCAGCCTGCCCCCTCTCACATACTGGGAGCCCTCAGGGGATGTCCTACTGACGGCTTAGGCCCACAGGGAGCAGGCCTAAGCCGCAGTCTGGCCTCCCTCGGTGGGAGGCAACCAGGTTGATCAGGGGAAGGCACCAGCCCCATCACCCTGCTGCTGCAGCCACTGCCAGTCACCGCAGCCACCAAGGTGTTTTCATCAACATGGACTCCAGTCCCTTCACCATGAAAAAATGACAACTTTCTTCAGGCATTTTCAAGATGTGTCTTTCATAGGATATGACATTTCTTCCTTCCTTCCTTCCTTCCTTCCTTCCTTCCTTCCTTCCTTCCTTCCTTCCTTCCTTCCTTCCTTTCTTTCTTTTTTTATCCTCACCTGAGGATATGTTTCCATTGAATTTTAGAGAATGTGGAAGAGAAAGGGAAAGACAGAGAGAAACATCAAAGTGAGAGGAACACTTTGATTGGTTGCCTCCTGCATGAGCCCTGACCTGGGCCCCACCCAGGGAGGAGCCTGCAACCTAGGTACATGCCCTTGATCAGAATCGAACCCAGACCCTGCTGTCGGCAAGCCTAGGCATTATCCCACTGAGCCAAACCAGCTAGGGCAGGATTTGACATTTTTTAACCCTCCAGCAGCAGACCTTCATTTTTTTCTCCAGGAGTGTGGTGAAAAAGCCCTAGATCACCTTTTTGGATTCTTATACCCAAGTTACTAAGAATATTACCAGTGGCATACAAGGAGCTTAGCCAATGAGCAGACAGAAAAGATGTTTCCTCTGTAGTTCACACCTATCGCCTCCGATCTCCGGCTACACCCCTGCCAAGGCCTAAAGCCTCCGGGCCTGGGCAGGGGCCCCCCAGCTCCCTTCGATCGCCGGCTCCGCCCCTGCCAAGGCCTAAAGCCTCGGGACCTGGGCAGGGGTCCCCCAGCTCCCTCTGATCGTGGGCTCCGCCCCTCCCTAGGCCCCAAGCCTCTGGCCAAGGTTTGGGGCCTGGGCAGGGGCCCCCCAGCTCCCTCTGATTGCCCACTCCGCCCCTGCCTAGGACCAAAGACTCTGTCCGAGGCTTGGGGCCTGGGTAGGGCCCCCCCCTGCCAGCTCTCTCTGATCGTGGGCTCCGCCCCTGCCTAGGAGCCCCCTCGCTCAGGCCCTTCCCAGGTTGCTCAGGACCCACGGGGGGCCTACCTCGGTGTGGCCTGGGTGCTGAGAAAGTTCCCAGGACCCAGGCTGCTGGGCACCTACGTACGCAAATTAACCTCCATCTTTGTTGGGTTAATTTGCATACTCACTCTGATTGGCTGTGGGCATAGCAGAGGTACAGTCAATTTACATGTTTGTCTATTATTAGGTATGATGCTAGCCAAGACATGGAAACGACCTAAGTTTCTATCTACATATAAGTGGATATAGATATATGTATCCATTATACATATAATGGAATATTATTTGCCATTGAAAAAGAGGAAATCCTGCCATTTGTGACAACACGGATGAACCTTGAGGGCATTATGATAAGTGGAATAAGTCAGACAGAGAAAGACAAATACTGTATCATCTCACTTACATTGAATCTACAAAAGTTAAACTCATAGAAATAGAGAGTAGATTTGTAGTTGGCAGGAGCTGGAGGTGGGATCATGAGGAGATGGCGAGATATTGTCAACGGGTACAAACTTTCAGAAACAAGATGAATAAGTCTTGGGGGTCTAATGTACAACATGCTGACTAATAAACAATACAGTGTAATATACTTAAAATTTGCTAAGAGATCTAAGGTAACCCTTGTGCACTGTTGCTGGGACTGCAGATTGGTAGAGCCACTGCGGAAAGCAGTATGAAGTTTTACCTTAAAAAACTTAAAATGGAACTGTCTTATGGCCCAGCTATTCCACTTCTGGGAATTTATCTGAAGAAATCCAAAACACTAATTTGAAAGAATATATGCACCCCTGTGTTAATTGCAGCATTATATATAATAGCCAAGATTTGGAAGCAGCCCAATGTCCAGCATTAGATGAGTGTATAAAACAGCTATGGTACATTTATACAAGGGAATATTACTCGGCTGTAAGAAGGAAGAAATTTTTACCCTTTGCAATAGCATTGATGGACCTGGAGAACATTATGCTAAGTGAAATAAGCCAGTCAAAGAAAGATAAGTGCCATATGATTTCACTCATATGGGGAATTTAATGAACAAACTGGAATAACAAGTAAATTAGAGACAGACTCATAAGAGAGCAGACAGGCAGCTTTGATGGGGAGAGATTGAGCAAAAAAGAAAAAAAAAGAGAAAGAACTCATGGACAGAGACAACAGTGTGGTGATTTCAGGGGAGGAGGGGGTGGGGAGAGATGGAAGAGGGTACAGGGGTCATAAATGGTGATGGAAAAATTAAACTAAAATACAGAGACATTTTCAAAATAAAAATGATCTAGATATGTATATCAAATTTTCATGTACACTATAAACTTACATAATGTTATTTGCTAGTTTTACCTTAATAAAGCTGAGTGAGACTCATTGTTGGTGAAATTTTATTTCCTGGAGATTTCAGAGCAACCTCTTCAGTGACAGCTGTGGGGTTCCGACAGAGGAATGGACTGGGTTAGAGCTGAATTTGGTTACCAGCATTCACTGAAACTGACAGATGGTATGACACTGGACAACCTCTTCATATAACCAAATATGCTCTGTCTAACCAAGTTGTCAAAATTAAATAAAATCATATAAGAGAGATGTCCTGGCACATCTAGGGACAATACATGTTTGCTGAAAAGCTGAAATGCTCCCCAGCG
The DNA here is from genome assembly GCF_027574615.1 of Eptesicus fuscus. Lineage (NCBI taxonomy): Eukaryota > Metazoa > Chordata > Mammalia > Chiroptera > Vespertilionidae > Eptesicus > Eptesicus fuscus. The sequence goes on from NC_072487.1 coordinate 28,606,826, forward strand.
CTGCTCCAAATCCCACCTGCATTAGGTGGAGCTGCTGCTTCCTTCCTGTGAGTGCCATTTCCTCAAAGTCTGAACTGTTTTCAAAGGAACAGGTGATGAGGGAGCAGATCTGAGAGACTGATCGAAGACCTAAGTAGAGATGCATGTTTGTATGTGGTAGGAGGACAGAGGGGTGTCAAAATCTGTTCCTTTGCATTGCCATCTGGGAAGGTCCACACCTGGGGAACAAGGCTGGAGGCCTTTTCTCTTCTCCTTCCCTCTAATTCTATTTCACACCAGATCATACAAAGCTTCTAGGGTGCTCTGTCTTCCACTTCTCTCACTGGGAACAAAGGGACAGCTTCCTCAGACATGTCTGACTTCATCTGAATCTCAGAAGTCCTAGCATGTCTGCCCTCGCATACGGCAGTGTGGGTGGGGAGCAGCTGTGGGAAGAGGAGACAAGAGGAATTGTTGGTGGCTTTTCCTCCTCGGGCATGTCTATGCCTAGGGGGAAACAGCCACAAGCTGAGGCAGGGGCAAAGAACCCTGAGGTTTCCCATGGGATCCCCTCAGAGAGCAGACCTCTTGAAGGAAGCAGGAAGAGGATGGCCTACAAACCAACACTTGCTAGCCAGCCCAAGACTCATCCTAAATGTCCTAATACTAGTCTTTCAGGGCCTTAAGAAATCAAGGAGAGCAAGGAGGTCATAGGCAAACTTTTAATTATTGGGTACCTAGTATATAGAAGGCTGACTAGTATCAGCATTACATCCTTGGCTCATTTTGTCCTTTTAACAGCTCTGTAAAGTTAGTGGTAAGCATTATTCGTATTTTAATTGGAACTCATAGAGGTTAAGGAACTTGCCCAAAGTTACTCAGCAAGTGCAGTCATTTCATCTCTCCCTGCTGTTTAAGAAAATTAGGTTGCCAAAGATCCTGCCTATTGCTGTGAGGCATGGGCACCCAGAGCAGGTCATTTTGTCTCTTGATGGGGGTATTTTGGCTAAAACCTTTGCACACTACTGCTTGACAATCAAGTACATCAAAATGACATCAGGAACGGGTGTACAAGTGTGAGTGCTGAGGACTTGTCTCAGCTCACAATGTGGACACAATCATTGAGAAGAAGAGATGAAGAAGAGCCCATTCCTGGCAAGGGGAAAATTGATGCTGTGAAAAGGACAATAGCAAAGACACCATCTAAGTATTATAAATTAAGGTTCCTCCTGGGGAAATCTACAAAGTATAAACAGTGGGCAGCTAACCATGTTGACTGTAACTAAAGTCAGGCCACACCTACAATACTATGAGCTCATAGACGCTTGAGAAAGTTCTCTTGCTTGCATAAAATGTATCTAACAGACTAAAAGAAAAGGCCAAATATTTTTGATGGGGAGAATTCAGACTGAAGGAGAGCGACAGTCTTTAAAGCTCTTTCTTCCTCCTGCCCCAATTTCCCAGCCTTATTCCAGGTATCCACCCCCATCCCCTTCATCCTAGGTGCTGCATCCTCCACAGCTTTGGGCATTCACTGCCACCGATTTCAGTACTGCCAGGCACTACCCGTTATAGTGGCAAGAATACAGAACTTGAAGTGGTAGAGTTTCAGCTCAAACCACGACACGGACACTCACAAGAAAGGAGAGCTTAAACAAGTCACTTACCCTCTGAAGTTCAGGTTCCTTACCTGAGAAATGAGGAGGTTTCTAAGAGAACTAAATGAGATAAAATGAGAAAATCAGCCAGCACGCTGGTTCAATGAATCGTATCAGGTATTGCACCTGGAGGGCTGGTTATTGTTTCCCTTCTGATCCCTAAGTTTTGTAAAAGTTTAAGAGCTGAGCTATCAGAGGGACATGAAGAGGAGAAATAAAGATGGCAAGGCCTCTCTATGTTTTTCCTTCCTCTTATATTTTCAGCATCCAAAGAATTTAGGACTCCACGAGCCATGTTACATCTGAAGAAACAGGCCCAGAGTCTGGCTTGCTGTTACCAATCAGTATGACTATGGCAGTGGGTCAAGGATTCATGAGCATGGAGTCTAGAGAAAAGGAACAAAGACAGGAATGAAAGCAGACATGTCATCATGCTCAGCAACAACTGGGGATCAGTGTGGGAGACCAGGCCTTGGCCAGATCAGCCATGCAATCACATGTGCTCACTGTCTGGCTAAGGCCAAGGCAAGTCCATAAAGGGAATGTTGCCTTACCACCAGCCTGGCTTTTATCCAAATAGCCAGGCTTGTCCATAGCACTAAACCAGAAAAGAGTCTTGAGGAGCCTCAGGCCCTTTAAGACTTCACGAAGCCTCAGTGTGGATGGATTCAAGGAGACAGGAGAGGAAAAATATCAGTGAAGATGGCTGTTATCCCCTGACAGATTAAAATAAAAGAAATTGCTGGATCAGGATTGATTAAATCATGAGCCCTCCCACTTACAGACTGGCTTAGGTTGTAACTGTAAGATTATTTTTTTACTGTCTTTTTAGTTTATTTTTTCTTTACTTTTTTATTATTTACACAATTACCAATTCCCACCTTTCCCCCCACTTTGTTCCACCACCCAGCCCCTGCCCCCTATTCCCTCTGGCTATCATTACACTATTGTCTGTATCTATGGGCTATGCATATATGTTCTTTGGCTAATCCCTTCACCTTATTTCATCCAGTCCCCCTCCCCCCTCTTCTCTGACTGCTGTCAAACTGTTCCATGTTTCTGTTTTGTTAGTTTATTGTTTATTAGATTCCACATATAAGTGAGATCGTATAGTATTTGTCTTTCTCTGACTGGCTTATTTCACTTAGGATAATAATCTCCAGGTCCATACATTTTCATAAAAGGTGAGATTTACTTATTTTTTACAGTTGTAATATTCCATTGTGTAAATGTATCACATCTATTTTATCCACTCATCTACTGATGAGCACTTGGACTGTTTCCAGATCTTGGCTACTGTAAATAAAGCTGCTATGAACATAGAGGTGCATATATTCTTTCAAACTGGAGTTTCTGGATTCTTAGGATATATCCCCAGAAGTGGGATTGCTGATCAAAAGGCATTTCCAATTTAAAATTTTGAGGAAACTCCACACTGTTTTCCACAGTGGGTGCACCAGTCTGCATTCCCATCAACAATGCAGTAAGGTTGCCTTTTCTCCACATCCTCACCAACACACTGTTTATTGATTTATTGATGGTTGCCATTCTGATAGGTGTGAGGTGATATCTCACTGTGGTTTTAATTTGCATCTCTCTGATGATTAGTAACGTTGATAATTTTTCCATATGTCTGTTGACCATCTGTATGTCCTCTTTGGAGAACTGTCTATTCAGGTCCTTCGTCCATTTTTAAATTGGATCGTTTGTCTTCCTCGTATTGAGTTGTATATGTTCTTCATATATTTTGGAGGTTAATCCCCTATCAGATGTATCATTGTCTCTCCATATAGTGTGTTCCCTTTTCATTTTGTTGATAATTTCTTTTGCTGTGCAGAAGCTTTTTAGTGTAATGTAGTCCCATTTGTTTATCTTCTCATTTGTTTCCCTTGCCCTAAGAAAAATATCAGCAAAAATACTGCTCCAAGATATGTCTGAGATATTACTGCCTATGTTTTCTTTTAGAATGTGTATGGTTTTGCAACTTACATTTAAGTCTTTCATCTACTTTAAGTTTGTTCTTGTGTATGGTGTAAGTTGATGGTCTAATTTCATTTTTTTGCATATAACTGTCCAATTTTTCCAACAACATTTATTGAAGAGACTGTCCTTACCACACTGTGTGTTCTTTGTATATTCTTGCCTCCTTCGTCAAATATTAATTGACCATATAGGTGTGGGTTGATTTCCAGACTCTGTTCTATTAATCTATATGCCTGTTCTTATGCCAATATCAGCCTGTTTTGATGACAATGGCCTTGTAATATAGTTTGATATCAGTTGTGATACCTCCAACTTTGTGGGGGTTTTTTTTCCTCAAGATTTGGAATTTTTGTTCAAGATCTGTGAAACATTGGTATTTTAACAGAAATTGCATTGAATCTATAAGTTGCTTTGGATACTATGAACATTTTAATGATGTTAATTCTTTCAATCCACGAACACAGTATATGCTTCCACTTATCTTTATCTTCCTCAGTTTTTTTTTTTTTTTTTCTTCAGTGTCCTATAGTTTTCTGAGTACAGGTCTTTTCACCTCCTTTGCTGGAAGCCAATTCCAGTATGTCATAATTACAAGGGTTTTATCAAAAGGTTGATGAAACTTGGGGGCTCAATAAGGGCTGTCACATATGTAATTACCTGTTGGAATGACTAATAAGCACTTCCTCCAAACCTGAATAGGATGATTGCTTGCTGCCAAACAGCTCAGGGCTTCTTAATCTACATGTTATTGCCTCCTGTTGGCCAAACACCTGAACAGCTGTAGGCTATTCCCCAAACTGACAATGCTTCTGTAAACCCTACCCTTTGAAGCCCTACCCTTTGAAGTGTATTATCTCCACCTTGCCTTAGGACAATTTGTGTTAATAAAAGCATGGGGTCCTGAGACAAGAAGTCTTTAGCTCCTTTAGCTGAAGCTCCTCTGACCCCCAATGCCTTTCAAAACTATCTTTCGTCTTTGGACTCCTACTTGATCTATGCACAGTCTTTCTCCAGATTGCTGAACCCTTTGTAATGCTGGGACAAGAACCCCGGCACTCCATGGCTAAATTTATTTCTAGGTACCTTATTTTTGTTGGTGGTGCAATAGTAAATGGGATAGTTTCCTTAGTTTCTCTTTCTGATACTTCATTATTGGTTTACAGAAATGATTTATGGATATTAAGTTTGTATCCTGCCCCTTTGCCAATTTCATTTATGAGATCTAGTAACTTTTTGGTGGAGTCTATAGGGTTCTCTATGCACAATATCATGTCATCTGCAAATAAGGACAGTTTTACTTCCTTATTTCCCATTTGGATGCCCTTTATTTCTTCTTCTTGTCTGATTACCCTGTTGAGCATATGCCCTTTAGTGGTCAGTGCCCCCTGGTGGTCAGTGTGCCGTTCGATTAATTTGCATATTAGCGTTTTATTATATAGGATACTTTGATTCAGTTCTGTCACTTGAAGGCACCTCTCTCAGTAATTCACTTGAGATCCAAAGCTGCCATAGTTTCCCTTCATACCACAGACTATAGTTGTGCAGTTGTGTGATCATTTGACTTTTTCTGTCTCCTACACTAGAGAGTAAGCTTTTTGTTTACTATTGTTCCAGGGGCACCAGCTTAGTACATGGTTCGATAAATACTGATGGAATAGATGGATGCTTCTACAATATCATGCAATCTAGGGTTCCTTAGTAAAGTGGTAGCATAGAAACAATCTTAAAAACTTAAAGCCTTTTTCTTTTTTTTCTACAAATCACTTTTTTTATTAAGGTATTATATGTGTACATATCTTACCATTGCCCCCCCCACCCCACTCCCATATATGCCCTCACCCCCAGAGTTTTGCATCCATTGGTTATGCTTATATGCATGCATACAAGTCCTTCGGTTGATCTCTTATCTTCCCCACATCTCCCTAACCTTCCTGCTGTAATTTGACAGACTGTTTGATGCTTTACTGCCTCTGTATCTATCTTTTTGTTCAACAGTTTATAATGTTCTGCATTATCCATAAATGAGTGAGATCATGTGGTATTTTTCTTTCATTGACTGGCTTATTTCACTCAGCATAATGTTCTCCAATTCCACCCAGGTTGCTGCAAATGGTAAGAATTCCTTCTTTTTATGGCAGAATAGTATTCCATTGTGTAGATGTACCACAGTTTTCTGATCCAGTAATCTGCTGATGGGCACCTAGGCTGTTTCCAGATCTTAGCTATTGTAAATTGTGTTGCTATGAACATAGGGGTGCATATATCCTTTCTGATTGGTGTTTCTAGTTTCTTCGGATATATTCCCAGGAGTGGGATTACTGGGTCAAATGGGAGTTCCATTTTCAGTTTTTTTGAGGCAACTCCATACTGTTCTTCACAGTGGCTGCACCAGTCTGCATTCCCACCAGCAGTGCACGAGAGTTCCATTTTCTCTGCATCCTCGTCAACACTTGTTGTTTGTTGATTTGTTGTTTGTTGATTTGTTGATTCTGACAGGTGTGAGATGGTACCGCACTGTTGTTTTGATTTGCATCTCTCAGATAATTAGTGACGTTGAGCATGTTTTCATGTGTCTCTTGGCCTTCCTTCTGTCTTCTTTTGAAAAGATTCTATTTAGGTCCATTGCCCATTTTTTTATTGGATCATTTATCTTCCTTTTATTAAGTTGTATAAGCTGCCTGTAGATGTTGGAGATTAAACCTTTATCAGTGATGCCATTTACAAATATGTTCTCCCATGCAGTGGGCTTTCTTGTTGTTTTGTTGATAGTTTCTTTTGCTGTAAAAAAGCTTTTTATTTTGATGTAGTCCCATTTGTTTATTTTCTCTTTAGCTTCCATTGCCCTAGGGGCAGTATCGGTAAAGAAGTTCTTTTGGCATATGTCTGAGATTTTGCTGCCTGTGGATTCCTCTAGTATTTTTATGGTTTCCCGTCTTATGTTTAAGTCCTGTATCCATTTTGAGTTTATTTTTGTGTATGGTGTAAGTTGGTGATCTAGCTTCATTTTTTTGCATGTATCTGTCCAATTTTTCCAACACCATTTATTGAAGAGACTGTCTTGATTCCATTGTATGTTCATGCCTTTGTCAAATATTAATTGAGCATAGTGGTTTGGGTCAATATCTGGATTCTCTATTCTATTCCATTGATCTATATGTCTGTTCTTGTGCCAGTACCAGGCTGTTTTGAGAATAGTGGCTTTGTAATACAGCTTGAAATCTGGTATTGAGATCCCTCCTACTTTATTCTTCTTTCTCAGGATTGCTGTGGCTATTTGGGGTCTTTTTTTATTCCAGATGAATTTTTGGAGAGTTCTTTCAAGGTCTGTGAAATATGCCGTTGGTATTTTAATGGGGAGTTCATTGAATCTATAGATTGCTTTGGGTAGTATGGACATTTTAATGATGTTGATAATACCAATCCATGAACATGGTATGTTCTTCCATCTGTTTACGTCTTCCTCTATCTCTTTTTTCAGTGTCCTGTAGTTTTCCACGTATAGGTCTTTTACCTCCTTAGTTAAGTTTATTCCTAGGTATCTTAATTTTTTTGGTGTGATGGTAAATGGGATTGCCTTTTTAGTCTCTCTTTCTGTAAGTTCACTATTGGTGTATAGAAAGGCCATAAATTTCATGGCGTTAATTTTGTATCCTGCTACATTGCCAAATTCATTTATTAAGTCTATTAGTTTTTTGACGGAGTCTTTCGGATTTTTTATGTACAATATCATGTCATCTGCAAATAAAGACAGCTTTACTTGTTCTTTTCCAGTTTGGATGCCTTTTATTTCTTCTTGTCTAATTGCAATGGCTAATACTTTCAGTACTATGTCAAACAGGAGTAGTGAGAGTGGGCATCCCTGTCTTGTTCCTGTTCTTAGGGGAAATGTTTTTAGTTTTTGTCCATTGAGTATGATGTTTGCTGTGGGTTTATCATATATCGCTTTTATTATGTTGAGGTATGAGCCTTCTATTCCCACCTTGTTGAGAGTTTTTATCAAAAAAGGGTGTTGGATTTTGTCAAATGCTTTTGTCTGCATCAATTGATATGACTATGTGATTTTTATCTCTCAATTTGTTTATGTGATGTATCACGTTTATTGATTTGCAGATATTGTACCATCCTTGCATTCCTGGGATAAATCCTACTCGGTCATGGTGTATGATCTTTCTGATGTACTGCTGGAGCTGATTTGCTAGAATTTTGTTGAGGATTTTGGCATCTATGTTCATGAGGGATAATAGTCTGTAATTCTCTTTCATTGTGTTGTCTTTATCTGGTTTTGGTATTAGGGTGATGCTGGCTTCATAGAAGGAGCTTGTAAGTGTTCCTTCCTCTTGAATTTTTTGGAATAGTCTGAGGAGGATAGGTTTTAGTTCTTCCTTGAATGTTTGGTAAAACTCTCCTGTGAAGCCGTCAGACCCCGGGCTTTTGTTTGCCAGAAGCTTTTTGATGACTGCTTCAATTTCGTCCATAGTTACTGGCCTATTGAGCTGTTTAGATTCTTCCTGATTGATTTTTGGAAGGTTATATTTTTCTAGGAATATGTCCATTTCCTCCAGGTTGTCCAGTTTGTTGGAATAGAGTTGTTCATAATATTTTGTAACAATACTTTGTATCTCAGTGGGGTATGTTGTTATTTTACCTCTTTCATTTCTGATTTTGTTTATTTGGGTCCTCTCTCTTTGCTTCTTGGTGAGCCTGGCTAGAGGTTCATCAATCTTGTTTATCCTTTCAAAGAATCAGCTCTTGGTTTTGTTGACCTTTTGTATTGTTTCTTTGGTCTCTATGTCGTTTATCTCCGCTCTGATCTTTGTTATTTCCTTCCTTCTGGTTACACTGGGCTTTTCTTGCTGCTCTTTTTCTAACTCTTTGAGTTGTAGGGTTAGGTAATTTATTACCATTGTTTCTTGTTTTTTGCAATAGGCTTGTAGAGCTATGAACTTCCCTCTCAAGACTGCTTTCGCTGTGTCCCATAGATTATGGATTGTTGTTTTCATTGTCATTTGTTGCCATGATGTTTGTTATTTCTTCCTTGATCTCTCTGGTGACCCAGTCCTTGTTTAATAGCATGCTGTTTAGTATCCATGTGTTTTATTTCTTTGGATTGTTTTTATTGTAGTTGATTTCCAGTTTTATGCCACTATGATCTGAGAAGATGCTTGATATAATTTCTATCTTCTTGGATTTGAAGAGACTTTGCCTGTGACCCATCATATGGTCTATCTTTGAAAATGACCCATGTGCACTTGAGAAGAATGTATATTCTGTGGCTTTGGGGTGAAATGTTCTGAAGATGTCAATTAATTCCATCTGGTCTAGTGAGTCATTTAGGATTGATGTTTCTTTGCTGATTTTTAGTTTAGAGGATTTGTCCAATGGTGATAGTGGGGTATTAAAGTCTCCTACTATGATGGTATTGCTATTAATCTCTCCCTTGATATCCTCCAGGAGTTTTTTATGTATTCGGGTGCTCCTATATTGGGTGCGTATATGTTTATCAGAATTATTTCTTCTTGTTGGATTTCTCCCTTTAGTATTATGAAGTGGCCTTCTTTATCTCTTGTTATGGCATTTACTTTGAGGTCTATTTTGTCAGATATAAGTATTGCTACCCCAGCTTTTTTTTCATTTCCATTTGCCTGAAAGATATTTTTCCATCCCTTCACTTTCAATCTGTGTGAGTCTCTTGTTCTGAGGTGGGTCTCTTGTAGACAGCATATACATGAGTGATGTTTTTTTATCCATTCAGCCACTCGATGTCTTTTGATTGGAGTATTTAGTCCGTTTACATTTAAAGTTATTACTGAAAGGTATTTGTTTGTGGTCATATCTATTTTTGTGTCTGTATTCCTTCTTACCTGTTTATTTCTTCTTTTTACAGTATTCCCTTTAGCAATTCTTGCATTGCTGGTTTGGTGGTGATAAACTCCCTGAGCCTTTTTTTGTCTTCGAAGCACCTGATTTCCCCTTCAATTTTGATTGATAGCCTTGCTGGATATAGTATTCTTGGATTCAGTCCTTTGCTTTGCAACACTTTGTATACCTCCTTCTATTCTCTTCTAGCTCGTTGTGTTTCTGTTGAGTAATCATTTGACAATCTGATGGGTGTTCCTTTGTAGGTAACTCTCTGTCTCTCTCTTGCCACCTTTAAGATTCTCTCTTTATCATTTATATTTGCCACTGAAATTATGACATGTCTTGGTGTGGGTCTTTTGGGGTTGATCCTGCTTGGGACTCTCTGTACTTGCGTAACTTTTATCTTTCCCATATCCGGGAAGTTTTCTGTCATTATTTCTTCAAGTAGATTTTCTAATCCCTGCTGCTCTTCTTGTCCTTCTGGCAGCCCTATTATACGCATGTTACTTCGTTTCATGTTGTCCCGAAGCTCCCTTAGGCTTTCCTCCTGCTTTTTAATTTTTTTCTCCAATTGCTGTTCAGATTGAGCTTGTTTCTGTACCTGATCTTCTAACTCACTAATTCGGTCCTCTGCTTCTTGTAGTCTACTGTTGAAACTTTCCATGGTGTTTTTGATTGTAGCTATATCACTTTTCATTTCTTCCTGATTCTTGCATAAGTTGTTGATTTTCTCATCCATCCAATGTATAAATTCCACGACCATTACTCTGAACTCTTTTTCGGTCACGTTGCAAGCTTCAGTTTCACTAATTTCCTTTCTTGGTGACTCCTCATTTTCTTTTCTCTGTGAATTGTTTCGTCTCCCCATTCTGACTATCACCAGAAAGCTCAAGCTTCTGTTTGCGTGGACCTGGGCCATGTGCTATGGGGACTTCGCTCCACCCAAGTTTCAATGAAGTGCTCTGACACTAGGACATGTGGCTGACGTTGGTTGGTGGGAACCAGGCTTGCCCAGGGTCAGTGTCCCCAGTGTTCTGTGTGGTCTTGTGTGCACACTTAGAATCAGAGGCCCTGTCTGCACCACACTGTTGGTATGTGCTGAAAATGAGATCCTTAGCATGTGCCAGGAGTCAGAGTTTCCCTGTGTCTGCACCAAGAATCGAGTGTCAGAGTCTCTGTTGCCTCGTGTCTCATTGAGAATCAGGGTCCCTGTGTGTGCATGCACCAACAATTGGAGTCACTGGCTCTTAGTGTGAATGCACTGTGAGTCAGGGATCCCAAGCAGCTATGTCCAGCGTGCCAAATTCCCTGAAGTGGAGCTGCGTCCTCTGTGTGCTCTCTCTACTGAGCCAAACCGGCTAGGGCTTTGCACACTCTCAAATTCCTGAAGGGGAGCTTCCTCTGTGCACTCTCCCGGATTCCCCGAAGGGGAGCGGAGTCTGTCCTGCACGCCAAATTCCCCAAAGGGGAGCCCCTCTGTGTGCGCTCTAAGATTCCCTGAAGGGAGCTGTGTCCCATAAGCCAAATTCCCCCAAATTCCCTGAAGGGGAGCCCTCTGTGTGCACTGTCAGATTTCCCCTAAGGGGAGCTGCGTCTGTCCTGCATGCCAAATTCCCTAAAGGGGAGCACGTCCGTGTGCGGGCTCTCTGCAGCTTGGGCGAGGGGCGGGTCTATCAGTTACTATGGCGCTATCCACGAGCCTGCACAGATGGGGATAGGCTCTTTGACTCACGGAAATCTGCTGCTGGGAAGTCTGGATTCTTGTCTGTTAGTCTGAAGCTGTGATAGCAGTTCTCTGTCCCCAGTGGCTGCAGGGTCCTGGTTTGTGTCTGAAGCCAGGATCCTAGTCTCAGGCAACTCTGTTTCTCAAGATGGCGTGGTCTCTGCGTCTGCATCAGCCACCAAGAAGTGTCTGCTTTGTGCGTGGGGCTCCGCCTTCTAGGACTGCCCGGTTAGGCAGCCCCTTGGAAGACCTGAAGAATCTAACTGACCCTAGCTCATACACACACACACACACACACACACACACACACACACACACCACAGACGTCTACATTCTCCTCTATGGGTTCCTCACTCACACACTCTCTCTCTCTACCTTCCTGCCAGTCGCCATCTTTTTCATCTAAAGCCTTTTTCTTAATAGTCTTTGGTCATGGTACCAATTTAACAGTTAGTTGGTGAGAAATATCCCAGGCCTTTAGAAGTTCTTGATTATAGTAATTTCCTGAAGTGTTTCTAAAAAGTCCTTCAAACTTTGCATGGCCAAACAGAAGTTTTGATAACCTCCCCCTTAAATAATATATTTGTCTCCCAGTAATTTCTCTTAATGTCTCAGGTCCTTGATGTCAACCTTGGCTCCTTTCCTTTTCTCCTCTACCAAATCTAATTTACCAGCAAGGCATGTTGGTTCTATCCTAAAAATACACCTGTAAACTGACTCTTCTCCCCTCCTCTGCTATCATCCCATTTGTAGTCTTAAATATGTCTCACCTGTACAATTTCAATAAGCTCCTATATGGTGTCCCTATTTCTGGTGTTGGCTCCCTCAGTCTGATCTTTACAGAATGGCCAAAGTAATTTTTCAAAATACATATATTAGGCCATATCATGCCCTTACTTAAACTTTTCCTTGCTTTCTTGGCTTTATTTTACTCTTAATATAAATACCATTCTTTTTCATTACTTCTTGCCTCCAATTTCATTCATTCTCATTTCTTTATATTCCCCTCCCCTCTCTTAATAATTTTCAGCCATAATGATGGCCTTCTCCCACTAACAGTCTGGCTTAGATATCTTGAGGCTCAATCTTACCATCTATAAAATGGGATGACAAAATTCATGTCTACAGTACTTATACTTCCAAAATTGTGCGAGTCTTAGAAAAAATAATGAGATTTTTTAAATGAAAGAATAAGCCAGTTTATAAGTAGTTAAGTGGGATCCTATAGGGCTCTCTCTACTAATATTAGAGTATACATATTAAAAGAAAGAAATTGCCTTAATCCTCAGTTTATAACTCTGACCTGATATTAAGGAATAATTGAATACTCTACTGTGATATATAATGATAGAGTGAAGCCTGGACTAGGGATCAGAAGCCGTGACTCAGATCTCTGGATCTCTTTCTTCAAGGTATGCATATTTTGGCAAGTCAACTAACCTCTCTGAGCATTCCCATCCCCTTTTCAGAGTTTTGGCAGTCGTAAAATGCAATCATGAAAGTGAACATATATTGTAATCTCTAAAGCCCTATATAAATGAAAGAATTCACTGTCATTATTATCATTCTCTTCGGTGTGGTTTACTCACCAAAGCACCATACAATGTTTCCACCAAGCCTGGATTATGTAATGTTCTTGATATCATTTGGTTTTAATTGAGCATAGCACAATGGTAAAAGCTCAGTCTACATCAACCTTGGATGATTTCATAAGTCTTGAAGCTGCCAGTCTAAATGTGGCAGATAGACAAGGCATAATCATGGGGATAGAGTGGCAACCACTACTCAGGGACTAGGAAGCTGCTGAAGTAACAGAGGGATCAACAGAACTCCCAATTGGTTTGGGCCATTCCATTCACAAGTGTTCTGTGACTAAGGTCTCCCAGAAGGATCTGGTCCCAGTAAAATTTAGACAAAGGAATCAAAGTGATTTGGTCAATGGGCATTAGGGTATTCTTGCAAAGGCAGTGGAATCATCAAATAGCACAATCAAAAACTCTGCCCTGTCTCCTCCTGTCCCCCGTCAAGATGCCAAAATGAAGACCAAAGCTGAAGAAGTCTTCAGGGAGTGTTGAGGGTCAGTAGCCTGGTAGTACTGACCTTAGAAGGTTGTGTATATTATCTTGAGGTTGCCCAGGGTTCTTTGCTGTAGTAGCCAAAGAACACCTGCTCTCCCAGATAATGGGGTGCAATTAACTAATAGGGATGAGTGATAGGCCTGTGCACTCAAGCAGTCAGGTAGCTCATAACTGTGGTTATAGTGCAGGCCAGTTCACCCAGGTCAAAGGCATGCTCCAAAACCAAAACCAACTCTACTCATACACTAAATCCACAAGCCAGGCAACTAATAGAAGCCAGGCTCCTAAACCAGGAAGGAAATTCGACAACTACCCAAGTAAAATGCACCAGACAAATTCAAGAGCCGAGAAGATAAATCTAGGAGCTAAGTTGCCAAACCAATACAGTGTTTAAAGCCAGCTGAGGTCCATAGCTGAATGGAAAGTTTAAATTTCCAGGGGCAATAAAGCTCTACCACAAAAAGCAGCCAAGAAATCAGGAAGAGTCATTTTGAAGTTGCCCTAAGCTTTCTTTTATTCAGCCTTTACATTCATGTATCAAGACAATGTTGGAGTAAAGAAATCAACAAGGAGTGTTGTCACATGACCAACTCCATTTTCTCCTTTTTCTCCACCACCAAATCTACTACTATTCCCAGACGGGAAGGAAATCCATGGAATTGTTATCAAAGGAGATGGATATAATGTTATTTGTTTCTTCAATGTACTTCTCCAAAATGTTCTCTAATAGATACATATCATTTTTTCATTAAGGATAAAATATATAATGCACTTAAAAAACATAAACAGAAGAACATCTATCATTTAAGTCTGTTTTCAATGCTGAGTACAATAGATACTTTTATAAAGATGCTATAGGCAGTTCCAATATGCCCAATTCTAATGTCACTTGTCTCTTTTGCCAAAAGGACACAATGAACTGTTTTCCAATAATGGTGATTCAAGTTACTGTATGAGGCTGGTAGGACTGCTTGAGTAAGCAGGACTTTGGGTTCTCTTTACATTATACCCCAAGGGCAGGAACCTCATTGACTACATATACTCTTTCTCTCTTAGGTCCCTGGAATATCTCTCATGCTTGAGACTGAGGAGAAAGGGAAAAGAAGAGAAATCAAGGACATGGTATTAGTACATACCCAATCCAACCAGGCACCCAGGAAATGAATTTCTCCACTGGGAAAAAGGGAATGTGTCTCTTCCTAATCAACCCAAAGGGTAGCTTGAGAATAAATGGAAAGAGCCTCAACAGCCATTCTTTCACTCAGCAACTTCATTTGCTTAGGTGTGAGTTGGTATGTGAGTAACACTAGGTGAATGCAGAAGAATACACAAAACACACACATACCTCAAATATCTGCTTACTTCCTCAGTTCGCCATGTGTGTTATGAGCCACACCCATGCACATCTGGTGTTACAACTTTCCATCTTATTTCATAGCTCACTCCTTCCATCAGGTCACAATAACTCACAAGCTGCAACTCTTTCAACACCCAATTCCAGAAGCAAATTCCAAGTCTTTTTTTGAAGTAAAGTGTTATATTTATTGAAGTATTTACATATGTCTTTATTCTTTAGTTGTTTATGAAACTGCACTACCATTTTTATTTGCCTCTTATCTTCCTTTTTATGTGTTACTGATGAAGTTTTTAAGTATTATGTCACTAGCCCCATTTTTCCACAAAAGCCCTGTGGTGTTTTATTGTATTATTTTGCATAGAACAGTAATGTTTTAGGAATGCATATGTCACATTATTGGACTGACTCTACAAGGCTTTGCTCTAAGTACAAATGGAGAAAGCAGGTATAACCAAGGTAGTGTACACATGTGGGAACTTCTTCCCAGCATTACTTAGAAAAGTTATGCTTCCTGACTCTTAAATCACCAAAAATATCAGTTAAGAAATTGGGAAAATCCAAGAAAGTATTATAAATTTTATGTGAGATTAAAACTTAACAACTAACTTAGAGAAATTATTGGATCCAAGAAATTTACTAACACATAGGATAAAAAGTCAAGATTGGCATTTCAAGGAACTAGAGGAGGAATGCATAGGAAAGAATTGACCCAGATCTAACTTGTAGGTGTTGACCATGTGGTCAGCATGTATATGTGTCCCTGTCTAGCTGGTAAAAGTGAATTATGCTTACATAAAAATATTAACAATTTTATATGAAAAAATATAGTTTATACAAATCCTATGAATGGTATTCAGAGAAATAACAAGTTTTGGAAGAAAAATTGCCTTAATTGGCAAGTCACTGTTTACTTTGCTAGGAAATACAAGTATCAAGTTATGTGTAGACAACATGTAATGACAGTATGTGTTATGTTGCTGTTGTTTTCCTCTGTTTGAATATTCATTATAGACTATATTTTTTGGTAAATTCTGCTAAAATTTTTCTTATTTTTAAAATTATGAGATATTCTTAATAACAATCAAATAGTGTGAGGAATATTTTATATATATATATGTATTAAGAATAATGATTTCATATGTACCTGAAAATGCCTCAAAATTCTGATTTCTCATTCAAAATTCTGAAGATTAACATCTATCTGGAATTTAGAAATGCTAAGTCCATGCACGGTCTTAGTCAAAATAAAGCTTGGGTTCTATGAAGCCTGAATGATAGATTCCTGGAGATACATTATAGCCTTGGAATCAGAAGTCCAATGTCCCCAGATCCATCCACCACATCCCAAAAGTGCCCTCATGGTTTCCTTGGCCAATTATTTAAGATAATTGGAGTTAAAATTCAGGATCATTTTATTAAAATATATTCTATACAAGTATGTGTGCTGGAAGGGTATAAATGTGAAATCTGTGTGCCTTCCACTCAATTTTGCTGTGAACCTAAACTACTCTAAAAAGTAAGACCTATTAAAAAATTAAACAACCTCAGGCTTGAGATTTAACACCCATATAATATGTGTGTGCAAACACAAACACACACATACACACACACACACACAGGAGAGACCAAAATTATAAAAATTTCCTTGGTCTTTTAAAAGAGCAGCCTCCCTGGTCCCAGTCCAAATGATGGATGGAGGTTTCCATTTCTCACTCACAAACTCACATCCAGCTTTTTGTCTGTACCCCTTAATTTCAGAGTAAGCAGGCATTCCTCAGCAAGTCCCTTTTGAGGTTCACAAAGGCTCAACTGCCATAAATCAAACATTGGTGGCTTTAGTGGAATTGAGGAATAGTATTGCAGGTAACATTTTCCCGACCTTGCTGAGAGAAAGTCAACTCTAGAGTTTAATAAAATGAAATCTCTTTGCCGTGAACACAAATAAGGCTGCTGGATCAGTTCTCTCTTAATGAGACTTTTAACTGCCCATGAGAAGATCGAAACCTCAGCCCCAAACCCAGAGGGAGCAGCTTATCCCCGACCTGGAGGAGTAGTCAAGGGAATGTTGCTCTCTAAGCTCAATGCTCTGTGCAAAGCTGACTAAAGCTGGGACATCTTGAAGGCATTGAAAGAAAATGAAGAAAACAAATGAACAGTGAATCCAAGAAGAACCAAATGCACTTCTGTCTCCTGGGCAGTATTTTCCCTCCACAGGGAAAGTGAAAACCCATTATTATCAATGGACTCAGAAGAGGGTAATATGGTCTGACTTCAGTCTTGGGATTCAAAACTAACTCCTCTCAAACCTGCAGATGAATTAAGTTACAAGTGGATGGAAAGATGTAGCTATTTATACAGTGCAATTATCTGGAAAGAATTTTCAAAATACTCCAATAGATTCGAAAAGCCCATTGAGTTGAATTTAAATTTCAAAACTCTTATGAAAGATGTTTGTTTATTTGTTTTTGTTTTTTAACCAACAGTTTTGGTCCAGGGTCAATAAAGAACAAAAGCAGATATGCCTTTTATAAAAGGAACTAGAGGCCTGGTGCATGAATTCGTGCACCAGCGGGGTCCCTCAGCCTGGCCTGCGGGATCGGGCCAAAACCGGCTCTCTGACATCCCCCGAGAGGTCCCAGATTGCAAGAGGATGGAGGTCAGGCCAAGAGAACCCACCAGTGGACAACTGGGGCCAGGGAGGGATGCAAGAGGTTGGCCAGCCAGGAAGGGGCCGCAGAAGGGCTCCAGGGCATTTCTGGCCCATCTTGCTCAATCCTGATCGGCCAGACCCCAGCAGCAAGCTAACCTACCAGTCGGAGCATCTACCCCCTGGTGGTCAGTGCATGTCATAGCGAGCGTTTGAGTGGCCTTAGCATATCATTAGCATATTACGCTTTGGTTGAATGGCCAACTGGACAATTGGACACTTAGCATATTAGGCTTTTATTATATAGGATTTTATTTGTTTTCCCTTTCTTGTGGCTATCTGGGAAACAGTAAAAGAACTACATTGTAAGGAGGACAAAGAACCTGTCTAATGTCTTTGATAGTACCATTGATGACAAAGGGTCCTCATCCAATGAATGCCCTATTCTGTTGGGTGAGCAGGTCATAATGGTTTTACTGCGCTTATAAAATAAAGATTCTGAAGTTGAAGTGGTCCACCTTGGAAAGACTTGCTCTAGGTTTTTATCTTCTCTTTTGGATATGCTATGAACCCTATCAAATGGTCCAAAATGTTGAACACCGTGTACGGGTAGGGGGGTCCCATCTGCCTTTAACTTTTGATAAAGAGTTTTTCCCCTGACAAATGATTCTTAGTGACATTTACAGATACTTTTTCTCTATGTACTCTCTTCACTCCTAACTACTCTTAACTTCTTTTTCATCATATATACCTACTAGAGGCCTGGTGCCCGAAATTCGTGCATGGGGGGGCGTGTCCCTCAGCCCAGCCTGCACCCTCTCCAATCTGGGACCCCTCAAGGGATGTTCGACTGCCCGTTTACAGGGATCGGGCCATGGGGGTGTGGCCAGCCTGGGTGAGGGGCTGAGGGCTGTTTTCAGGCTGGCCACACCTCCTTTAGGGTGGGGGTCCCCACTGGGGTGCCTGGTCAGCCTGGGTGAGGGGCTGATGGCTGTTTGCAGGCTGGCCACACACCCTGGAGACCCAAGCTCCCAGCCCCTCCTTTTTTTCTTTTTTTTTTCAGCGCCTCCTTGAATGGAGGCCAGGGGCAGCTGGAAGCAGGTATCTGGGATTTATTTATCTTCTATAATTGAAACTTCATAGCCTTGAGCGGAGGTCAGGGCCAGCCAGGGCAGGTGGGAAGCTTGGCTTCCTCCATCACCAGGGGCAACCCAAGCCTTCTGCTCGCTCCAACTCAGTGGCTGCCGCCATCTTTGTTGGGTTAATTTGCATACTCACCTTTGGTTGGCTGGTGGATATAGCAGAGTGATGATCAATTTGCATGTTTATCTTTTATTAGTGTAGATAGAAGAAGTTGATATCAACCTTGAAGAAGTCATCACCCTTTCTTGGAACTCCTCCTAAAAATTTTTTTATATCAAAGTGTTATGGACAATACTGATTCTACTAAAGACTTCCTAGAAGATATGGAGAAGTAATATCACATTACTAATCCTATATTCTATGCAAAATTTAAAAAAAAAAACATGGCAAAAAATAAAATCCCCATTAGAAAAATTGTTCTCTTTCTTGTTCTCTTCCTTCACTGACTTTGTCTGACTGCTCTTTTCTCTCCTACCTGTAAATGGAAGTCCCTTCCTTCTTCTGGGTGCTGGGGATCTATACACTACTACAACCTGCCTCTAACCCAGAGCATGCTTACCAACACTTCTTTTTGGCATTACTCATCTTTCCCCAGGCAGGAATTTTCATACCACGGCTAAAAAGATTTTTAAAAATTCATGTTACCCTGATTTATTTTCCTTCCCAATTAGTGATACTTGCTGTAGAAAAGAAAAAGATGCAAACAAAAATCAGCAATTTGGTGCACAAATCTGTGTCTGGAAACTTGTAATTCTGTACTCATGGACCTTACCACAATTTCCCATGTCATAAAATCATAAACTATTGCAAGAGAAAATACACCTAGACCAAAGGAAAGAATGACACATCTTATCTACACTAATAAAAGAGAAATATGTAAATTGACCGTACCTCCGTGATGCCCACCAGCCAATCAGGAGGGAATATGCAAATTAGCAGGCCAAAGATGGAGGTGGCCCCACCCCCCAGCCGCTCCAGGCTTGGAGCGGCAGGGCGGGGCAGAATGCCTACTATGAGGGTGGAGTGCAGGGGGGCTCCTACTATGAGGAGGGAGCTACAGGAGCAGCACTTCAGCTGGAGCAAAGCCTGCAGACTCTGGCCGGAGTCAGCAAAGCCTTCGAAGACTCTGGCTGGAGTGAAGACTCTGGCTGGAGCGAAGGCAGAAGGCAGCAGCCAGAGCTAAGGCCTGGGTCCCGGGTGCCGGAGGAAAACTGGTGCCAGCAGCCAGGTGAAGGAAGGCCTATTGCATGAATCTTCGTGCAACGGGCCTCTAGTGTCTACTATAATGAAAAATAACATTTAACAATAAAAAACTCAACTGTGTGACCTATGAAATGGAGGCTTCACTAGGACTTTTAACTCCAGAGCCCAGGACTTGACTATGCATTTTGCTTTAGGGTTTGAATTTAGTTTAAAAAAAATTGGAACTGGCTGCTAAACTTTAAAAATGTTTTTGTTTGTTTATTTTTTCTCTTGAATTAAGCCTGTAGGACTGGATAGATAATGTGAAAATTGATTGTTTGATTGGCAGGCATCCATATTCCTATCCAGCAGAAATATTACTTTAATTTCCCTTTGGGGAATTCACTTCTTCTTCCACTTTCTGACATTGTTCTATTGAAAGGGATTGACAAAGGTAAACCCTGATTGTTCTGAGTCAATTTGCATACCTTAGCCCTATGACCACAAGAATTAGTTGCTAGATTAGCACATAACCTAGTTAGAGCCATTGAGACTTTGGCGAGGGCTTTTGGAGAAAAGAAACACTCTCTTCCTCTGGCCTTACTAGAATAAGAGTGTCTGCTTCAGCCATCTCAATACTCTGAGGAGAATCAGGCTGTGGATGAAGGCAACACCTTCTGGAAGCAGAACTGACAAATGTCTGCTAGCCACGTTGTTGGAAACCCAAATCAAGCATCTCCTAAAGCCAGCCTTCCCCAGATTTTTCAGTTACATAAACCAAGAAATTCATTTTTTGTTTAAACCACTTTTGAGTTTCTCTTCACATAAAGAATCCTAACAAATACAATGTAGGTCTGCATCTAAGAAAAAATTCATTCATTTTCTCCCTTGCTGGGTGGTTCAGTTGGTTGGGAGCACTGTCCTGTACCAAAAAAGGTTGTGGGTTTTGCCGGTTCGATCCCCTATTGGGGCGCATACAAGATCAATGTTTCACTTTCCATCCATGTTTCTCTCTCTCTCTCTGGAAAAAAAAATATCCTCAGGTGAAGATTTTTTTTAATCATTCATTTTCTCACTCATTTTTTAAGCATTTCCACAATGTCTTAAGTAGCAAGCATTGGGAATACAAAAATGAATTTTGCCCAGTCCCTTGCCCTCCAGGAGGATAAGATAGAGGAGTGAACATATGTAATACAAGGTAATATGGGTGATAGCAGAGGGTGCTATGGGAAGACAGAGAATAAAGAGGCAAATTCAGCCAAAGAAGGTCAGTAAAAAAGTTTAGCAGGCAAGAAAGAGACATTCTAGGAGTAGCAAATCACACATCCAAAGGCCAATTGGCATGAAGACATTAGCTTTTCTGGGGAATCACCGAGTCTGTTGTGGTTTACACATGAGTTTCCAAGCTAAGCACAAAGTGATGTAGCTGGAAAGAAAGGCTGGAATCCAATTCTGAAAGGCTTTGTACATTTGGTCACCAGGGAATGTCATGGTTAGACCTGAATTTTAGAAGGATGCAGACAATATCCCTAAGTGACAGCAGGATTGGGCCTCCTTTGTCTGATCCCCCGAAACTGCCTGACTCCTACAGCTCCTCATTTGAGCTAAGTTTCTTCTGTAAGTAGGCCTCTCCTGCCACGGGGGGATATACGGCTGATGCTGACAGTCTCCTGTGCCATTGTGCACTTCAGGTATCCATCTGTGCTCTGGAAAATGGCTTGAAATTTTCTGCAGAGAGTGCAGACAAAAAGGCCAACAATTATGCAAAATGAATAATGGGCTTGGAGCAGTCAGGCCATGCAGCTGCTGCAATGAATTCTCTGAAACCCACCTGCCAGGTGTCCACGTCCCTGTCCAATGGTCCCTTCCCAGGCATCTGCAGCCAACCTCTTAGTTAACTAGTATTCCTAGACAGCTAGGGGAGATCCTGGGATCAAAAAGGCCACAGCACTGAGCCTGAAGAAAGGTCTTCTTGAGGATTCCTCTGAAGTTCAGTGAGTGACCTCTTCTCAAAGCTAAGGCATTAAGTGAGGGACCCAGGGTCAAAAACCTCAGTGTTTGGGAGGACACTATTTAACCACAGCCTTCCTGGGAATACCAATCAAGCAGAAAAACACTGTTGAGAACTACTGTGTGAAATGTGCTGGGGGGATGCAGAGGTGAGTCACACTCAACACCCAGGAAACATCGGCAATCAACTGGTGTGTGCCGAATAGAGGCCAACAGAGCTGAATGTTTGGTGAGTGAGGAAGATTACACATGTGCAAAACATAGCATCATTTTAATAAATGGCAGTTCCACAGGGCAGGTGTCATCCCGACTGATGAGGAAATTGAGGACCAGCAAAGTAAATGATCCTGGAGAGAGAAGGGACTGGAACCTAATCAGCTCAATTCCAACACCTATTTCCACTCTGCCACAGAGAGGGGGAGGCACAAAGACTCTTGGGAGGTAAACTTCAGCTCTCCCACAAGGTTTTCTAGAGTTCTGCCAATCCCTGGTACAAGGAAGGGCACTTTGTTCTGTCACCACTTTTACTTGAAAAAAATGGGGGACTGGGGGAATTGTTGTTGTTTTTTGTTTTGTTTTTATCAAAAGAAACTTGTTTTCTATGGCTTGTGATAAAAATTTTAGATGTATTTTTATGAGAAAAAGTGAAACTACTGGTTACACTGTGAGAATTCTGAGGGCTGCTGTGATGGCCATTTTTGAGAGATGTCCAATATAGTGGGCTAGCAGGAGAAAACCCTGGAAAGGTTAGTGGTTCCTTCTATGCAGCTACTCTCTCTGGGTTCTAGTAATTTTTCCTTCTTTTCCCCCCTTCAGCCCCAGAGGAAGCAATGGCTTCCACTGCTCCTACCCCCAGGACACTGCATCACTCATTGGTTTTCCTAAACCTCATCCTCACCTTGCAAACAGTCCCTTTCTGGGCTGGCTTCATAGGTCTGTGGCTTGTGCAGTCATAGGGCCTGTGCTTAGAACTCCATACTTGATATAATACTCTTAAAATTCCTGATACTTTAACAAGAACCCCACATGTTCATTTTGCACTGTGGCCCCTAAACTATGTAGCTTCTCCTGGTCTCTTTATAAAGCTCTCTTCAAGTGTGCCATACATATCCTGCCAGGAATCTGACCCACATATCAGCCTATGCAGAGAGGTCGGTCCAGCAAAACTGACTTCCTCAGAAGGAGTCAAGTCTTTTCCCTAAAAGGACAGAGACCTCAGGGAAAAGACACAGGTGTTCCTATGAGGTCAATTTGTTCCTGAGACGGGAACTGAAATCAAGACCATGGAAGGTAGCAAGCTGAGGCCCAAGTCCAGGACGTAGGATATAGAGGTCCAATCTCTGTGTCCTTCAGAAGCCACCACCCTCTCTGATCCTCAGCTTCCCCATCTGGATAATGAAAGGGTTAAAGAGAATAAAACGGTGCAGAGAAAACGAATTGTGCTTAGCAGATATCTTGCAGAAAGCTTGCAGCCTTGAGCACAGCATAGCTTAGATAACCAGAAGACACCTGGCATCGGGAGGAACCAAGGACAGACCGGACCCTTACGTCAGCAGAACAGCTTGCAGCCAGCAAGGATTAATAAAAACCTTTCTCTCCTTTCAGTCTCTGCTGATTCCTTTGTTGGGTTCAGCCCACTTGCACCCAGGTGCCTGAAATAAAAGCTTTTGATACATTATGGTCTCATGTCATAGGTGTGTGACCCCGGCCCACTCCAAACCTTTCGGATAACATACTGTCTAACTCAAAGTACAGTTGTCAACTACTAGGTAAACACTGGCAATCATTAGGAGAAAAACATAGCAGGATAATGGCCTGAAGAGTAACTCCTCCTTCCCTATCCCCACCTTGGTAAGAAATGACTAGCACCATATCCACATTGCTTAGCTACACTGAGATCATAACTAAGGAACAATTAATTAACTGTAGTCCAGTTCTGCACTGACCGAGACCACGATTTGCCGTGGCACAGGAGCGCCTCTATGAATCACCAGGTTTTACTTCCCAAGCACTTATTAATAACAGACACTTATTGGGCATTTACTACATGCTAGCACTGTGCCAGGGGCTGTATTGTCTGGACCAGGAACCTGCAAACATTTTCTTAAAAGGCTAATAGTAAATATTTTAGGATTTGGGGGACAGATGGTCTCTGGTCCAACTACTCAACTCTGGCATTGTAGCACAAAAGCAAGCATAAACAATATACAAATGAATAAGGCTAAGTGCCAATAAAACCTTTTTGACAAAAACAGGTACTACTGTAGTTTACCTCCCTTGGTCTATGGCAGTGGTCGGCAAACTGCGGCTCGTGAGCCACATGCGGCTCTTTGGCCCCTTGAGTGTGGCTCTTCCATAAAATACCACTTGCGGGCGCGCATGTACAGTGCGATTGAAACTTCGTGGCCCACGTGCAGAAGTTGGTTTTCGGCTCTCAAAAGAAATTTCAATCGTTGTACTGTTGATATTTGGCTCTGTTGATTAATGAGTTTGCCGACCACTGGTCCATGGTCTTCGATCTTAAGCCTATATCAGAATTCCCTGAACAGCTTGTTAAAACACAGTTTCTGTTTCAGCAGGTCTGGGGTCCAGCAGAGAATGTGCATTTCTAACAAGTTCCCAGGCAACGTTGATAGAGTTGGGCCAGGAACCACACTTTGAGAACCACTGGTCCAGACAGTATAGCAGACACTAAAGAGCACAGCTCTATTGCCAAGTAGCCTATTTGAATTCTGCCTTTTCCACCTGCAACCCAAGTAACTTTAGGTACTTTGTGTTTCTTTTATATTTCATATCTCATCTGTGTAATTAGGATAATAATAGCACCCCTTTCAAAGGGTTGTCCTGAGTTAAATGAGCTAATGCATGTGAAATGCTTAGAACAGTTTCTGGCACATGATCAGCCCTCAAAAACTGTTAGCTCTTGTTAAATGTTAACTGATATTGCCCCCCTACTATGCAGATCTGCTGGCCATTTTATAGATGAAGTAGCTGGAGCACATGGGGTTAAATGTATTGCCCACAGCATGGAACTGTTAAAAGTCAAAGTGGGAATTAAACCCAGGGCTCAAAAACTGAGAGGTGATACCTTTACTCTCAGCACTATTCGCCCTCCCCAGAATCTGGAGCAAACACATGGCCTCCCTGAGGCCCCTAGGAATATGAGCCTTTGGGAAGGGAACTTTGTTAGCCTGGGTTCCCACTGTATCCCCAGGTCTTTGCCTGGAACTCAGAGGGAAGCATACTCTTCTTGTGACTTTGACACTTCCTCAGGCCACAGTGGTATCAAAGAAGAAAAGAGCCCTCTTCTCTACCCAGCCCTGGTCATTCACTTTCTGTCAGAAGCACTGGCCTGCATGTGACCACTTTGAGCTAGGTCAGGAGGTCTTATGATAACATTTACTGGCAATAAGCTGGGTGTTTTGCATATATTATAATATTTAATTTTTGATATAATTCCATATGGTAAGTACTATTATTATCCCTATTTATCAAATGAGGAAACTGAAATTTAATGGAAGTTGACCTAAGTTATTGCAGCTAGTAATGAGGATGGCAAGAGAGAAACAGATCTGAATGCTTCTGAAGTTTTATTTCTTTCCACTTACAAGATCTTGCCTTCTTGAAAAGTATTAGAAGTAAAAGAAGATTATGGAAAGGGAGCACAAGAAGTTAGTGTTTAGAGCAAAGGACTTGAAATGCCCAAAATATAGTTTTATCTATTTTGTGGTCAATTTCTCCAAAAAATATAAATAAGCTTAAGTGAATCACACCATTCAGGTAAAATACATTTGCAAATGTACTCTTGCCAATTTGAAACAGGAAAAAGCTATATAAGTCTTGCTCTCTTGTGGGTGGCTTTTATGAGAAGAGTGAGGGAGACTTTTATGAAAAGAAAGGGAAAGCTGGAGTGGCTTTGACCCCTGATCCTTAAAACTGAAAAGGAAGAATAATCAAATGCACACTGAAAATATAACAGCAAACAAGCTCTGAGGTGACATTTGGGCTGTGCGGTTTTCTTCTGGCTGTGACAATGAGTGCCCATTCAGCTGGCTTTTCCCAAAGCCAGAGAAAGGTCTTTAGCTAAAATGTCACAATGCATCTTATTTTCCATTTTCAGCATGTGTTCCAAAGGGAGACTGACACTCTGTCCTGCCCTCACACACCACTTTGAAAATAACAACAGCAAAGCACAAAGAAAGGGAGGGAGGGAGGGGACAGCTTGGAGCAGGTTCGAACTCTCTGACTTTCATTTTGCAGAGGGAGCAGACCTTGGGTTGGGAGGAGGCAGAGGAAACTAGAGGATGGCTGTGACATACTCTCCTGAGCACACAAAAGGACACTGGACCTATTCCATGCAACTATGTGATGGTCTGGAAAGTGGATGTTGAAATTACATTTAGAAATTAAAGATTTTTTTATTGGCCAGTTTATTTGTTATTACTAAAGGTCTTTGGACCAAATAATAGCCATCATTTGGTGACCTGGAGGTTTGAACTCTGCCTCAAAGGAAGGCATGACCCTCCTCCTTTCTAAAACTAACCCCCTATTTGGACATTCAAGGCCACATATAATCTGGCCCCAGCCGACATCTCCAGCCTTATTTCTCACTACTCATTCCCTGTATTCTCCTGTTGATTTTGTGTTATTACCAACAGGGATCCACCCATGTGATGATTCCTTCTTCCTATAATATTCTTTAAACACCCCACATTCACCTTCTAATATTTTCACCTCCTTAACTCTTGCCCATCTATAACCCTGTGAATCTGGGGCATGCTGCCTAATCTCAGGTCCTAGAAACATAATCTAGAACCAAAACATGTTTTCAAAGAACTCAGGTTCTTCACCCACACAACCCCTGGGAACTGTTTCCCTCTTCCAGCAGAATTCTTGTAATTGCCAACCAACTGGTCAACCCATGTGCCAATTTCCCCTATTGTATTCTACATGCCATGTTGCTACTGTGAGGGGGGGAAGGGCATGTAATAAGAATAGGAACACAGTTGTTTAATGATTATTCACCTTACTAACTACAGATAAGAGGTTTTCTTATAGACCCTGGAAAACTGGAGGATGTGCTGCAAGAAAAAATACAATTTAAAAGCAGACCAAGGACAGGACATGCTCTTACTTGGTTGCTATACCCAGACCCTGACCCCTTCCAGGAGTTTGCCTCAGGAACGCTGACCATTCTCTGGTCCCAGGAATGGGATGAGCTGTTTGTAACATCACAGAAGATTAGCCACCTTGTTATCGGACTTTGAACTTCTGAATCTGGACTGCAGACCCTCCCCTCCCATTTCCCTGTTACACTAGCAGCTCACAGCTGCAGCTGCATATAGTTATCTTCACCCTTGACAGTATATAATCAGCCAACTAGCAAGGGGAATCAGAGCAGAATTTGCAGGGTGACCGACTGCTCTCCCCATACTGCTGATATTATTGGAATATAAGCTCATATATGATTCAATCCTGTTTCTGCTTAATTTGGGTCAGGTAGTGACCAGCAGCCCCACTGTGTCCACTATGAACTAGAGTGATCTTTCTAAATATAAGTCTCCTCTTCTGTCCAGCTCCAGTTTGCATCTTAAGACCCAACTACACTAAATAAATTTCAACCCAAACATGCCATCTATTCCCATATCCTGTGCTTTTGCTTTGGTCATTTTCTTGAACTGGATTACTATCTTTGCTTTAGCTTGTCCAAACCCTAATTATCATTCAAGACCCAGTTCAAATGCCTCCTCTTTATATATATTTCAATCTCAGACTACAATCCCTTTCTCCTCTGTTGTTTCTGCTGCCCTTTCTCATAAGGCTAGCAGCATAATTTACATTACTCTTAGTTGTCTCTATGTCTCCCTCTTCCATTAGAGGAAGAATTCTTTGAAGTTAAAGGTTTCTTCTCACTCATCTTTGAATTCGTAGCAAAGTAATTTGTATAATAGGTTCTCATTATATATTTGCTGAATTTAAATCCATATAACATTTTAGTATTTATACAACATTCTCACATACATCTACTCATTATTCATTCTAAAAGATTTATGAGGTATGTAATTCTATCCCAACTTTAAGGTGAGAAAATTGAGACTCACATAGTTAAGTGACACATCTTGATCTAGACAGAAGCAGAGTCTAATTACTCCTATAGTTCTGAACTTCTATGATTTTATAATTTTATTCAAAATTATATGCCAGAAAGGAGTGGAAAATAATAATTTCATGATAATTCTACAGAGAGAAAAAAAGGGCCAGCAAATACTCTTCTCTTATTTGCAAGGCTGTATTATGACCCATTGGAAATGAGTATTATAAACATTAGCTTTAGCAATGTAACATAATAGTAGTTTCTTTTATTATCATTATTTAAGCATTTGGATAGTAAACAGGCACCTCATCTAACATATGATCTCAGTCAAACACATATCCTCTATGCAAATTTTATGAACTTATCGTTATTAGGTGTTATTTATTCTAAAAGCAGATTTGATAATGTGCAGACAATAGTGAACAATGCTGGACTGTGGAAAAACAGCTGAATTATGTAGGTCAAAAGAGTCCTTAACCAGATAGCCACAAAAGTTTAATACCATTCAAAAACTACTTTACAAATATGGGGCAGGGTGGACTGGCATAGGGATGTGCATATATTATTTCCTGGCATATTAAAATAAGATATATTGTAAAACTATTTTATACAAAGTTTCCCTAACAGCAGAGATATTTTTCTGTGGCTTGAGAGTTCCAAAATCAGCACAATGAAGGACATAGTGAAGTGGGGAAAACATGTTTATTGTTTTTTGTTTTTAATAATCTGCAGGTCCTCATTTGAAACCCATCTCTGCCTGGCAACCTGGGACAAGTAATTTGGTCCTTCTGAGTCTCCTCATTCTCATCTGTGAAATGGGCATAATAATATTGAACTCACCTGAATATTTATTATTGAGAAAATTAACTGATAAAACCTATGTGACAAGAAAATTTGGTATATAGTTCATACTCATTTAATTAATACATATTACTTTCACACCAGTTGCTCAGGGATATAATTCTCTTCCAAACATGGGTTTCCAGGGGAAGCTGTGGGTAAATTGGAGTATATTTGAGAGGATATAGTCATCTTCTGTTTCTATTCTAAACTCTGTCATTCCCATCCTGAAATATACTTTGAATATTTAATTTTCCTGGTCTGTCTAAAAACAAATGTCCTAGTATTTCAGGCACTCACCTCTGCTATAATATGAACAGATATTCAATGTAAGCAGAAAAGAGGAGAGCAAAAGGTTAATTCCAAAGGACATAAGCATCGAGAGATGGCCTTTCTCCCCCTTTCCTCTCGGCAGTTCTTCCTATTCCGCTTAATTTTGACACAACTGCACCAGTGTTTCTCAACTGGAAGTGACTTTATTCCCCAGGAGACATATTTGGTTGTCCCACCACGGTGGAAGGGTGAAACTAGTTTTTAGTGGATAGAGGTCGGGGATGCCCCACAACAAAGAATTATCTGATTCTAAGTGTCCATAATTGAGGAACACTGAATGAACTATGATCAAACTAGACATGGGTAAAAGTAGAGGGCCCTCATCCAATTCAAGCAATAGTTAGTGAGTTTTGCCCTAGGTGTAAAACTCTTTACTGGGTCCTAGAAAAAGTGATCCAAAAGGCTCAGAGAGCTTGAAAGGAAGAAAGAAATTTGGTAGTTGTGGGTCAGTATTTATGTGGAAAATTCTTTCTTGATCATGACACTGATTTCCCTAGAATTAGATTCACAGGAATTCTTTTGCAATAGGCTACAGTAATAGTTTGTTAGAGGTAATTTGTAGAAATTTCAGGTTCTAGGGAGTAATTAAAAGAAGTCTTTACATGCAAATTACCAGCTTCACTAAGTTGAAGCTCTCTGGGGTAGAGTTGCCTGGAGGGGGAACTTTTAACTCTGTTTTAAACATTACTTGGAAAGTTGGAGACTTCTGACTGGAAAGTAAAAGATTAAGAAGTTTAGTTTGAAGTCATTGTTTTTGTGGAGAGGGTTGTGGGATTTGTTTATCTACACTCCAATCCCCAATGCTAAAATGTGATGCTTTTTCTTCACTTGGGCTTCTATCACTTTTAAAGGTGAATGAGGGGTATGCTGTGGGGGAGGGCTAGAGAGCAGGTAGTGAGTTTTTCCCCAGGAAGAGGTAGAGGCCAAGAAAGATTTCAAGGTGAGATAAGATCTCTCTCATAATCCCCAGTCACTCCTGGCTTCAGAACACAGCACCAAGGTAACAGACAGGCAGCCAACACCACTTGTAGCTAGTTAGTGGGGAATTTGGAGTTAAGAAATAGGACCTAAGAGCCAAGAAGGAAGGTTTTAAAAATGCTCATGGCTGCTCACAGAGAGCTGACACCAAATAGACTGGGTATAGCTGGACATAAGCACATACCAGATTCATGTTAGTATAGTGTTAGGGTACTCTAAGGCTTACAGCATCCACAATGAACACAGAAGCAAACACCTGTATCCATTGGACATCCTCAGCCAAGCATGGCACTTTAGTGAGGAGGGGCTCATAGGACCCAGTTACAGCAGCTGCAAAGGTGTGACAGATAGACACTTAGATCTAAGCAAATATTAGTAAAATGTACTTGAAGTTGAAATGGTGCAGAGGTTAAGAGGCAAACAAGTCCAGTGATGAAAGAGCTGTCTTGAGATGTCTTGTGCTGGATCAGGAGAGAACCTTAGGACCAGGAGGGGGGAAAGGGAAATAAGAACCATTCCTATTGCAGGAAAGTAAGTGAACCAACTCTCCCACTGACCACTAAGAACTAGTGGAGAAGTAATGAAACAATGGGACCCCCATCAGAGCCTGCAATATTAGGGGATTGAGTGAGACCATATATGGAGACACAAATTAGATAGCTAGGACCCAGAGACCACACAGACAAACAGGATAAGTTAGAACAGATATTTTATTCATTGATTTAACAAATATTTATTGTCAGTACTGAGAAATATAGTCAGACCCATAGAAGACTTCACAAAGCCCTAAATCTATTGGGTGCTGAGGAATCCCCAGCATCTGTTGATAGGAAGAGGTTTAATAGAAAAACAGTATAGAGGGGACTCACAGTAAACCAGTGTCTAATCATGGCAGATGAAAGATCTCTCATATTCACTGAATAGCCACTATGAGAAACCCATGTAACAATCCTATAAGTTTGTTATTATTACTCTACTAGAGGCCCGATGCATGAAGATTCATGCAACAATGGGCCTTCCTTCCCCTGGCTGCTGGCACCGCCTTCACTCTGGCCGGAGCCACCTTTCCACTCTGGCCTGGAGTCTCCTTTCCAGTCTGGCCCAGAGCCGCCTTTCCGCCTTCCCACACTGCCTAGAGGCCCGGAGTGGCTGGGGTGGTGTGGAATGCCTACATCGTCGCCATGGTGATGATGTAAGCATCCTGCCCCACTCCTGGCCAATCAGTGCCTGTGTATGAAAATTAACCCACCATCTTTGTTGGGTTAATTTGCATACTCACTCCTGATTGGCTGGTGGGTGTCACGGAGGTACAGTCAATTAGCATGTTATTCTTTTATTAGGTAGATTGTACTGATTATAAATACTGAAGCTCAGAGACATTAAACACAAGTTTTCACAGGTGAAGAGAGGCAGGAGGAATTCAGCTTACCTTTACCCACAAAGCCTATTCTGCCCTCCCTCTGCACTGAACTGCACCAAAGTTCTCTGCATCTGAAGGCATCAGGGAGGCCTGGAAGCAAATGGCAGGGACTCAACCAGGGGACTTTATTTGGGTACAAGATTCCAGTCCCGGAGGCATGGGTATGGAAAGGCCAACACCAGCCTTTGGAAGAACTAGGACATTATGTAAAGAATCAAGAGTCACTTGAGAAAGGGGGGACAAGGCAGTGGTCCAGTTACTGAGCCTGGAAAGAAAGCCAGCAGAGGAACAAAAGTGAAGCTGAGCCAACAACCTCATGTCCTGGGTCACACATTTCAACTAAGGGCATGATTATCTAGAGTTGCCAGATTAAAATAAAGGATGCTCAGGTAAATGTGAATTTATTTTAGTATTGGTAATTTTTAATATTGCATGGGACATATGTTAAAGTATTGTTTCTTTATCTGAAATCAAACGGACATCTTGTATTTGCTATATCTGACAAACCTAGTGCTTGAGCCCAGACCTAAGGTAAACCACAGATAGGGATCGGGGTACAGGGATAAGAAAAAAGGGGTACAGGGACAAGAAATTGAGCAGATAGTTATTCAAACAACCGACCACCATTATTCTTTTAAAAGTTTTCCACCACTATAACTTAATAATTACAGAAGTGACATTTGGTAAAACTCCACATGTATTCTTGATGATTAAAAACAAAACAAAATTAAATTTAAAGTAACAGGAAAAAAACACTCCTTATAGAATAGGAATGGGAGGTTTTAGCATGATCAGCATGATGAATATTGATCTGAAAAAGTCAGCCCCAATTGACATCGCCATGGGGGTATCTGTGCTGGAGCTTGTGGAAGAAGAAAGACAGGGGGTCTCCTCGCTGTATAAACTGTAAAATGCCTTTGCCTATTGGGATGGTAATCTTTGGTGGTTTGGCTGTAGTGATATTACAAGTTAAGTGGATTTTTACAGGCTTCCCAGCTAAGAATCATAGATGATATTTTTTTCTATGAGTAAATGTCTTCCATGTTCCCTACAATGATCTCATGGAAGAGTTTTGACCATATAATTTGTTGTTAAAAGGGGTCTTCCTACACAACCCTGCGTGATTTGGCATGTACTGCTGTCCAGTCTCCTCTCCGGCCAGCCTCCCCTAGCTCAGCCCACTCTGGTCATGCTCTCCTCTTCCAGTCCTCGGACTGAAGCTCCCTCCTGCCGTGGAGCATTTGTCTAGACCAGTGGTCGGCAAACTGCAGCTCGTGAGCCACATGCAGCTTGTGAACCGCGGTTTGCCGCTCTGTTGACTAATGAGTTTGCCGACCACTGTCATAGGCTATCAAGGGTCAACAATATATTTTACATAAATCAATTCCTCTTCCCACATGTACTTCACAAGGCCCAAGTTCATTAATCAGAACTTTTGTCTCCAGTGCCATGTACTTTCTGGGGGTGGGTGGGGGAAAGGAGGGGAGTGGGGGACATCTGTAATAATGTCAACAATAAAAATAAATTTTAAAAAATTTCATTCCGGGCTGGTGTCTCAATGGTTAGAGCGTCAGCCCAGGCACTGAAGGGTCAAGGTTTGATTTGCGGTCAAGGGCATGTACCTGGGTTGCAGGTTCAATCCCTGGCCCAGGTGAGGGCATCTGTGGGAGGTAACTGATCAATGTGTCTCTCTCACATTCATGTTTCTCTTTCTCTTTCTCTCCCCCTCTGTGCCCTCCCTTCTACTCTTCCTTCCCACTCTCTCTAAAAAAAAAAAAAAGTGAATGGAAAAAAATATCCTTGAGTGAGGACTTAAAAATATATATAAACAAATTAAAATTTTTTGAAATCCTTTTGGAAAACAGGGAATTCTCATAAAAGGCTTTTACCTTGAAGGTAAAAATGTACAAAATGGAGGAAGGGAATGTTCAGATGAAAAGGAGATAAGCGTTTATATTAGTTGTGCTGTCATTTCCTGAAGCAAACCTGATCAAACTGGCCACCTTCCCCAAACACTTTCTCTGAAATCACAAAGCCTGACTTCGCTTCTTCTTGCTTCATTTGTTAGTCTCGTGGCAACCATTGAATGTGTTGACTGTTTGTAGCCTAATTTGTGATGTAATTTGTGCTTCTGTTCTCCGAGGCTTTTTCAAACCCTTTAGCCCACAAGTGCTCCTTCTTAAAAGAACTATAATGCTTTAACTCAAATCTGCTGCTTGTTGATTTCATCGTCTGAAAAATAAGGCAATAAGGCTCTCCTCCGCCCCAGCATCTAGCTCTTAGAGAAAGCTTTCAGGATAAACAAGACGAGCCTCTTAACCTGCCTGGGTCTTTATATCCTAGAGTAGGTGATTCAGAGCAGAAATGGAAACGAAAATTATGAAAAAACAAGTGAGCAAAAAAAAAATACAGAATTGCTATCAAAGTCGCCAGTATATTTTTGGTGCAAGAACACCCTAGGTGAAATTATTTTAATTCACCAATTTGCAGAGATTTAAAAAAATAACCCACTGTGAAAACCACAGTATCCATAGTAGCATGTGGCACTGGTGAGCTGCACCATATGATAAGGCAAATTGAGATCAGGCATTTGCAAGACCATTTCATGGCAGGGGGAAGATCATATGAAGAGTTCTAATATGGTTAATGACATTGCAAGGCTGATGGCACTAATTTTACAATTCTCTTTTACGCATAGGTTATCATACTAATTAGCTACATCTGGAATATTTGTCATTTCAATAGAGCGATTTTGCACTTCCCTTTGCTTTAGTTCTGCAGCTTCCAACCTGATGTTCAGAGGTTCAAATAAGTTTAGAACATCAAATGCTCTGAATGATTTGAAATAAGTCACTTTGGAGTGGGAAACATTTGAGGATGGCATGGTGAAAAAAGAGTGCAGGCTTGGAAATTACACGTGTCAATTACAATAGCATAGCTCTTGGCAATTTACTTAATTTCTCTGAAAGTGTTTCATTAGAAATGGAAATATAGACCCTACCCTGCAGGCTTATTGAGGAAAATTAAAATAATCTCCCATGCCTAGCATGTAGTTCGATAAGTGGTCCATATATAGTAATAATAAGGCACAATTCATTTTTGTTTTTTTTTATGGTTGTACATTCGTTTTTTTTCCCCACTCCTCTTGGGTAAATCAGAGGTTTTGCAAATAAAGTAGTGTAGGAGAAACTGATATTTCTCAAAGCTATAACAAAGAAAACTAACACTTTGCCTAATTGGGAACAAAACTTTTTTTTTTTTTAATATATTTTATTGATTTTTTACAGAGAGGAAGAGAGAGGGATAGAGAGCCAGAAACATCGATGAGAGAGAAACATCGATCGGCTGCCTCCTGCACACCCCCTACTGGGGATGTGCCCGCAACCAAGGTACATGCCTTGACCAGAATCGAACCCGGGACCCTTGAGTCCGCAGGCCGACGCTCTATCCACTGAGCCAAACCGGTTTCGGCTGGGAACAAAACTTTTAAGTGAGAAAATAAAAATAATTGACCTGGTTTCAAATCCAAGGCATGTTTAAATATTTTAATATGACCTGGACATTTTATGAGAAAATAGAGCCGGACCTTATCTTTCAATCACATGGGCATGTAGGTGACAGGCTTCATAGAAACCTGTTAGAGGTTAGAATGCTGGCCTGCAGAAATGTATTATAATCTGTTAGTGTTCTTCTAATGTTAAGAATTATTGTAGTTGTTATTGTTAAACCATGGGTTGAATCTGGGAAATATGCCAACAATAACAATGATTATTGTTCCTAAAGTACTAACAAAGGCAGAAGGAAAAAACCTGCAAAAATGTGGTTCGCTTACATAAAATTCATGCCAATTACAGTTATAGTCATCTGGAAAAATTATCATTTATCCATAATACTTCCCCTAGAAACAGATACCAGCATGTAATTTTAAAATGTAACACAATAAAATAGGAGCTGAGCTAAATTCTTAACAATAGTTGCTTATGAAAATGGTTGCTAATTTTTTGGTGTCTCCATCCTGAGAAACTTTTGTGGATACTCAAAAGTTCTCATTTCTATCTTTGTTTTTGGTGTCTTCATCAGAACATTATTTTCCTTTTTGGGAGAAGTGATTAATTGATGTCCTTTTTCCCAAACCATTAATGTATAACTCCTTGTACTAAGGTAATGAACAGAGCATTGGAAACATAGAATGGAAATGAAATGTAGTAAACACAAATGGAGTACTCTAGGCCAGTGGTCGGCAAACTCATTAGTCAACAGAGCCAAATATCAACAGTACAATGATTGAAATTTCTTTTGAGAGCCAAATTTTTTAAACTTAAACTTCTTCTAACGCTACTTCTTCAAAATAGACTCGCCCAGGCTGTGGTATTTTGTGGAAGAGCCACACTCCAAGGGCCAAAGAGCCACATGTGGCTTGCGAGCTGCAGTTTGCCGACCATGGCTCTAGGCTAAGAGGGACTATTATCCTAATATATACAAACCCAGGGTCCATAACATCCAAAATGACCGAAGGCTCGACTGACTGCTGCCGCTGTGGGCGCCCCGACCCAGCACTGACTGCTGAGGGGGCTGCGGATCAGGCCCCAAGAGAGTCCTCGAGAGAGAAGCAGGGTCTGATCTGTAGCCTCTGTGGCAGCTGTTGATCAGCACTTGCCTCTCTCTTTCACTCCGGGCCTGGCCAGCAGCCGCACCTCTCTTTCTCTCAGCCTCCGATGTGGCTGCTGATCAGCCCCGCCTCTCTGAGCAGGCCCATTGATAGGCCTGGAGACGCTGACTGGCATAGAAACCGACCAATCAGAACCAAATCTGGGTGAAGTGCAAGGAGCCAATGGCTGCCTTGGAGGCGGAGTTTTTGACACTGACTGGCATAGAAACCGACCAATCAGAACCTAATCTGGGTGAACTGCAAAGGCAGAACCTAAGGTGGGGGCTGAGGAGGGGTTTTAAGGGCAAAGCTGTTTGGTGTAAGGTGTAAGAAAGTGGTTCAATTTTTTAATGACTGGTTTGGCAATATAGTGCATATGGCTGGCTATCAGTCCAGATATAGGGATTATGTATTTTTGTCTGCCAAGAGCTTCTCCTCCTGATGAAAAAGGCTCCTCCCACCCCTATTTAAGCAATCCTATCCTATATAATCTATCTATACTACTAAAAGGGTAATATTCTAATTAGACCGGGTTGACTTCCAGATGTCCAACTTCCTTCCAGACAAAGCCATGGTGGTGGGGGCCAAGGCAGAGGCTGTTAGAGGCAATAAGGCCGGCAGGGGAGGGCCATTGGGGGTGAGATCAGGCCAGCAGGGGAGGGCAGTTGGCCAGTAGGGGAGGGCAGTTGGGGGCAAGATTAGGCCAGCAAGGGAGGGCAGTTAGGGGCCATCAGGCAGGCAGGCAGGTGAGCAGTTAGGAGCCAGCGGTCTCAGATTGCAAGAGAGATGTCCGACTGCCAGTGGGATTGGGCCTAAACCGGCAGTCGGACATCCTCCAAGGAGTCCCCGATTGGAGAGGGTGCAGGCGGGACTGAGGGAACGTCTTTCCCCCCTCCCACCACCCCGCCCCCCCATGCACAAGTTTCATGCACCGGGTCATTAATGCATTATAAGAACAATGGAACTAAGCACTAGACACACAGATCCCTTATAATTTTGCTCCTTACTGCTTCTGCCTCACATATTTGAATTCTCAATAGATCCTGGAAGGCATCCTCTTCTATTCCATCCCAAACATTTTAACAAACTCCTAAAGCTAGAACATTCTTTGTCCAACCTCTTCAACCAAATAACTTGTTTTCATCCTTCATGTTTCAACTTACCTATTCCTCCAGAAAACCTTCCCTAAATGTCCTCCCACCACTGACCACAAGCAAAGCTGATTGTGATGTCCCTCCTGTGTGTTTCCGTAACAACTATCAGAGAGAATTTAGATTACCTGTTAACAAACCTTTCTCTTTTTCTAATAAACTGATCGCAAAGCTTGAGTCTGTTTCACTGTTTTGTTCCCAGCACCTTGGATCTATCAGGAACTCAATAAATAATAGTGGAATTTAGAAATCCTATCTTGAAAGCATTCACAATAAATAAACTAATTCCTCAAGAGTACAAAGCAAATTGTTCATCTTCCAGCTAATTTTAATGTTGTAGGCTACCTAAACAGATAATTTGGACTTGAACTGTATAGTTTGCTTATGATAAAATGTATCAGCTATCACATACTTTGCTGTGTAGACACTGCTCTGATATTATCTTTTTATGATTTAGTTTCTGATCAAAATAGGAACAGTCAAGATATGAGAGCAAAGATGTGCTGGATCTGCCATTAACCTTGGTGGCTTAGCGGACACCCTCTCCTCCCCTGACCCCCCCCCCCCCACCCCAAGCCTCAATGTGCTCTGTCACTGTCAGCCCTGCCCTAATATGTTCCAGGAAGAAAGATGAATGAAGAACTGTAAAGGTCCAGAGTGAGCCCATAGGGCCATATATAAGATTGTTGTAGGGATTATGTGTATTTTTGCAGCTATAGCCATATAGAAGATTGTCATGGGGATAAATATGAGTATTTTTGCAGCTAGAGCCATACATAATAAGATTGTTGTGGGGATAAGTATGAGTATTTTTGCAGCTAAATATTGTTGACTTTCAACAACACAACCTCTTCACATTCTCTGTCACTTCCCCTGAAATATTCACATTGGTTTCCATTGTTCCTCTATGTGGTCTGAGAGGCAGCCCAGTTCTCTGTTTAGGTTTTACAACCCTACTCACAAACTCCTACTAACCAAACCCATAAGGTCAGTACCTTTTGAACCCAACTTCTGCTACTCCCCAAGCAGGCCAATTATAGAGCCCACCTGCTGTAGATTGTGTTGCCTCCCAGAATATGATCACATATGGCTTCCTCAAAGAGGGGAAAAATGATGAATGGCAAAAACACATGTTTATACTTAAACCTGTTATACACAAGAGCTTTCAAGTCTTGGGTAAGAGAGTTTCAGTGGGGAAATGTGTGTGTCTGCTGTCTGTAAGAATGATTGTCTGTCAAGTGGTTTTGCAGACTCCACAGATTTCCTAAGGGGAGTAGGGAAAAGGCAGAGGGATTGTAACTTGGAAACCAGAACAAGCTGAGGATTCATTCTCACCTTGTGACATCTGCAGTGTGGGGGATAGGAAGGCTGTAGAATGATCTCATTCACTTGAAGCCTGAGACTCACACCTCCTCCCCGGCCCCTCGTGTGTCTATTTTTAAAGGTGAGGAATCTGAAATGTACTTCAAAAAACTCAATTGATGCTCACAAAAGCCAAAGTTCCTGGTTCAATGACTGGATCTTCAGAGTTTTGCTTTCATATCATGTAGGGGAAAAAATTAATAGCCATTTGAGAATTACACTTGGGGTTTATCTCAGCTACTTTGGGTACCTTTCTTCAGGTCCCTGAAAGCAGTTACTTTGATCAGGGACAGTGGGCAGTTGGCCTCTTTTAACTAACCCTCTGAGCCTAGTAATATTAAGTGGGTGATAGCTTAACTTTTTCTTTCCATAGGAAATTCATTTCAGTATTTTTCATAAAATTTGTATTTTGTATAAATATCCAAGGACTATAACTGAGACATATCTTTAGTTTCTGCTACCAAATCTATAAGTACAAATCACAACAGCTTTACTTTATAAAAAATGCCAGCTTGAGGAACATTATAGGATTTAACAAGCCTTCAGTTAGATCCACTTTCCCCAAACTTACTTTTTTTAAATTTATCTTTATTGTTGATAATATTACAGATTGCCCCCCCTCCCTCTTTCTCTCCCCAATGATACCCTCTACTCCACTACCTTTGTCCCAGGCCTTCATGGCATTATTGTCTGTGTCCATTGGGCTATGCATATATGCATATAAGTTCCCCAGTTCATCTCTTCCAGTCCATCCCTCTCCGCCCCTCTTAAATTCATCAGTCTGTTCCATGCTTTCATGTCTCTGAATCTATTTTGTTCATAAGTTTATTTTGTTCATTAGATTCCACATATAAGTGAGATCATGTGATACTTGTTTTTCTCTGTCTGGCTTATTTCACTTAACATTATACTCTCCACGCCCCTTAATGCTGTCTCAAAGAGTAAAAGATCCTTCTTTTTTACAGCTGCATAGTATTCCATTGTGTATATGTGCCAGGACTTTTTACCTACCCATCTACTTATGGGCACTTGGGCTATTAGCAGGTCTTAGCTATTGTAAATAGTGCTGCTATGAACATAGGGGTGTATATATTCTTTCTGATTGGTGTTTCAGGATTTTTTGGATATATTCTTAGAAGTGGGATCACTGGGTCAAATGGCAGTTCCATTTCTTAATACTTTCAATGCAGCCTGAAGTTTCTTCTTATAATGAGACAAGTATTTGTTCATGGAAAAAATGCTTTTAAAAAAAGTATTAGAAAATTCTAAGTAGGAAACTACATGAATAAGTACAGATGGAGATACAGAATGCCTTCCAGTTTCCAACTCTTCCATTTCCCCAGATCATTGGTTCAAAATCTTGGCTTCACTCATGGTATCACTGAGGTCTGGGAATGGGTCCCATTTTCTTAATTTCTAAGGCAGAGGAAGTGAGGGTGGAATGAAGTAGGTGATCTTTAAGATAGTTTCTCAACCACTATGCCAAAGGACTCTGCTATGTCTCAAATAGACTGCAAGTGTTCCAGGATGACTGGGCATTGCCCTGAATAGTAAAAGCTTTAAACCCAAGCAGTTCCAGCCAGAAGCATGCTTCTCATTGTGTTGTAAAATTATCTTTATCTTGTACATTTACCATCATGTGAAAAAAATGTTAAAGTCTTTTCCAACTATCTTATTCAATTATTCCTTTGAGGGGCTCATTTTCATGGAAACCTAACATCTTTTGTGGGAAACCGATATGACAACAGAATAAAATAGGAGGAAATATAACGAAGAGATGTAAAGGCTGCCACTTAACTCCCAGAAAGGTTCCAACTTGGTTGGTATAGCACGCATGTTCTGTAGAGGCAGAATGTTTGATTGCAGAGGGATCATTTGGATGTAGCACTGTGTGGATACTAATATTTTCTCTTGACCCAAGCATCAGGGAACTTGGTTTCTCAATAAATAGGAAATAAAGGAACCTTTCCAAATTGAAAGAAATGAAAACACTAGGAGCATTGCAACAAACTAAGAATGCTGTTCCTAGTAGAATTATACCACTGGTATGAAAAGGTGTTTCCTACCACAGACCAAGAAGAATTACTAGAGCAGACCTGTGAAGATGAGAAAAGTGACATCACGGTGGCAAAGCAAATGTAAAGACTAGGGAGGTTCACACATGCACCAAAGGGATAAACTAAATTCAGAAAATTTGTGGCCTTAAGATTGACACAGGCCATAACACAAACAAAAAAAATTCTAAAGGCAATGAAAATATTGACTCTAATTATTATATGGAATTTTTTCAATTTCTATTTATTTGTTAACTAGAGGCCCGGTGCATGACATTTGTGCACAGTGGGGGGGGAGGGGAGAAAGGGGAGGTCCCTCAGACCCAGCCTGCACCCTCTCCAATATGAGACCCCTTGAGGGATGCCCGACTGCCTGTTTAGGCCCGATCCCAGTGGCATCGGGCCCAAATGGGCAGTCAGACATCCCTCTCACAATCCAGGACTGCTAGCTCCCAACCGCTCACCTGCCTGCCTGCCTGATTGACCCTAACCACTTTTGCCTGCCAGCCTGATCAGCGGCTAACTGCTCCCCTGCCAGCCCGATTGCCCCTAACTTCCCTCCCTTGCTGGCCTGGTCACCCCTAACTGCCCTCCCTGCCAGCCTGGTCACCCCTAACTGTCCTCCGCTGCAGGCCTGATTGCCCCCAACTGTCCTCCCCTGCAGGCCTGGTTGCCCCCAACTGCCCACCTCTGCTGCCTGGTCACCCCCAACTGCCCACCTCTGCTGCCTGGTCACCCCTAACTTCCCTCCCTTGCCACCTTGGTCACCCATACCTGCCCTCCCCTTCAGGCCTTGTCGCCCCCCAACTGGTTTCCCCTAACTACCCTCCCCTGCTGACCTGGTTGCCCCCAACTGCCTTCCCCCGCAGGCCTGGTCCCCTCCAACTGCCCTCCCCTGCAGGCCTTGTCGCCCCCAACTGCCCTGCCTTGTAGGCCTGATCGCCTACAACTGCCCTCCCCTGATGGCCATCTTGTGGTGACCATCTTGTGTCCACATGGGGACAGCCATCTTGTGTGTTGGAGTGATGGTCAATTTGCATATTACCTCTTTATTATATAGGATTATAATCTTGTTTGACTGTAAAAGTCATATATGCACATTAGTAGCCCTGCGCACAAATCCGTGCACTAGTAGCTTTCAGCTCCATGCCTGCTGCCCAGAGGCTCTCTGCGGCCCAGAGGTCCATCTGTACCCTGGCCTGGCCAGATGCTCATCTGCGGCCAGGCGCGGAATGCTGCCCGCTCTCAGTGGCTGCCCCCACCCCAGGACTGAGGGACTCCAGTGGGGCTGAGAGGATTGGGCACCACCATATTGTGGCTATGGGCACCACCATCTTTGTGACAGAGTGATGGATAATTTGCATATTATCTTTTTGTTATATAGGATTGTGGGAAACCTGAAGAAAATGTAAAAGTATAAACAAAAAAATTTATTCTTAATGTTACAGAGAGCTAATCACTCTTAATATTGTACAGATAAACTGAAATCTATTTAGCCATTTCTCTATGGTTAGACATTTAGGATCTTTCAAATTTTTTATCATTATCAATTATAATACTTCAATAAATATATTTTTTCCTATCTTTGATTATTAGGAAACAAGTTCCTTTTGTTCTTATCCCT
Source organism: Eptesicus fuscus (assembly GCF_027574615.1). Lineage (NCBI taxonomy): Eukaryota > Metazoa > Chordata > Mammalia > Chiroptera > Vespertilionidae > Eptesicus > Eptesicus fuscus. The sequence goes on from NC_072487.1 coordinate 28,648,949, forward strand.
GATTACTTTTATGGACTCTTTTCTGAGATAGTCTGGGTAAAAGAATATAAACATCTTTGATGCATACAAATAAATAAAATTCTTTCAAGAAACACTGTACCAGTTCCCACATAAGAGAGGTCTTTTTAGTGTCCTTGATTAACATTGATTATAATTTTCCTATACCTTGCAAAATCAATGAGACATCTCCTTGTGGTTTTAGTTTATATTTCAGGTTGAATCTTTATTTTTTATATGTTAAGACTGCCAGCAGTAGAATTTTAATGGCAGAAAAGAAATGCAATTTGACCAGTAGTCAAGTTCTTCCTTCCTACTAGGGCAGTGGTTCTCAACCTTTCTAATGACCAACCCTTTAATATAGTTCCTCATGTTGTGGTGACCCACAACCATAAAATTATTTTCGTTGCTACTTCATAACTGTACTTTTGCTACTGTTAATGAATCGTAATGTAAATATCTGTGTTTTCCGATGGTCTTAGGTGACCCTGCTAGTGGTTCTCAACGCTGCTGTAGAGCCTAAGACCATCGGAAAACACAGATATTTACATTATGATTCATAACAGTAGCAAAATTACAGTTATGAAGTAGCAACGAAAATAATTTTATGGTTGGGGATCACCACAATATGAGGAACTATATTAAAGGGTCGCGGCATTAGAAAGGTTGAGAACCACTGTACTAGGGAAAGGAAGAGATGTTGGGGGGAAAAGTGGGGAAGGAAGAAAACCTCAAGTTCACTATAGCCCAAGGGCCATACACAGCCTGCTGCCTTTTGTTGTATGGCCCACAGGTTAATGATGCTTTTTACATTTTTAAATGCTTGAAGAAACACCAAAATAAGATTATTTTGTGACAAATTTCAGTGTCCATAAAGTTTTACTGGAATACATCCATGATTATTATTTATATATAGCTAACAACTGCTTTCAATCTGAAACAGCATAGTTGAATAACTGTGATAAAGTCAGTATGCCCACAAAACCTAAAATATTCCCATCTGGCCCTTTACATGAAACATTTTCTGACCCCTGGCTAGGCAACCACTTTCCACCTGCTGGTAGGTGCAGCAATGTTTACTAGTAAGTTAGTAAGAAGTGGTAGGATTGCTCAGGTGTCTTTAGTAAGAACATCAGTTCTTCTAAGATGTTCATACTTTTCATCTTTTCAGAGAGTTGAATCACAAGAGAGTGGCACTGAGCAGACGCCAGCATAGTTCAGATGTACAGTGAGGAACATAAAGAAAAGTGGAGGACTAGATTGTTCTTACTAGGTAGTTTAGAAGCAAAAAAGAATTTGAAACTCTTATTCTGAGCAACTGTATTATTTGTTTGTCTTGTTAACAGAATGTCCTCAAATTGAATTCAAATCATAAGTCTTGCTAGAAACTTATAAACATACATAAATACATATGTATATATATTTGTTATTATTAATAATTATTATACTCTAGAAGAGAGCAAAGCAAATCCATGAGTTCATTCAAGAGCAGAGCAACAAATATGGAAAGATCCTGGTCTGGGCGTTAGAAAATTTAGAATTTAAAGTAGAGTCTGCTATTAACTTGTCATGTAACCTTGGGTAAATCATCGGACATGTCTAAGAGGTGGACTAGAGAAAAGTTTATGTTTCCTGCAGCTGTTGACATTAGTTGGTTTTGGTTCGTCTAATTCAGAGCTTCCTGGACCAGCAGCAGCAGCAGTGTCTTGTTAGAAATGCAAATGCTTGTGCCACTGCAGACCTACTAAATCAGGAAATCTGGGGGTAAAACTAAGGTGACCAGACGTCCTGCTTTTGGCGGAACAGTCCCGATTTTTAACAATTTGTCCCATGTCCCGCGGCATTTTAAAAAAGTCCCGATTTTTGGAAAGAATGCACAACAAGCTACGGAACGGCGGGAGAACGGGAAGGGAATATACGGTTTTCGGCAGCCATGTGGCTATTTAGCCAGGATATGAGTTTTATATTATTTTTGTTAATTTTATAATGTTAAACTTTAATAACAAATAATTGTTGAGAAATGATTATCAAAAACTGCTTATCAAAGTTCGCATTTTGATCAGTTGTTAGAATTTGACCACCATTGTTTGGACTTAATGAACAATGGCATTTTTGGGATTGGCAACGACGAAAACATTTTGTAACTGTCTCTCAGACGATACACATCATACTGCGTGCTAGTAAGCTAGTTAAACAAGTGATGTCATTACAAATCAGCTATTCAGATAATTTAGGTAAGTAACTTATTTATTTATTTCATAAATACATAAATTTTCTTGAATTTAGCAGACAGTACTCGTATTATTTATATTTTATAGTGGCGGCAAAAAGTCTAGCGCCGGCCTTGAAAGTGACACTTACGACTTACGTTATGGCAAATTCAGAGGACAAATAATACAAGTTAGTATTGTTATTATTTAGAAAGAAATATAGGATTAAAATAATTTTTAAAATATAGTTACTTTATAACAAATTAATTTAATTTATAAACTAACAATAAGATATGTTCATGTAATTATGTACCTACTTACTGTGTTTTTAAGCAATATGTATATAATAATCTAATCTAATAATAGACAAATATGCAAATTGACCATACCTCCGGCACACCCACAAGCCACGCCCACCATCCAATCAGAGCGAGTATGCAAATTAACCCAAACCAAGATGGCTACAGCCACAGAGAGCAAGGTTTCCTAGGTAACAGAGGAAGCCAAGCTTTCTGCCAGCCGTTGCAGGCCTAAGCCTCCACTCAAGCTACAAAGTTTCAATTATAGAAGGTAAACAAATTCAAACAAATGGCCGCAGAATGGAGCTTGAGAAAGCAGGCCAGGGTTGCCGGCGGCAACAGGGGAAGCAAAGCTTTCTGCACACCCTGGCCAGGCCCACCCGCTTAAGGCAACAAAGTTTCAATTATAACCCCAACACAAATGGCTGCCGGCCTCGAGGGAGCCCCAGGCTTGGCTCTGCTCCAGGCTACAAAGTTTCAATTGTAGAAGGAAAATAAATTCCAGATACCAAGGCCTCTGCTTGCATTGCCAGGGGGCATGGCCCGCCTGCAAACCACCACAGGCCCCTCGCTCAGGCCGCCCCACGCCCCAAGGGAACCCCACCCTGATCAGGGACACCCTTCAGGGCAAACCAGCTGGTCCCCACCCCTGTACCAGGCCTCTATCCTATCTAATAAAAGAGTACTATGCAGATTGATCATCACTGCAACACACAATATAGCTGCCCCCATGTGGTCAAAGATCCTGCCCCATGTGGACACAAGATGGCCACCACAAGATGGCCAGCAGGAGAGGGCAGTTGGGAGGCACCCGGCCTGCAAGGGAGGGCAGTTGAGAAGGGCCAGGCCTGCAAGGGAGGGCAGTTGGAGGTGATCAACCCTGCAGGAGAGGGCAGTTAGGGGTAACCAGGCCGGCAGAGGAGGGAAGTTGGGAGCAAACAGGCTGGCAGCAGAGTGGTTAGGAGGTGATCAGGCTGGCAGGCAGAAGCGGTTAGGGGCAATCAGGAAGGCAGGCAGGCAAGCAGTTGGGAGCCAGCTGTCCTGGATTGTGAGAGGGATGTCCGACTGCCCGTTTAGGCCCGATCCCTGGGATCGGGCCTAAACGGGCAGTCGGACAGCCCTTGAGGGGTCCCAGATTGGAGAGGGTACAGGCTGGGCTGAGGGACAACCCCCCTCCGTGCACGAATTTCGTGCACCGGGCCTCTAGTTTATAATATAATTTTAAATTATTTTTTTTAGATTTTTAACATAATGAGTAAGAAAAGAGGATGCAAATTCAATGATGATCTAAGAAGTGAATTTCCTTTTATTAAAAAAACCAAAAGCGATTACAATATAGACCAAATTTTTAATCAAGAACGCATCCTGGGCCGAAACCGGTTTGGCTCAGTGGATAGAGCGTTGGCCTGCGGACTCAAGGGTCCCAGGTTCGATTCCGGTCAAGGAACCCCACCTCCCCTGCCCCCGTCAATGGTGTCCCGCTTTACCAATGTTAAAATCTGGTCACCTTAGGTAAAACCCAACATTCTGTCTTAACAAATCCTCCAGAAGATTCTGGAATACACTAAAGTTTGAGAAGCCCTGATCTAAACTGTGTGTTTCTCTCTTAAATAAAATGTTTCCAATTCCAAGAAAGCTTTGAATATTTGCTTTTTAAAATCTCAGTGGTACATTTTACATGTGCAAACACAAAAAATCTCCTCCCCATGACTCATTTTTCTCCTTCCACAGGAAGTATTGATTTATTGGAAAACCACGCTGAGAATATCCTGTTAAGCAGAATCATTATCCCCAACTGAATAGAGACCACAACCTCTAGGAGGAGGGAGAGAAGGTAGAAGCCCCAACCTAAATTTACACACTTGGTGCACATACCACCTTGAGGCTGTACCCTAGAATCAGCCTACCCAAGCAAAGGCAGACCCTGTTAGTAATGGGAAGCCATAATAGAACCTATTATTCTGAGTGATGATTTATATTTAGCTATGAAAAGTCGATCTCAACAGTCATATGAACCTTGTACCTTTCTGTGGAGTTGATGAGAACATTTGGGTAAATTTCTGCCTAACCACAAATGTGCATACCATCTTATATGTTGGTGTTGTGGAAATGAACTATACTAGAAATCTGGATGCTTGGGCTCATATGCCACTTTGCCAAAGACTGGCTATGTGACCCTGAGAAAAGTCACTTAATCTGCAAAAACCTCAATGATCTCATTTAGAAAATGAAAATAGCACCAGCTCTTGTACTCATTTCATAGAGTTCCAGGGAAGATCAAGTTTAAAGGGGGAGTGCAAAAGCCCTTGAGCGCTATTAAAATGCAAATTATTGTCATTCATTAATGCCTAATACTGTTCAGAATATACAGCATGTATTAGTTAGGTTATATTCAACTGAATATAAGAGAAATTCAACCAGAATGGCTTATACCAGATAGTATTTTTTTTTTTCCCTTTAAGTCCAGAGGCAGGCAGCTCAAGGCTAGTTCCATTGCTTTAGGAATTAAAAAAGACCCTGGCTCCTTTTAAGTCCCTCTTCTATTATCCTTAGAATGCTGCTTTCATCCTCACAGATGCAAATGGTGACCCCACCTACAGGCATTTGTGTTCCAAACAGGAAGAAGCTTTGCCTGTTGAATGTGTGACTTTACATCAGGAAAACAGAAACTTTCCTGAAAGCTCCATCTAATAGAAAGCATATGCAACCAGAATATTAATGAAAACAACAAATGTAATGAAATAAATAGCAAAATTAAAATAAATGTTATGTTATTCAGCAATAAAGAGAATGAAATCTTGTCATTAGCAACAGCATGGATGAATCTAGAAGGTATTATACTGAGTGAAATAAATCAAATAAAGAGAGACAAAAAATCATACCTACCATATGATTTTACTTACATGTGAAATCTAAAAAATAATAACAAAACAAATGAACAAACAAAACAATATAACAAACTGACAGATAAAGAATAAACTGATGGTTGCCAAAGGAGGGTAGGGAGATGGGTGAAAATATAAAGGGGAATAAGAGGTACAAACTTCCAGTTATAAAATAAGTTACAGAGATATAACGTACAGCTCAGGGAATATGGTCAATAATACGATATAATAAAAGAGTAATATGCAAATCGACCAAGTGGCCAAACAGCGGAACGACCATCCGGATAACCATCCAGGACCACACTATGACACCCACTGGCACCAGGCCATCCAAGGTGGGTGCAATGCGATTAGTCAGGGGCCTAGCCATAACCCCCTGATCGCCTGCAGAGGGAGGCCCAGGCCACTGGCCAGCCAGGTGATCAATTTGGGGGGCTCCACGATCGCCCCACAGAAGGAGGCCCAGGCCACTAACGACAGGCTGCAGTGGGTGGGTGGGGCCTCCCTCTGCGAGGGAAGCCCAGTCCCGGGTGCCGGCATCAAAAGGGGAGCCCAGGTCCTGGGTGCCGGAGGGAAGCCAGTGCCAGCAGCCGGGGGAAGGAAGGCCTACTCTTCCATGAATTTCATGCATCAGGCCACTAGTATTGTAATAAATTTGTATAGTGACAGATGGTTGCTAAATATATTGTGGTGATCACATCATAAGTCATATAAATGTAGAATCACTATGGTTTAACCTAAAACTAATATAATATTGTATGTCAACTGTACTTTAATTTTAAAAAACAAAATAAAATTATCAGAAAAAGTAAAAAGTTAACTTTCCAGTAGTAAAATAACATAGTTAACAGAGGTGGGAGGGAGGTATAATGTCAGAATGGGTAAGGCTGCTAAATAATCTAGGCAAGACTTAAAAACACAAAGACCAGGAGACCTGCACATTTCTGTGCTGATTTCAAAAGACTGGTCACCTGAAAAATCTGGTATTTGAAGGGGTTAACTGGAGAACACAAGGCTTGAGCTTTACAAAAATCTAACAAATGTCAACGGGAAACTCATTCTGCAAGTCTGAGCCTTGTAAAAACATGTTCCCCTTGAGCGAATATCTTACAAGAACTTCTGAGACCCAGATACCTGCTCAGTAGAAGCCGCCTGCAACCCAGCACAGGTATGTTATCAGCAGAAACTGCCTATAGCCCAGCCCAGATACTGCTTCAACAGAAGCCACCTGCAGCCCAGCCAGATACATGCATTAACAAGAAGCCACCTACAGCACGGTTCAGATACAAGTGCCAGCCAAAACCTGCAGCTCTCCCTAGGTCCGTGGTCGGCAAACTGCGGCTCGCGAGCCACATGCGGCTCTTTGGCCCCTTGAGTGAGGCTCTTCCACAAAATACCACAGCCTGGGTGAGTCTATTTTGAAGAAGTGGCGTTAGAAGAAGTTTAAGTTTAAAAAATTTGGCTCTCAAAAGAAATTTCAATCATTGTACTGTTGATATTTGGCTCTGTTGACTAATGAGTTTGCCGACCACTGGTCTAGGCACATAAAAAGCCTGCTCCCTCCCCATTCGGTGCTGACTTCTTTCTCGAAGTCAGCCCATCTGCACCCAGATGCCTTGAATAAGTATCATTTTGATTACACTGAGCCTTGAGTCAGTTCAATGCGGCCCTGGCCCAACACAGAACCTTTCAGTACTGGCGTAAGAAAAGATATATAGATCAATTGAACAGAATAGAGAGCCCAGAAATAAACCTACATCTTTATAGTCAGTATTTGACAGATGAGGCAAGAACATAAAATGGAGTAAAGACAATCCATTCAATAAATGGTGTTGAGAAAATTGAAAAGATATGCACACAAAAAATGAAACTAGACCACCTTCTCACACAATACGCAAGAATAAACTCAAAATGGATTAAAGACTTAAATGTTAGGCTCAAAACCATAAAAATCCTAGAAGAAAATAGGCATTAAGTACATCTTTTAATAATCCTATATAATAAAGAGGTAATATGCAAATTAACCCTAACACCCTCACAAGATGGCTGCCTACAACCAGGCTGGCAGGGGGTTTAGTGAGGGACAACCAAACAACTGAACAAGCAGGTTGCATGGGGTGACCAGGCCGACAAGGGTATTAGTGAGGGAAGACCAAATGACTGTACAAGCAGGCTGCATGGGGTGACCTGTCAGTGGGGGGGCTGTGAGGGGTGACCAGGCCAGCGGGGGGGGGGGGCAGTTGGGGCAACCAGGCCGGCAGGGTGGGGAATTTAGGGGTGATCAGGCAGGCAGGCAGGCAGGTGAACGATTAGGAGCCAGCAATCTAGGATTGTGACAGGGATGTCCGACTGCTGGTTTAGGCCCAATCCCCGGGATTGGGCCTAAAGCAGCAGTCGGACATCCCCCAAGGGGTCCCGGATTGGAGAGGGTGCAGGCTGGGCTGAGGGGACCCCCCTCCCATGCATGAATTTCGTGCACTGGGCCTCTAGTCTATACTAATAAAAGGGTAATATACTAATTAGGGTGGACATCTTCTGGACGTCCATCCAGACAAAGCCACAGCAGCTGCGAGGGCCTAGGGCAAGCGGCTGCACGGGAGAGGTGCTGGGGAGGCGGGGCCGTCACGGAGGTGGGTAGCAGAGGTGGGGCCACCACCACAGGAGTGGGAGCAGAGGAGGCAACGCCTCCGCTCACCTCACCGAGGGAGCGGGAACAGAGGCTGGACAGGTGTGACCTGCTGTGCCTCCACCTCCCACCCCCTCCCCCAGCCAGCCTGGCCCCAGATCACCCCCCACCCACTAGTGGGTGGGGGGCAGGGCCAGCGCTAAGAAGCGAGGGCCGAGCGGCCGGCAGTGGCAGCAGCAACGGGGTGATGGGGGCAGCACCTTCCCCTGATCAGCCCAGTTGCCTCCTGCAGAGGCGGACATCCCCTGAGGGTTCCTAGACTGTGAGAGGAGACAGGCCAGGCTGAGGGACCCCCCTCCAGTGCATGAATTTTCATACACTGGGCCTCTAGTTCCTTATATAACTCTATGATTAGTAAACTCCTTAATTCTTTCTCTGAAAATGTCTTTGTTTTACCCAAATTATTAAATGAGGTATAGAATGTCCCATGGAACGTGAAGATACCATCTCATTGTGTTCTGACATCCACTGTCACAGTTGAGAAGTGTACTAATGCCTCTATTAGAGAAAATTCTTTTTTCCCCTCTGATTGATTCTAAGATCTTTCCCTTTGATGTTCTTTAGTTTCCCACACTGTCTTGATTATTATTTATCCTCTTCAGGATTTAGGGCATGCTTTGTCACTCGGAGGATGCAATTCTTTTTTCAAATGGGAAATTTCTTTTAGAATATGGCATTTTAGAACAGAGAGAGGGGAGAGGGAGAGAGAGAAAGGGAGAAAAAGAGATAGAAATCGGGGTCACTGATTATGGTTCTCAGCTTAAGTGGTAATAAAGGATGTATATAGTTTCAAGGAAGAGTTTCTCCTTTCTCCCTTTTCCCATTATATCTCCCATGGCTCATGGCATTTCCGATCTTGCTTTCATACACTAAATGCCACTGCTCCTATCTGAGCCAACTCAATACCATCCTGTTCCCTTGAGTTAATGATGCTATAAATGGTGCTGCAGTTCCTAATCAGCTGTTGGATCCAAGTTCTCATATCTCCATAAAAGTCCAAGCTCTTTTTGTCGCAAGTAGAAAGGGGCTTACCCTCTGATATGGTACAGATAATTTAGCTGTCCAATGACTCCAGTTCTCTAGGATCATTCAAAGGTAGCTTTGATACTGCAGGTTGACTATTATTTCTGGCATGAAATTTCTTCCTATTCCCCAGTAATTTCCATATTGGCCCAGAAAAAAAAAAATAATTGGCAACATCATTAACCTCCCTCCTTTGATTCTAGTGTGTTTAGAGATAAGGTGACCATAGTACTTAGCTTCCAAACTGATATATTTTTGAGATGAAAGGAGGGACTAATGTAATTACACCAAGATGGCAGCTTAAGCCAGAACTATACTGGGCAAACTTTCTGGTCCTTTTTACATAGGAATCCTAGCTGCTTGCCTTGACCTCCTAAATTCCCATATATGCACCCTCACATAGACACACATAGACACACATACCCTCTGTCTCTCTTCCTGTCCCTTTCCCTCTCCCTCTCTCTTTCTTCTCTTCTCTTCTCTCTTCTCTCTTCTCTCTTCTCTCTTCTCTCTTCTCTCTTCTCTCTTCTCTCTTCTCTCTTCTCTCTTCTCTCTTCTCTTCTCTTCTCTTCTCTTCTCTTCTCTTCTCTTCTCTTCTCTCTCTCTCTCTCTCTCTCTCTCTCTCTCTCTCTCTCTCCCTCATACATATGCAAATTAGGTCCCAACATGACCATATGTCCATAACTCTACAAGGGAAATATGTTCTCTACTTATATTTCCTAGTGCAGATTGTTTGTTTGTTTGTTTGTTGTGCTTGTGTGTATATGTGTGTGTACCTTAAGGAATGTAGAAAACAAGTATAAAATATTAAACACCAGTTAAGTTAATAGGGCAGACAGAAACAGAGAGGGACAGGAACAAAGAGAAACCATAGGCACTCCAGTTACACAGCGTTATTTGAGCCTTCTGCCACTACAGCTGCTTCAGCTGAATTATGCTGTGCCAATTTACCACTGACCTAGACTGAGAGATATTATGAGAAAAAATTCTATGAGATACTTTACTACAATTACTGTGATAATGATTTTGAGGACATAGTTCATTAGTTTACATGGTTTCCTCTTTATAAGAATTTATCATCATTTGGTCTCAGTATCAAAAAACATGTCTATCTTGAACAATTGTTTTCTATTATGTTTATTTTACGGGCCCAGAATCATATGACTACTTACCTTTTTTATTTGGGAATCCAAGAGGCTCAGAGTAAAATTTGTGGCCTCTAGGAAAAGAATAAATAGTATATTTTGTATATCAACTTCTCTCTTTTTAAAATTTTTCCATCTTCATTTTCCCTCGAACCTACTTTCCTCAACTATCTATATTTCATTTCACCTTTAAAGTTAAGGGCCCTTCAAATGACAATAGAATTTCATCTAGTTCTTCAACAATAAATTTCCCTCTCTTTTTCACTCTTCTTATTTTGATGATTATATGGATATAAACTTTATTAAAGCAGTAGGATATTCAAAGATGCACATGTAAGCATAGATTTAGATAGGACTTTTCACTTTGTGAATGAAAACATGGCAGAAAAATATCAGTTTTATGTGTCAGCAGGCTTAACTCAAACATTATCAAAAATTCTACATTAAAAAATGTCACTTGACTAATCTTACTTTCAAATGCCATGAACACTGTCACAAATCATTTAGAGGTTCCAAGTAAAAAGCTGTTATGAGAAACATGCTATAATAATTTGGACACCATCCTGACATTTTATTCCCTTGATATAGGATTTCTGACAAGCTATGCTTAATGGGAAAAAAAGTTTATAATAAAGCTGAACCCTGCAATAATTGACTACAGAATAAATGGAATTTCCCAATGCACTCTATTTCCACTACCTTTATTTTTCTCTTTCTGAAAATTGTTTATTGGCCATTAGATTCAAATGTGGAGCACAGCCTTTATTACCTTGCAAGAAGATATTTCAAGATGTGCTATATAAATCCCCTACCATCCCTCTGTTTCCTCTTGCCAGCAGCTCAGTCATCTGGATGATAAATAAGCTCATTCTGGTGTTAGAGTTTAACCAGCAATGAATTTCATTTTATTGCAATATTTATGAAAGCGTTTTAAAATGTGGTTAAGTGAAAGTCTTCTTGTGGGCTGCAATCAATACTTCTTAACATGAGGTAGAGAATCCAAATCTTCAGAGTTTCTTTCAACTTGTGAGAGCTACACTGACTTCTTAAACATTCCAATTTTAGTAGTCATAAAACCATGCATGTTAAGAATACTTTTTAAAGTTTTGTATTATTATTATTATTATTATTACTATTATTATTATTATTAAAGTTTGGTGTTTTGCTCTTCTTTTTCTTTTTTTGTTAACTTCCCCCCTTTGGATAGAAGAAAACATGCAGCTGGGGAATTTAGGCTAGGAAACCTGAGTTGCAATAATTACCATTTCCAGGCTGCAACTCTGTGTTTTCTATTAAGTCCGTAAAGCAATTAGCAGTGTTTTATAACAGCTGTGGAAATTGTTACTTGACCTCATCTGCTTACAGTTCTGACACTTTTAAGAACAAACTGGTAAACAGTGTTGGCTTCAGAGGTCCTTTCAGAGTTTGTAGGAAAGGAGTTGGCCTGTGGGGAGGAAGAATCTTTGACAGAAATGGGCTCAGAGGTAGCCCAGTTTGGAGAACAAATGACCCAATAAAAGTGTTGTCTTGTTAGCATGCAAGGTTTCCTTGGGCTGAGCTCAAAGGCAGAGCATATGTCAGCATTTGATAAACTTAAAAAGATACCAGCCAGGTAGGTCCAAGGTGGGATAAAAAAACAGCCTTCTTATTCCTGGAAATAAATTGAGAGAATAATTCCTAGACCAAGGAAGCAGGATAATAACCTAGCTCTTCCAATTCTGATTAAACTTTCATTCTTCACAAGGAGCCCTTTAAGTGTCTCTGCTGCACCACCAAAATGGACTTCCGGCTCCAAAATGGCCTTTTGGGATCTACAGAGAAGGTCCCAAATATGGAAGTGCAGGTGCTAGGGATGACCACAGGTTTGAGAAGTAGAACTGGGATTGAATACCAGCTTGCCTGTAACTTGGCCATGGAAAAGTCATTGAACTTCACTAAGCTTTAAATTTCTCATCTATAAAATGGGAATTTTCTTCATATGTCAGTCAGAAAACAGTGAGGGAGAAAAAAAAAAAAGGTGGATTAGACAAGCTAATGGACCAAAATCAGCCTCGTCTTTATTTTTGTAAATAACGTTGTGTTGGAACCCAGCCATGATGACAGACAACGACTGCTTTTACACTGCAAAGGCAAAGTCCAATAGTGGTGGTGGAGAACCATATAGCCCACAAAACCAAAAATATTTATTATTAGGCTCTTTACAGAAAAAAGTGGCCAGCCTCTGGAGTAGACCCTTTAGGATCCTTATCTACAAGGCTAATTTGACAAGCAAAATCTCTGGGGTTATTATCTGTATCAGAGGTTTCAAACACAACTTTATAGAGCACTGATATTTATCACTCAGTTGTAAGATGTATCCCACACAATTTGTTACTTGTAAGTAGTATTTACTAGTAAAGTAATAACATTTGCAAATAACTCTCTTACTTTCTAAGTTAGAGCAATGTGATTTGTGCATTAGTGTTACTCTTAGTTTCATTTTAATTATTTTTTTTAAGAGGAAGAGAAGAGGTGCTCTAGGTACTACCACATCCCTAGCTGCACCCAGGGAATATGTTGCTTACCATTCCACATGTGTCTTAGGTAACAGCTAGAATTCTTTCTGCTGTAAGAGAATACCCAGATAAAAGTGAATTAAGAAATACAGACCTATATAATTTTACTTGTGTGGGGCGCGGCTACAGTGTTTGGACAGGTTCAAGCCTTGGACTGATGAGAGGGCACAGTCCTCTCGTGGCCACATGCAAGTCCTAGCTTGGAGGGCAGAGCCCTCCCAACACAATTACAGCCAACAGCTGTAGCTGTATGCTTGAACCTATGGTCCGAACACGTGGCCCCACGTGCCTAAGTAATATAGGCTGCAAGTAAACAAAGCTTGATCAGGTGCATGTAATTGAGTAGGATTGAAACCCACGAGAATATTGTAAACATCTTGACCATGCCCTTACTTTGCCTCGTGGCATCGGCTATAAAATAAAGACACGGCTTGTAGTCCGTGGCGCTGCTGGCTCCCCATCAGGGAAGCGGCGTCCCACCGAGTCCCAGCTTTCCTTCTCTTGTCTGTCTTTTCTCAATCCTTCATCGCCCCCCCTCAGGGTCACTGCACCTGGCTGAGCTGGCGCGGCACATAAGGTGCCCTGGGGCTGAGTATGCCATGGCCGAGCCGGCTCCCCACAACTTGACAGGAATCTCACAAGTGGGTGGCTCTAGGACTGGATCAAACATATCAAAGCTATAGATATAATTTATGCAACTCTCCTAAACATAACCTGTCCCATGATACCTTATGAGGATGCCCTGTGATATATCCTTGCAAGACAATGTTCAGGAAGAAGGGAAAAGGCAAAAATGGGGTTTGCTCCTCACCAGTCTGTCTTTTTAATTTAAAAAAAAACACACATTCTTTTGCAGAAATCCAGGAAGAATTACTTCTCTTTGCCTTACTGACCAAAACAGTCACATGCCTAACCCTTAGACCAACTCTTACACAGAAAAGATAACTGCTGATACTCGATTAAACACTTCATGATTCATCCCCTTAAAGAGGGCATACTTCCGACCTATCAAGGGAAAGAGAGGAAGAAATGACTGCTTCATAGAAAATTAATAGTGTCTCTCTATATATGGTAGCTTGAAAAGTGGTTTAAATGGATTTATTTGCCTTGTTAGGATTGTGGAAGAAATCTCACAAGCTCTTGGAAAATGCGTTTTTCTAAGAACACAGCAAATCCCTTTCAAAGATCTCAAAACTCAGATCACTCTGAATTATCAGTCAATGAAATACATTAGAACAGTGCTTCCCAAAGTGTGTTCTCTAGAAAAAAATAGTCCCTATGACAAAAGAGTCTGTGATCTAATAGATTTGTGAAATACTGCATACTATACCCTCACAGTGCAAATATTTAGAATGCAAATCAGCATAGCAAAGTCTCTGAGAAGCACTGCAATAAAGAACATGTTCAGTTTGAGTTTCACTTAAACATTTAAAGGTGTTTTATAAGGCCTCATAAGAATAGGAATATCAGAAAACTGATGTGAATTTACTACCTCTGAAGATGAAATGGGAGAGTATATATTTGACAAATAAAAATGGAACCCCCATCCATTGACCTCCAGGAGTACCTGGGAAAATTTTTCTTTCAATGACTATACACCTGGGTCCCAAACTTCCTCTGGTGCCTCTTCTCTGAAAAAAATTGTTCTAATAAAAACAGTCCATGATGATTTCAAGCATACCCTTAAACCTGACCAGTGTCTAGGAATCTCAAAGATTTGATTGAACTTAGAGGTAGAATATGACCACAAATGCAACTCCGTGTGCTGGTTTTGCACAGGTTTTAACTCTTGTTAAGACATACTCTTCCCCCCTTGTCAGTGTATAGGTCCCTCATCTAAAACTGTGGGTTAGGATTAGGGAAGCGTGAAGTTGATAGTTAAGGTTTGGGTCCCTTTTCTCTAAAGCCTGTGCTCTGAGTTCAAACAATGCCCATTCTTTTGTCCCAGATTTAGCTGTTTCTTATAGTCATCTGCCTCACCCTAATCCCTATTTGTTTCTTCCCTCAAGGTATGCTTAGTGTAATAGCATGAGGTTTGGAATTAAATAAACCTTGTTTCAAATCCTGTTTTACTACATCCTAGCAATGTTGCCTGTCTGAGCTTCAAATCACTCATAACAAGCAGAAAATACTTAACTCAAGGTGCTATTTTGAGAACTATATAATAAACATATGTAAATTGCCTATCATCATCAGTTTGGAACTAAAGTAGATACAGAATCAATGCCTATTGCTTTCCCTTATTTGGGCTATAGCTGTTAAGAATAACAGCAAACCATTTACTGAGTGTTTATGGTTAGCTATTCGCTAGGCTAAATGCTTTATACTAGTTAGCTCACTTAATCCTCATAAGAATCCTATGAGATAGGTAATATTACTATCTCAGTTATATTTTATAGATGAAGTAACTGAGATTTGTAGAGAGCCTGAATAACTGACCAGTCTCACCAGATAAGCATTCTAAAACAGATCTGTTGAACCCTGTGGCTATGCTCTTATTCCCTGAGCCACTATAACAGAAACCACAAGCTACCCACAAAACCCTGTTCTCCACTTCATTCAAAATACCTGGACTTTATCTGAGCCCATGTCTAGAGTACAATTCCCTGACTCCCTTACAAATGTAGCCTGGATGGCTGAGTTGTCTCCAGTGGGATGTGAACAGAAGTCATGTCTGTCCCTCCTGGCAGGTGGCTCTCTGTTCTCTCCTTCCCTTTTCACTAAGTAGGTGCAGACAATGACAAAGTCCTAGGGCCATGGTCAGCAAACTGCAGCTCGTGAGCCACATGCGGCTCTTTGGCCCCTTGAGTGTGGCTCTTCCACAAATTACCACGGCCTGGGTGAGTCTATTTTGAAGAAGTGGCGTTAGAAGAAGTTTAAGTTTAAAAAATTTGGCTCTCAAAAGAAATTTCAATCGTTGTACTGTTGATATTTGGCTCTGTTGACTAATGAGTTTGCCGATCACTGTCCTAGGGGATGGATGGCACAGCCACAAGAAGGAAGGAGTTTGGGTCTCTGAATCGCCAAATGGAGAAGGGTTCTTTGCCTACTTATTACATAAACAAAAAATAAGCTTCTACTTTGGGCCAGTTTGTGTTTGAGTCTATTTGTTAAGCAGTTTAGTCTACCACAGCTGCTACAGCCATTAATAATCTGATCTACTCTGCACACATTATAACTTCTAATAATCACTGTTGTTGACCTAAGAACTTCCCTCACCAACTAAACTTCAGTCCCTTCGCATGTTTTCATCTAGGAAGACTTTTATTTTCCTACTAGTAGCCCTGCGCATGAATCCGTGCGCCAGTAGCTCTCTGCGGGGCCTGGCCACTCCGTGCCTGCTACACAGAGGCTCTCCGCAACCCAGAGGCCCATCCACACCCTGGCCTGGCCAGAGGCCCATCCATGGCCGGAGTGGAACACTTGCCTCATTGCCGCGGCGACAAAGCAAGCATTCCACCAGGCCGCTCATGGTGCCCACTTTCAGCGGCCACCCCCCAGGACTAGGGGACTCCGGTGAGGCTGAGAGGACTGGGCGCCACCATCTTGTGGCTATGGGCACCTCCATCTTTGTGATGGAGTGACAGCTAATTTGCATATTACCCTTTTATTAGATAGGATTTCTTCTTTTCTGCCTTTGTCATAGTTCCTTTCAGAATCCCAGCCTGTTTTCTTTCCCTTTTTTTGAGGCCAGTATTTTCTGAGTCACTTTCTCCTTTTTTACCATTTATTCCTACTTAGCTTCATCTCATCCAAAAGCATCATCCCATCCTGAATATAATCAGCTTGATAGCTTTAGATATGACAGAATATTTGACAATTATGTGTCAATGGCACCCTTATATTGTTCCCCAAGACCCTCTGACAGCATTTAAAAGCCTTATAATGGCCGAAACCGGTTTGGCTCGGTGGATAGAGCGTCGGTCTGCGGACTGAAGGGTCCCAGGTTCGATTCCGGTCAGGGGCATGTACATTGGTTGCAGGCACATCCCCGGTGGGGGATGTGCAGGAGGCAGCTGGTCGATGTTTCTCTCTCATCGATGTTTCTAGCTCTCTATCCCTCTCCCTTCCTCTCTGTAAAAAATCAATAAAATATATTTAAAATAAAAAAATAAAATAAAAATAAAAGCCTTATAATGGCAGTAGTCAGAAAAGGACGTATATGAGAGAAAAGGGGGGGGGGGGTAAGATGCTCAAAATATGATCTCTCCCCCACAAGAAACTTTATAGGCTAGAAAGAATGCTGTAAAAATTGCCAAAGTATGTGCTTAGGGCTTTCACTAAAAGATAGGAGGAGCTACTAAAAAGGATATATAGAGAATAAAGAAGTTCAGATAGTAGGATATAAGGTTTGAAACTTCATCTCCAGTTCAACTAAAGTAAGATAAATTCATACGAAGTACTTTCAAACACTAAAGAAGAAAGATGCTTGTTTTTAAAAATCCATTGTGTGTTTACAGAAACCACAGTATAGTATCATAGGCTTGGCCCTCAATGCTCTTCAGGATAACTCAAGGAAGGGCCATCTTTATGGGAAGGCTCTGTGCCAGTAGTCCCATGTGGGAGCTCATCTCAGAGCAGCACACCGGACAGCTGCTGTGGCACCTCCACCAGGGTGGAAATAAGCATTGTCCTTTCATGCACTTTAGATGCATGCATCTTAAATGGTAGTCACTGACCATCATTTAACATCCTTTTAAAACAATGGTGATTGTCCTGTGATTTAATATAGTGAAGCCCTCTGAGACTACTAAGATACAAATGGCATTCACCCTAGGCTTAATGTTTCCCTCTTACTCTGTCTTTCGAGTTCTGGTGTCTACTTGGATCCTTTTTTTTTTTCTGCCAGGCCACCAATAGTCATTCCTATCACTGTTTGATATGGCTGATTCTAGTAAGTCTGTTTCGGAAGTTAAAATTCAGTTCTTCTAGAATTATGCCAAATATAAGGGAATTCAGAGTGAGGCTCTGAGTGCCTCTCCTTCTAGAATTATGCCAAATATAAGGGAATTCAGAGTGAGGCTCTGAGTGCCTCTCCTTTGAAAAAGGACTGGTGAAGATGCATTCAGTTGAGAGGAAGAAGGGACATTTGGGCAGGGTAAACCCTTGTACCTACTTCCTGTTAATAAACCAACCAAACTGAAGGAAGGGAAGAGCATTTTTAACAGCTCTAAAATAACCATTATCACCATCATCATCATCATCATCTCTACTAACTAATGATTAATAACATGAGATGATAAGTTCCCAATATGTGTAATCATTCACTTTATGTTTGAATCCTGGTTCTAGTCCTCTTAATTTTTGTCATCATGGGCAGTTCACTTATTTCTCAAAATTTTAGCTTCTTTGTTTGAAAAGTAATGATAATAATACACACCCCATAGGGTATGGGCTGGTAGTGAGGGTTAAATGAGGTAACATATGTAAATGTGCCTGGCACATAGTTGGTGCTCATTTGGGAATATTCTCTCTCCTACTGGGTGTAATCATGGTGGAACTGTCAACCAAACTGTACCAGGTGCCTAGTCAAGGCAGGGCCATATGCAATGTGAGGTCAAGGTCAATCACACTCTCTCCTCACATTCTAAAACAGTTATAAGTCATTAAAGATGAAAAATAGTAGTGAATCTTTCTAATTAAAGTTTCTAGAAGAAAAGTATGTCTGTTCTTTAGCTCCTCATCTCTACTTTCAGAGAACTCTCCTGGTTCCTGCTCTTGATAAGATCCAGTTGTTTAATTCAGCTTTAAATTCTGGGATTTACCCAGTCTCTTTGCTATGACAAATCTCTCCTTCCACCTTGAGTTAGTCATTGGGGAATGGTATGCTTAGATTCTGGCATCTACCTAGTCTCCTTGCTACAAATACCCTTTTTCCTTCTGAGTTAATCATAGAGGGTTTTCTTCTTACAAACAAAGAATACTGAGACACCATGCTATCCTCTAAGAAGATATGCTAATACATACTGTATACAAAGGCTCAGACTATGAAGATATTTTTCCAAACCAAGGGAAAACAACCAAACTAGTCTCTACCATCATATAAAAATACTGGTTTTTAAAGACATCGGTGATAGATTTCCTAACAGTGTAAAAATGGTCCTATGTTGACACCTGGGGATTGAAACATGTTTGGCCTAACACAGATTTTCACTTCTTGAAGATCAAAAAACAATAGAACTGTGGACCCAAGGGAAGCACTAAGTGGCCACAAAAGACAGGGCTTGCCTTCTTCCAGAGCAATGTTCAGAGATCCTCACAGAACATGCTAAGGGCTATTTTGTTACAGAAACAATCTGTAAGAGCCACTCAGGAATAGAGCCTCAATAAGAAGGGTCAATGCCACAGGGTTCACAAATAAGAAAGTTTCAGGATATTTTTCCCAGCATGGTCACACCAGGGTGAGGTTCTACCCATTTACTTCAACTAAAACCTGCCCTTGAAGCTTGTTTTTAACAAGCAGGCCCCATGAGCCAAAGAAAGCTGTTGGTAGGTGCTATGACCTGCACTCCCTGAAAATGTAAGCAAGGAAAACACAAGATAAAGCAAAGAATAAAAAGCTAAGGTCGTGGAATGCAAACTGGGGATCCACTGAAGCCAAGAAAGTTAAAATTAAAATATTTCTTGCTTTAAGCAATAGATATGGCAAATGAATAGTGTTGCAAGGAATCTGTTGAAACAAAATCATGTCTAATACATAAAAGGTGCTGGTTCTTCCTAGTAAGCCTAGGATGACTTCTTCTTTTAAATCAAGGAATGATCTCAAATAGCAAATCATCCTTGCCAGTCTCTCTCTCTTTTTTTTTAATTTAGGAGAGAGAGAACATCAATCAGTTGCCTCCCGTATGTCCCCCCACCGGGGATCAAACCCACAACCTAGGTAGGTGCCCTATGAATCAAACTTGCAACCTTTTAGTGTGTACAGGACAACACACCAACTAGCTGTGCCACACTGGCCAGGGACTTTCCAGTCTTTTATATTTGCCTCGAGGCTTGTCCCTTCTCCCACTTTCCATAATTACACATTTCTTCTATCCACTAATTTTTAACCTTATTCACTTTCAGACAACCAGAATTAAGAAACAGATGATCTACACCCCCGTCACCTCTAAAAATATTTTTATTTTCATCTACTTCACTTCCTTCTCTGAAGAAGCATCCCCATATCTTTGCTAGATGCAAACCTTTCCTCTATGCTCTTGGTCAATGTCCCTTTTTTCTCCTTTGTGTTAGAGGTGAACCTTTCTCTCTCCTATATTTTCTCTCCTTCTACCTCTTTCTCACTTTCTCTCTTACTCATATTCTATCCTTCTCTATATATTGCTCCCCACCACTAACTCCTACCTCTCCACATACAGAGTCTACAGATAAAATAAGAAAAAAATTATTTTCCTTTTGTCCCATTTTTTTCTATTAACAGAGCATTTCCTATCATAAGATAACCCAAATCTGGAGAGGAGACCACCATACTTTTTACATAATAAGCCTCAGGTCCTTTACAAGCACAGGATTATTTTTCCCAATGCCAACGTTCTGATTTTGTTATATGTGCTCTCCCTAGAGGCAGGGCCAGCTTTATAATGTATGGAACCAGTGCAAAATAAAAATTTGGGCACCTTGTTCAAAAGGCAGGAGGGAAAGTGCCATTAAAAGTAGAAAAACACAGGGGTGGGGAAAAGTAGGTTTATAGTTGTGAGTGCACAAAACAATTTATTCTTGTATTATTATTTATTAATTGTTGTGTTATTTGTTTGTATTACAACGGTGAACATACTTTTGCCCACCCTGTATAAAACTCTTTGCTTTCTTCATTGGTTTTTCTGTTGACCTATATGGCAGGGTTTATTTGTCAATTATCTCTTAGGCATGCTGATAATCGCTGGAGTGTGTAAACCCTCACAGATTCCCAAGGGTCCTGTGAATCAGTGCACAACACCATCTACTGGGTTCCCCTCCTGCCAGCCACTGACTGACCTTAGGCTATAGGCAAAGAAGCCAATTTCCTCTTCCCACAGAAACAGATTGCATCCTCCACGCCAGGACACATCAGTACCTGAATAGGAAGTATCCAGGCGACTCACCCCACTAAGTTCCCTGCCATACTGCCATGGCACCATACATGCCAACACCTCATCCTCCCTGAGCCCAGGCTCCTGTGTAGGTGGATATGGGAGGTAGCAGCAGCAGCTGGGAAATGATGGGGAAGCAAAAGATGAGTAGGTCTGGGCCACTAGAAAGCAGGAAGATCAGGCAGCCAAAGACCTGTCCCAGGGAAGCAAAGAGACTCAGCATGAGCTAAGGCTCTGAGACCTTTGAGGGTTTTTATGCTCCATTTCTCATCAGTCTTCACTTATAAAACATACATTCAAAGATAAAAAAGATTAAGACTTTTATGACAGTGATAACAGTAATAAACCCCAAACTTGGGGCCCTTCTGTGCACATAGTACTCAGTGACAAGTCCATGAAACTGGCCCTTCCTGGAGTCAAATCATTATATCAATATTCTGGTACATCCCCTTGATTACCCTCATGATATGCAACCACCTCTTGATAACCCCATATCCAGTTTGCTCCCATTAATATACACTCTATTCTGTCAATATCCTGAGATTTCTGACACACAAGTCTGGTCATATCATTACTCTCCTTAAAAATCTTGCAATGGTTTCCCCTTATCCTCAGGATAAAATTGCATGAGAGTCGTAGGAAACAGAAACCACACTGCCTATTTGAAGCAGAAAGAGTTTGAGTCCATAGAATTAGGGGTTTACATATTAATTTGAAGGTTTGAAGGAGTAGGCATTATGCCAGATCTCCGGGAATGGTTCCCAAGTCAATACAACAGAATTTTGCCCACCAAAGGTACTGCTGTCTCAGCCACAAACAAGAACATAGATAGTCTGGAGGCTACCATGCAAACTGTTGACTTCAAAATATATTGCTGGCCCTAGCCAGTTTTTGTTTGTTTGTTTTTTAGATTTTATTGATTTTTTACAGAGAGGAAGAGAGAGGAGGGATAGAGAGTTAGAAACATCGATGAGAGAGAATCATCGATCAGCTGCCTCTTGCACACCCCCTACTGGGGATGTGCCCGCAACCAAGGTACATGCCCTTGACCGGAATCGAACCCGGGACCCTTGAGTCCGCAGGCCGACGCTCTATTCACTGAGCCAAACCGGTTTCGGCTT
Organism: Eptesicus fuscus; assembly: GCF_027574615.1. Taxonomy (NCBI): domain Eukaryota; kingdom Metazoa; phylum Chordata; class Mammalia; order Chiroptera; family Vespertilionidae; genus Eptesicus; species Eptesicus fuscus. The sequence goes on from NC_072487.1 coordinate 28,670,939, forward strand.
GGCCCTAGCCAGTTTTGCTCATGAAGGGTTGTGGGTTCAATTCCAGTCAACATATATATATATATATACATACATATATATATATACATACATATATATACATATGTGTATATATATGTATGTATATATATATATATACACACATACACACATATACATACATACACACACATACACACACACACACACACACACACACACACACACACACACTAGAGGCCCAGTGCACGGCTTAGGCCCTCTCCGGACATCCTTAGCGCTGCCACAGAGGCAGGAGAGGCTCCTGCCACTGCCGCTGCACTCGCCAGCTGTGAGCCCAGCTCAGGGCTTCTGGCTGAGCAGCGCTCCCCTTGTGGGAGCACACTGACCACCAGGGGCAGCTCCTGTAGTTCCACCATTTGGTCGATTTGCATATCAGCCTTTTATTATATAGGATATTTTGCTATAGTAGTAATCTCAGGACAGGAAATCACTGCCACCACAACAGCCTCTCAATACCCACAAGAGCTAGAGTTTAGACATGGGGAAAATGCAAATTCTTCACCACCATGCTTGTAAACATAAAAGCAGCAGAAAGATGGGCTCTCCCTCACTTCTGCTTTCCAAGTCTCATGGGAAAGCATATGATTGGTGGAGTTTATCTATGTAAGAGATTCAGGAAAGTTAGATTTTTAGGTTTTCAGACTGAGGTAGAGAAAGGTTCATTAGAAGGAGATTAAAATTAAATATCTAATCCCCATAGGTTTGGAAAATGTCATTGTAATTTTTCAGTCTTCTTTCATTCTCCACATTATTCCTTCCATGCATCCTTCAGTTCAGCCATGCTGATGACTTTTATTTCTCCTACAATATCCATGAAATGCCTTTCTTTCATTTTCAGACTCACCAACTCCGACTTCTTTCTCTCTGAATCATTTAACCATTTATTGTGTATCACTACCACTAAATCTATTCATCTTGCATTTTAGTGTTAGTACACCCTTACTAGACTGAGAGGTTCACAGTGTCAAAAATTGTCTTATCCTTTATATCCCCTTATTTAGCCCAAGGTCTAAAATATATATACTGATGGAATGAATCTGTTGAGCAAAAGTAGAATTCTTGCAATTCAGACTTGCTCAAAAAGTGAGGTAGACCCATATAAACTAACAAATTTTCAAGCAGGTTATGAATGCTAAAACCATCAGAGCAGAATAAGTAATTACAGAGCAAAAAAGATAGCTGGTATCTTATAATAAGGGGATAATATAAGGCACAAAACCTCTTTCTTGCTGTCTTTTCTCCGAGGACTCTAGAATGTGGAAGTCATCAAGCTGAAGTACCAAACAGAAGCAAGTCAAGTGCCTAGACTATTACTTATATACCTCCCTCTTGTGGTAATTAGAGAGACTTCATTTTCTTTTACAGTAGTAATAATTAGAATTTAATAGAAACAAGGCATACTTCATTTAAAAAGAAACTGCAACACTCATATGGTTTGAAGTATATTAATCCAACAAGTTTCAGCTATCTGTGTCTCTGTAAGGTCATAAACAATATAGACAAAAAGAATATTATAAAACATTCTAGTACATTCTTTCCCCTTGGTGACATCTTGTGCTTGTTGGTTTTTTCTTCTTCAGTAAAGACAGATATTTCAGTAAAAATGCAGAGTGGGGGGGGGGTTGTCAAATATATTATAATATGAAAATTCTTTTATAGAGTATTTTTCTTTAAGGAAGTAAAGATTCTTTCTGTACCTTATCTACTCCCTTTGGAAATTTGGCCTTATAGACAGACCATTATATTAGACTAAAGGCCCGGTGCATGAATTCGTGCACAGGTGGGGTCCCTCGGGGTGGCCTGCAGGGATCAGGACCCAGCTCACGCCCCCAGGCTCGGAGCCCCAGCTCGTGCCCCCAGCCTCACAGCCCCGCCTGGCACCCTCCCGTGGCCTGGTGCCGCCCCCTCACCTGCTCCACCATCCTGCCTGCGGGACCATCGGTCAGGGCCGGGCCCCCCGCCCGACTCCCTCAGCACCTGGAAGCTAGGCGGCGGCCCCACCCCCTGCCACTGGTCACCGTCTGCGGGGCAATCATCGGGGTGATCAGGCCCCCCGCTAGCACCCGCCTTGGCCTGGCACTGCCCACCACTTACTCCACCATCCTGCCACGGTCCCACTCTCATCAGGGCCCATCGGGGCCAACAGCGCCTCCACTGCTGCCCGCTGTCAGCACCACATCTCCGATGCCGGTCATGTCCCGTGCCGCCCCTGGTGGTCAGTGCACCTCACAGCGAGTAGTTGAACTCCCAGTAGAACAATTTGCATATTAGGCTTTTATTATATAGGATATATATCCAAAACGGATGGTCCTTTAGAACTGACCACAAGGTTAGTTTTGGTAAAGGTCAAGTCTATTATACTCCATGGAGCCATGCACAATCACCTCTGCCAATTCAGGGTCTCCTTTCCCTGATTTTTTCTACTGAATTTACGGTTTTCATTCAAAAAACATTTATTAGGTATCTGCTATGTTCAATACACTTTCTATAACAGAGATGAAATAAACCTATATTCTGTCCCATATGGGTTTGCTATCTATTAGAGGAGATAAGCCATGTGCCTAATAAGTATAATAGAAGTGGGTAAGAGAATTATATGTGGAATATTTTTCAAATATGTTTCTATTATTTAAGACTTTAAAATAGTATTTTAAATGAGCATCCCAAGTGGCCTTGATATGCATATGCCTTCCCTCTGAGACTTTGAGGGTTCAATCTAGAAAAATGAGTGAGCATTTTCCAAGTAGGCCACTGGGAAGAATCAGGCAAAAGGAACAGCATTTGTAAATATCCAGAAATATGAAAGTGTCTTTCCTTAGAAATACCATAAACTCCACCAGGTCAATATACTTTTTTCCCTTTTAGTACACTTTATCCAAGACTACATATAGAAAATTCTCCATAAATAGTTCTTAACCAGTTTTGAGGTTCACAGATATGAGATATATTAACATTGAATAGTTCTCTCTAGTGACTTGTAGTTAAGTATCACAATCTGCAAAGAGCCCAAATTGTGGATTCACTCCCATGTACCGTGAGGCTCTTAGATTGGGATGAAAGGATGGTTAGAAATCATGAAATCTCTTTCCCAAAGCCACACATAGCTGTAGCTAATCTTTAATCACTCAAAGGTTAATGATCGAGTAAAAATAAATACATATTCTTTTCAGTTCTCTCTTACTCTTCTTTTATTCCTTTTTGTCTTGTTCTCTGATTATATCATCTTTACCAGAAAATCAGTTAGGAGCCAGATGTCCAGCTCAACCATTTTCCTACATACCAATGGCTTTTAGGTAAAAGCTCAAAGAGGGCGTATCAGACTCACCAGCAATTTCTGCATTTGCTGAGAATTTTGGCCATCATGTCCCTCCCCATTACTATGGATGAACTGAGTCAGCAAAGCATTTCAAAGTCTGAGAGAACTGATGTTTCGGACTGTTTTGTCAGTAAAAGGATACTGAATTATACTTCCTTTACCACAGAAGCCTGTACTCCTAAAAGCAAAAACGTAACTTTTTGCTTAGGCAGTGGACAACTGCACTCATTCCCATGAGGACCAATACAACTAAACACTTTCTAAGAGGAATGGATGTGATTTCAAACTTTGCTTGTCTGCAAGTAACAAGTTTGGAAATTTGTATTAGTTTGTGTGGTGAGCAAGAAATAAAAACAGGAAAATATATTGCCATGCAATGCACTATAGAGAAATTGTGAAGAGCAATGCAAAAGCATAAGAAGTGAAAATAATCTTCTACCTCAGTTTTCTGAAGGCTGTTAGTCTATCAGGGTTAAGGGAACAAAAAGAAAAATTTTCTCTCCCAAACCATCTATTTCTTGGCTCATAAATTTTATCCAGGGAAAATATTTTTCTCTCTTTCTATTCCCTCTCCAAACCCCAATTTATATAGTCCTCTGCAATTTCCCTCAACATCATTTACTAAATATATCATAATATACTCTTTCCCTTAGGCCACCATTTCAAGAGACACCTTCCCCCAATCTGGGAATTTCTCAAATAAATCACCCCATTTGGACTTTCTTCTCTCAATATATTTAGTGCTGGGAACACATTGGTGAAGGTTATAAAAGCAAAAATTCTACTTTGAAATGTCAATGTATTTGGGGTGTAGGCTTAAGGTGCAGAATGACTCCTAAGGGCAAAGTCAATCACCTCTTTGGTTTTTTGAGTCTATGGAACTATTTCACAAATGTTTTTGTTAAAATAATAACCCTTCTCTCCCCCAAGAAAAAGCGGTGCCAAGCACTCTCCCCCTTCATGTGGTTTTGGAAGAAAATTCAATCCATACATTTTTTGTCTTACTTAAAATCAAATCATTACAAGTTTTAGAAACTTCTTGTCCTGCAGCCAGGACCCCTGGCTATCTGTATAAATATAAATCAATGGCACGTCTGTCTGAAGCTCCAGAGAGATCATGTGCATACTATCTGATTTGATAGTACCCTGCATCACCTTACATTAAGCAACCCATTTTTCAGGGAAGAACATATTAAAATTAGCACGTGATCAACATGAGATCCATTGGCCTTATAATATACCACCCCATTCAAGAGATGCTTCTTAGTAGAATTATTGTACTGGCTTCTTAAAACACAACTCAGGTGCTAGCTTGGTGAGGGCCACTCTGCTGGTATGTCCACAAGCTGGAAGTTTCAGAATTAGTTTCTGGACGCAGCCATCAACCAAGCTTGATGGGATGTGATGTGTTGGTCCCTACCTCCCTCACCTTACATGTAGACTAGCTCTGAGATGCCTGTCTCATACCAGCTGCAGCTCTCCTGACAGCTGAAACTCTATTTGCCCATAATAGGAAACTTGCATGGCACATCCTGTATTGGCTGCTTCCTGTCTTCTCTCTCTCTCCTCAGATTCACAGGCTTTCCTGGGATCATCTCTTAAATAAACCTCTAGCCTGTGAATCTTTGTCTCGTGATCTGCTTCTGGGTGAACCCAAATTAAGGCAATACTTAAATATATATCTCAGAATCAAATATGCAACAGCTTTCTTCCATTTTGTGAATTGTTACACTATAATTTGTTTAAGGTAAGAAATATAGATGCTAACTGTGTTTAGACTCTGTTAAGAACCTAAACAATGGAGAGATGTCTGTTGGTCTAGATGAGGGGTTGGCTTATTTTTTCTGTAAAGGGCCAGATGGTAAATACTTTAGGCTTTCAGGTCATATACATTGTGTAGCATATAATTCTTGGTGTTGTTTTTTTTTTAATTTTAAGTGTTTTTTTACAACCCTTTAAATATATAAAAACCATTCTTAGTTCATAAGCTATACAAAACAGGCCATGGGTCAGACTTGTCCCACAGGCTGTGGTTTGTTAACCCCTGGCCTAGGCAGAAACAAGTAGAAATAAGGAGATGCTAGTTTTACAACATAACCTTGTCTTAGATGTTAGGATATGAGTTTCAAAACACAGAGATCTGCCCACTCACATAGGATTATCCACATGCCTCTTTTCTATCTCTCATTGTCCCTGGTCTTCCAATCTTGTTCCTTCTAGGCTCCTGACTAATCTGCAAATCCACTCACCATTTTTCAGGAATTTATGTATATCTTTACTTCAGGCCACTTTCTCTGCCCACCAAACTGATGGTTAGGTATACTGCCCAAAGCTCTGTCCACTGAGAGAATTTCCCTTCCCCACTATTTTCCAAGGTCACCTGAGTGTGACTCTAATGCAGCAACAGCCCATCCTACACTAACTCATTTGTGATCCAGGCCTGGATACTTTATTCCTGCAAGTGAGTCATTGTGAACACCCTGAAACCATAGGCATGAGCTAAAGAAGAGACGTCAATACAACAGGGATAAATAACATGGGAGTCTGGACCACCTGCTCACTCAGCTGTGTACTCAGGACATGCTCAGGGCTAATTCTGAGTATATAATTTCCATCATACAATGGATTGCTGCTGTGTCCTTTTAACTTTATTACTGAATAGGTCTGACAATATCCAACTCATCATGAGAAGCTCCAATACATAATCACTAAATGTCCTGCATGAGGCTGAGGAACATGCCAGGAACTGCATCTCAAACAATGAATACTTCTCTGCTGCAGATGGCACTGGCTTTGCTCCAGGGGTCCAAGCTGTGAATCTCCTATTGGGTTTGACAGAGACCCCATCACAGATACCTCTAATAATTTGGGAGCTGCTGATTCATATGGCCCAATCAGGCGTACTGAACATGTACTGAAAACTGATATTCCTGTAGAGACCTCTCTTTCTTTGTACCCCATTAAAAACCAGTATCCTTATGAATCACATAATAAATGAGCTGGACCAACATTTACAAATGTAGTCTGTGCTGTCTCTAAAATCTGCCTACCAAATTCATGCTTATCTCTTAGAAGTAAGAGGTACAGCCAATAATTTGGGTAGGGTTTCTTTCCCACCCAACTGTGTGCATGTGTCTGGCCAGAGCATCCAGAATACTTGCCACTTCCTGCTCCCCAAGTCCTATTAGCATGATACTCCAAAAATAAAACAAATAAAATACTATAATATTAACATGCCAGCAATAATATGCCCCAAATTTTAATACCAACTCCCATTACCAAATTATTAAGGAGTAATTACAGTTCAAAAATTAAATTTCTATGGCAGTTAAAGCCATGAGTAATTCAAATGTCAAGCTATATTATCTTTTCCATTGTGAGTTAAAAATTCTAAAAAACGAATGTCAAAATTCATTCTCCCCAATTTCCTCTTCTGGTCAGCTGGGTCTCAGAAGAGTCCTCAATGCCTGAGTGGAGGAGGTAGGAGCCCTTTAACAGCAATAGCACAATGGTCTCTCACTGGAATAGATTTAGTTTATTCAAGACCTTCAAAGTTAACTTAGTTCAAGGCTAAGTCTTTACTGTGCCTGAATTCTTAAAAGTAGTTTAATTGTGCATTGCCCTTGCAACCCACCACATTTAGAAAAGAAGCCAGTTCCCTTGAGTAATTTGCCTGACATCATACAGCTACTAGTCAGGAGTAGCACCAGAATGCAAAGCCTAGGCAGGCTGCCCCAAGAGCACGTACTCCTAACCACCATTCTCTCCTCACTGGTTTTAGTCTTGCCAAGATGCCGGTTAATCTATGCCAGGTGTCTAGAATACGTGATCTAGGAGCTTAAGCACATTTGGATTTTAAATTCATTAAGAGGTCAATTTTGGCACTATATATTCAACCACATCCTAAGGAAAAAAATATATTGTCTTTTCCCTCAGAGAATAATGCAGTTTTCTTTGAAAAGAAGTAACTACTGTCACCAGATGTTATTTGAGGAAGCTTTCTTTTCCATATGGTATATTTAAAGGCTCCTAATTTCCTTTTCCTGTTTGAGGCCCCAGACTTTGGCACCCCAGGACTGCACTGAGTAGAGGCTCTGTCTAGAGATATAGCATCTACAGTTTCTTGTGAGCACTGAGTTTCAATGTATCACACTAGTTTTAAAAATATATATATATATATATCTGACTTTTATTTTTCTTTTATTTAAAGTTTTACATATGTCTGCTTTTTCCCCCAATTGACCCCCCCCCAACCATTCCCACCCCGGGCAAGCCCCCACCGTCCCAGTGTCTGTGTCCATTGGTTATGCTAATATACATGCATACAAGTCATTTGGTTGCTCTCTAACCGCCCCCCCCCACTTCCATTTGTCTCTGGATCTATTTTTGTTCATCAAATTATGTTGATCATTATATCCCACATATGAGTGAGATCATGTGATATTTATCTTTCTCCGACTGGCTTATTTTGCTTAGCATAATGCTCTCCAGTTCCATTCATGCTGTTTCAAAGGGTAAAAGTTCCTTCTTTTTTATAGCAGCGTAGTATTCCATTGTGTAGATGTACCATAGTTGTCTAATCCACTCATCTGCTGATGGGCACTTAGGTTGTTTCCAAATCTTAGCTATGGTAAATTGTGCTGCCATGAACATAGGGGTGCATATATCCCTTCTGACTAGAGTTTCTGGTTTCTTGGGATATAGTCCTAGAAGTGGGATTACAGGGTCAAATGGGAGTTGCATTTTTAACTTTTTGAGGAAACTCCATACTGTTCTCCACAGTGGCTGCACCAGTCTGCATTCCCACCAGCAGTGCACGAGGGTTCCTTTTTCTCTGCATCCTCACCAGCACTTGTTTGTTGATTTGTTGATGATAGCCATTCTGACAGGTGTGAGATGGTACCTCATTGTTGTTTTGATTTGCATCTCTCAGATGATTAGTGACTTTGAGCATGTTTTCATATGTCTCTTGGCCTTTTGTATGTCCTCTTTTGAAAAGTGTTTACTTAGGTCCTTTGCCCATTTTTTTATTGGATCATTTATTTTCTTTTTGTTAAGTTGTATGAGTTCTCTGTAAATTTTGGAGATTAAACCCTTATCTGAAATAGCATTGGCAAATATGTTCTCCCATGCAGTGGGCTTTCTTGTTGTTTTGTTGCTGTTTTATTTTGCTGTGCACAAGCTTATATCTGACTCTTAATAATTTCTTATACCTAAGAAACAAACTGCTAACAAAGGTGGGCTATACATGTCCTGTTTCTCTTCCTAAAATCATCAGCTGAATAAGTCAGCCTTTTCTACCCTACCAAGTGAGAAGTCAGTGAGGTGGTAGAGAGAGTGAGTAGGGTTAGAAAAAGTGGAAATTTTTCCACATGAAAGAAAAATCTATGGTTAGAAAATAAGTATTTTGTCCTAAAAAAAAAGACCAGGAAGTTTCTTGAAAAGAATAGTGGAAAATATAGTTTTTCTGTTGCTTGAAGATTTAAAGACCATGACATGAAAAAAGAATCCCTGTGTTCAGGATAAAACAAGAAGGAGAAACACATGGGTTGGTTTAGTATCAATGGGACATAATAGCATATCTTGTCTCTAAATCACACACACACACACATACACTCTACCCCCAACAGCTGTTATAAATTCAACCAGAACTTTAAGGTAGCCACAGGAAGGGGAAAAAAAGAATAACATTTGGGTCTCCCTTCTTTGTTCAAAGTAGGCAAGTCCTAGAAACTAGAAGTGATGAATAACTTCTGCCAACAAATCATGACTTTTGTGATCAAACATACTAATATTTCATCAGCATATGAAAATTGCTGAGTCCTTGTCCTCTCATAGCCACTTTTGCTGCATAGCAACAGGACAGTATTAATGCCTTCCCTATCTAACTCACAAGGTTGAGTGAAACTCAAAATGAAATAAGGAAGGGCTTTGCAAAGCATAGAATAAGCCATGTTTGTTCACCAACATTTCTCTTTCCCATTCAAGGGATGAGTTTGGGTTCTTCATCAGCTGTTTGATGGTTGAGTGGCTTCTTAGTTTCAGGTTGTGCTTGTCCATCTGCCAGATCTAGCAAGAACGTCCATTCATTTCTAAATACAAAGCTTTTGACCACCATGATTCCATGTAATGGTTCCTGAACCAGAGTTTTCTAATATCCTGTCTATTTTCTTCCTTTCCTTAAGGCATATTTAAGGTTGGATTATTTATTTGGGTGGCTTCTTGGCATCGTACTGGCTCTTTGCTTTCTGAATCTTATTAGTTCTATCTGAATCCTTTTATTTGTCCCCCTCCTTCAAGTATAAAGGCAATAAAAGTAAAAAGATGATCCCAACTTACTGAGCATTTGTTAGATGTAAGCTACTGTAATAAACACTGTATCAATTACCTCATCTAATCCTCAAAAGAGTTGTAAGAAAGGGCAATTCTCTATTTTATAGAAAAGTGAGGCAAGTTATCAATAATTAGTGAATTGCATACACACAAAATAACTTACCAATATTTATGGTAGAACTATAAAGACATGACAAAGAGTAACTGGTACTTGTGGTATCCTTTTTTAATCCCAGGGAAAGTTTTATTAGTTTAGTACAAAGTCTACATGGCCATGTGACCTGCTCTCTCACTTGGACTAGTAGTAATGTCTCAATGAATCCTTATACTGAGTCACATTATAGCCATTAGTCCTCCTCACGTTATATAGGGGGAAATGCTGTTTTAAAATATGGCTCTTCCTTGAACTGTTTTTATTATTATTATTATTATTATTATTATTATTATTTTTAATCCTCACCCAAGGATATTTTTCCATTGATTTTTAGAGAGAATGGAAGAGACAGGGAAAGACAGACAGAAATAGCGATGTGAGAGAAGCTCATCAATTGGCTGCCTCCTGCAAGAGCCCCAACCAAGGCTGGGGCCAGGGAGGAGCCTGCAACCAAGATAAGTGCCCCGGTAACCGGAACTGAACCTGGGACCCTTCAGTCCACAGGTTGATGCTCTAGCCACTAAGCCAAACAAACCAGGGCTGAACTGTTGTTTTTTTGTGTTTTTTTTTAGAAAACAGAAAAATTCCTATTGAGGAAAAAAAAAATGTTCTTTTAGGGGGAGGTTGTTTTTATGAAATGTATAGCTATATCTTAGACTAGATGAAGAGTGAGAAAAATAAATAAACTACCTTGTTCTTTCTTGCCTTTGCTTAAATTTTTTCATTAAATGAGAAAATCTTGGACCTTGGAGATCATTAGTATAATTCCTTAATTTTACATGCAAGGGAACTGGGACCTAGAGATATTAGGATGACTTTCCCAGGGTTACCCAGTTTGTGAATGCCAGGATGTTTTTGCTGCACCACATTCTCTTCTGTTCACTGAAACAGTTTAATACAATAGGTCTACAGAGGACACAAGGATAAAAACAAAACAAAACAAAACAAAACAAAACAAAACAAAACAAAACAAAAAAACACGTTCCCTAATTCCCAGGGCCTCAAGCATGAGTATATCAAGACTCACATGGCTATAATTAAAAGTATAGTAAGACATGCTATCTCACAAAAGGTAAATATTACTATGGGTTTCTAAAGTAAAGAGTTCAGTTTAGTTGTATACAGAGATGTTCTATAGACAGAGGCATTTTAGACTAAACGATTGAATAGGTGTATTTTTATATTATTTTTAACTGCAACAGAAAACTCTAGTCAAACTGGCTTAAATAATCAGTAAATTTATTTGTGCATCAATAAAAATCCAGAAGTAAATCAGGATTCTCACTTGATTGGCTCAGTTACTCAATGATATCTTCTGTTCAATAATATTTCCATTCCACAGCCCTCACTATCAGTTTCTTTCTAAGTCTGGTTCCCCTTATGACCATAATATGATTTTAGTGCAATTGGGGTGATATGCTTTCTTGTTCACAATGGAAGAAAAGTACTTCTACCCCAATCATGGGCCAAAACTATTTCTTTTCCTTCTCATTAGGCTAATGTGGTCACACTGTAACCACTGATCAATTGCAGCCTTGGTCCTTGAACCAATTACTATCCATCCATCCCTCCTCTATTACATACATTTCCTCTTGCTATATTAAAGAGTGAATGGATATTGGGGAACCAACAATACCTCTTTAATAAGATTTCACACAAGAAGAAAGAAGGTGGGGTAATTCTGAAAGAAGAGAAAGCAAGAATAAAGGCAGAGAGGAAGAAAAGCTCAACCTGTGAGTATCTGAGTCTGCCTGGAGCCTAGAATATGCAGAGTGAGATGTAAAGGGAAATGGCAGAAACAACAGTAATGGTAAGTTTGGTCCACACTAAGGGATTTGAGCATCAAGGTGAGGAAATTAATTTGTTAGTTGATTGGGAATAATTGAAAAGTGGTGTGTTTTATTTTAACAAAAAAGAAACAATAATCAGAAAATTACTTTAGAAAGATATATCTGGAAACCATTTTAAGAATGGTTTGGAATGAAAAGTGATCAGTTAGATAACTAATATAGTACACCAGATTAAATGCATTAAAGCCTTAAATATGAAACATGGAGGCAGAGTCCATGGGACTTTGATTGCTTATAAGCAGGAAATGAAGACAAAGTTGAAAATGACTCAGAATCTGAAAAGTCAGGAGTAGGAGTTGGTTGGAAGGTGTTGAGGAGAAAGATAATAAGCTCAGTTTCAAAATTCTAAGTTATCTACCAGTATATGGATACTTCTAGCAAGCAATTAGAACTCAGGTGTAATCATTGGGAGAGAGGTGAGAATTAAATCAATGGGAGTCTGCCAGGGAGATAGTGAGAGAATAGAGGGAGATGAGAAGGGGCCAAATACAAAATCTCAGGTGGCATCTATGAACAAGAAGTCAGAGAATCAGAAGGATAACCAAAGTTAATAGAAGCTATCAGCAAACATTCTAAGATAAGGCTGTGAGGTAAAGCATGTTGTATGCTGCTTATGGATTAAGTAAAATGAAGAGTAAGAAAAGCCTATTCTATGAGGTGATTTGAAGATATCTGGTGACATTTAAGAGAAATTTTTAACAGAAAGGGAATGGCAGAATGAAAGGGTAAATTAGTTCAGTGGTTAGAAAAGTCTGGTACTATTTCTTATGGGTTTTGTTACTATCTGTAGCATTCTCATCTGTGTCTTCATATGCATATCTCACACCCCTGAGTGGCTCAAGAGCTGTGACTATGCCTTGTCCACCTTTGGGTTCCCAGTTTGTAACTCAGAGCTGGTGCTCCAGGCTTGCAGGGAAATGGGAAGCAAAAGGAGCAGACATTTGATTAGATGGAGCAGATAAAAGGAGAGGGCTAGTTTAGAGAAAAATTGGAAATGCAAGTGAGTGTAAAAATAGCATTTGGTAGAGGTGTTGTTAATCTTGGCAAGAAGGAGCACAGAGGAGAATAGAAAAAAAATTGAGGTAGAAAAGGGGGATTCCTCTGGGTAGCCTCAGTTCTCTAAGCATGTAAGGTGGGTAATAGGGGGACTGAAAGGAAGCCAAGGAAAATGAGGTAGTGCTGTCCAGAGGTGTCAGAATTTAAGTCTGAACTGGCCTGGATCATTTTCCATCACTGGCTAGGCCTGCTGTACATTTCTCTGTCTTTTTGTCTTTTCTCTATTATTTTTTTTCACTTTTATTTCTCTCTTCAGAGTCACCTGCATATCCTTCCAATATTTCTAACACCCAACCTCAGGTTAGCCCTCCATAGTTGGAGTCTGTGGGTTAGAGATCCAGGCCATTCATCTTCTACTTTGATAAAAATAGTGGCCTTTCATCACTGCTATGGCCTGAATTGCGTCTGCCAAAATCCAAATGTTAAAGCCCTAACCCTCAATCTGATGGTATTTGGAGAGGAGCCTTTGGAAGGTAATTAGAAATAAATAAGGTCATAGGGATAGCACCAATCTTAAGGTATTAGTGTCCTTATAAGAGAAGGAGGAGATATGAGAGAGCTTTCTCATTCTCTCTACACACATACAGAGGAAAGGCCATGTGAGGATACACAGAGAAGCACCTTCATCATGAACTTCTACCCTCCAGAATTATGAAAAAAATAAAATTATTTTGTTTAAAATACCCAGTCTGTGGTAATTTGTTATCGCAACCTGAACCAACTAATACAATCACCAATAAAGTGACTGCATTTCTTTACCAGTCCCAGAAAATGCCCCAGATAAGAAATGTTTAGACCTGAGTTCTATATCTGGCACCAACTAACTCAGAGGCATTGGATCAATAACTTAAACTCTCTGCACTTCAGGCGCAGCATCTAAAAAATGAGGACACTGAACTAAATCATCTCAAAGGTTCTAACTCTTCTCATTTATGAATCCAAGAAGCAGTTTCAATGTCGGAAGGTTGGTAAGTATTGTCAAGCCCGAAATGTAGATAACATCATCTCCATTACTATAGACAGATGTTCGATAAACTGGCCTAAAGGTAATTTTATATACTCTTCTAGAGCCAAGAGTCTGATATTTGATAATGTTGGTGGCAGCTCCTGAGAAGGTAGTATTGTAAAGAAAAGCCTGACAGGAAAAAAGTGCCATTCAAGGAAAACACCATCAATTTTTTAAAAAGTGAAGTGCAGCCTTCTCCTCCCCTTTCCTTTGTAAACTATGATTAGGCTATACTTTGCTAGAGTTTACAGTAATGAGTCCTTACACTCAGCACTGTGCATTCTAAAGCGTGTGCTCACAAGTACTTCACCAGTTTGTAGAATACAGCCCTTTCCCAGCCCCCTCTACTTTCCCCTTCCTCTATGGTTAGTTAACTGGCAGGAATTCTTTTTAGGTCCGAGAAGCTAGGAAGAGAGCTGTAAGTAGTATATTTCCACTGACACAAATCCTGGGAAAGGAGAGGAAAAAAGATACTGACTTTCCATTGACTGAAGGTATAAGGTGTGCCAGATGTAATACTTGATATTTTTACCTGGGTTGACTCATTCTAATTCCTTACAAATGACGGTTAAACACATTGTAAGAAAGGTTAACCTACTCCTATGTGTACCCCCTTAACAGGATTTTGGTGTTTATATCCATTTTAACCCAATAATCAATGTGAATGAGCCAAATAAAACCATCATTTTCTAAAAAGCAAACAAAATAATAATGAACAAAGTGAAGGCTCGTTACAATCAGGAGTCAGGGCAGCCATTGTTCCAGACTGCTAGAGATAAGGAGCAGGGAGGCATGGAAAAAACACTGACTTTGAAGTCTGATGGAGATTCCAGGATAGAAAAGACACTAAATGCAAATTTTGCTGACTGCAAAATTATGCCAAGAGTTAATGCTATTACATTTAGTTCTAGATTTTCCCAAAGTTCACACAATTCTGTCCTCTCTGGGGCACTCATTCTCTTTCTCAGGTGTTTCATGTTACCCAGACTTTTGTGTGACTCAAATTGATACAAAGTTAAGTATAAGAAAAATGTTACCCACATTGCCCTGGCAGGTGTGGCTCAGTTGGTTGAGCGTCATCCCATGCACAGAGAGGTTACTGGTTTGATTCCCAGGCAGGGCACATGCTCAAGGTTGTGGCTCCACCCCCAGTAGGGGGCATGCATGAGGCAGCTGATTGATGTTTCACTTTCTTCCTTTCCCTTCCTCTCTAAAAATCAATAAAAACATATTTTTTAAATGTTACCCACATTTGTATACATCTTCCAAGTCTTCAAAGTATTTCAATTGTTTTATCTCATTTCATTCACATGAGTATGTGATGTTCATTGTCCCATTTTATAGATGAGAAAAGGGAAGTATAGGAAAATTTAATGATTTTTATCTAAATCATCAGCCCATAAAACACTGATAATTCTCAAAAGGAACAAAATTGAATATAAGAATTATAACCCAATAATATTTTAAGTAAATTTTTATTAAAGTTTAACATACATACAGAAAAGGAAAAAAAATCCTAAGCTTGGAGCTCAAGGAATTTTGAAAGAATTAATACACTAACGTAGCCAGCATAATGATTTAGAAACAGATTACTAGCACTTCAGAAGTCTCCTTCATTCCCCCTCCAATCACCACTTACAGGAATCAATACTAAGAAAATATTCGGGAAAAGAGACTGTGACTTATAAACTGAGATATTTATTACAAAGTTATTTAATCTAGAGAAAAATTGGAACAATTCTAAATACTCTCTTCTTAGGGAATGGTTAAATAAATTGGTATAGTTATGGACAATAATAATATTTACATTTGGACTCCAATTAAAATATGAAAAGTTAAATGAGTTTAGTTCTCACTCTATGAAGAAAAAACAGATATGCTACAAAAGCATAGTTTTTAAAAACTTGTCAAAGAGCTGAAAATAGAAAAAATAAGTTAACTGAACTAAATTTCAGAAAGTGACAGCCTTTTTTATAAGAGAAGAGACATACAGCTGCTTTCATCTTTGGTAGAGAGACAGGAGGAAGAGAAAGCCATCTTAAGTGGGGTTGAAGAGACACAAACTGTATTTTTAACAAAATTTTAATAGCTGTATGTGAACTACCATAAAAACTAACATCCTGATGAGTGCCAGTCACAGAATAAGTCCATACCTACCCATCAATTCTTTTCTACCAGCCTTCTCAAAGTCAAAGGTTTACAGGTTTACTGAGGGTCAAGGAAATACAGCTGAGAGAAATCCTACAAAAAGCACATGGGACATTTCTCAAGCCCCAAGGCAGTGGCTTACTAAAAGTCTTAGATAGGCAAGAGAGCTGACAGAAATATTTTAAGATATTCCAGAAGATAATCCAAGCCTTCACCTGGTACCCCAAAGCTATATCCACCTAAAGCTAGGGCAGGAGAAAGAGAGAGCTCTCCCAGAGTTCAGAACACCAGGAATGAGACTAAAGAGCAGAGAAATTTGAGTGACCCAAGAATCTGGCATCCAGGCAGTGAAGCAGAGAAATCAATCACAGTTTAGAAATCTGGTGACTGTCTTCTAAAGCAGAAAGAAATCTCTAGATTTGCACAGATACTAAGGTCTCAAGATCTGACATTGGGAAAATCCTAAACCTGTCCTCAAAACATTTGCAGTCAAGAGGAAACTGAATTTAACTCAACTTACAATAAAGCCTAGGCCCTGCACAATTAGAGTAGATTGATTCAGCTTCCCACAGTAGAAATCTGACAGAAAAAGAATGTGCCCTTTTCAGGTGGTTAATATTATTTAATTCAGTCTGTTCTGCTCTTTTGCCCACAATATCCAGCATATAATCAAAGATTATAATACACATAAACAAATTGCTCATCACATCTAGGGTATAAGGGTTGGAATACAAGATTTAAAAAGGAGAACTATGTGAATAAGAGTTGTTTTGGATAAATTACTTTTCCTTTTGGAAAGAGAAATGCTGCATGGCCCACTTTCTCTCCCTATATGAGAAGTGGACAGAAGGGAGTGTTGTATCCTAGCCTAATAAGAGTCTTCACACAAAAATTGCACAGAAGGAATTTTCTAAAGATAAAGGCTGAATGGCTATAATTTCAACTACTCTCACCCTCTGCCTCCAGCAGAGAACAGAGGTAGAAGAGTACCTGCCCATACCTTAAGGGAAAGAGACCCTGCAGCTTGGGCACATGGTAAACCTTCTCCTGATAACCGTCTGGCAATTCCAAAGAGCCACACTGGGCTGCCTAGCTGCTTTGTTGCAAGTAAAAAGAAGGTACTGGATAGGCATCCTATATTCCCAGGGCAAAGGACACTGGAGTGTTTCCATAAGAGATGCAAATAGACTTGTTTGAAATAATTGCTTTAGCAACACTAAATCATTGTTATTAGCTCAGACTATTCCATAAAGAGTTGTCTTCCTTTAAAGAGGGTAAAATCTGTGTCACTTCAATTTTGGGTGTAGTGTATATATCATCAGTACAATTGGCTATTACTTCCAGTAGCCTCCTTTGGGTTGTGGCAAACAAGCTGAGTTGCCTATAAGTGGTCAGGAAAGCCACCAAATATATATATAACTGTAAGAAATGAATTTCTGTTTTTATAAGCTATCAAGACTGATATTTTGTTACAGCAGTCTGAATAGCCTAAGACATATATATATCAGCTAAGGCACAGAGGAGAGTAACAACCAGTTTTTTAGATTCTTCTTTTTTTTCAACATATATTTGGACCCTGCTACCCAAGAGACACAGTAATAAATACTTTGGGGGCATGTGAATAAATATTTTTTAACATACAATAAAATACATGTTCAAATGTAATTATTACCATGAGGTAAGATACCAAGTTCTTTGGTTATTTAGGAAAAGAAGAGACTATTTAGCTGAGGTTATTTTAGAAATGTGGTGGCTGGAGAGAGGAAGTACAATGCAAAAGAAATCAAGACTGTTTAGTGGAAAAGTTAGTATTTGACCTAAATTAAAAGGCTAGCCCAGCCGATGTTGCTCGGTGGTAGAGCATCCACCCAAGAACCAGGAAGTCAAAGTTCCATTCCTGATCAGGGCATATACCTGGGATGCTGGCTTGATCACAAGTAGTGGGCATGCAGGAGGCAGTGATCAATTATTCTCATCATTGATGTCTCTCTCTCTCTCTCTCTCTCTCTCTCTCTCTCTCTCTCTCTCTCTCTCTCTCTCTCTTTCTTCCTTTTTCTCTCCCTCGCCCCTCCCTCTCTCTGAAATAAATAAAAACATATATATATTTTTTAAAAAGGCTAATAGATTACAAGAATGCAGTGAGCAAGGGGAAAGATATAGCAGAGAGCAGAGGGAGGCAATATGGTATCTTGAAAATAAAGTGAGCTATGGGATCAGACATACCAAACTTCAAATCCCTATGCTACTACTTTATTATGTGCAACTTCAACAAATTATCTTACTCCTTTCAACCTTAATTTAATAATTTGTAAAATGGGAGTAATAGCTCTGCTATGGTCTGAATGTCTGTACCTCCCTAATTTATATGTTGAAATCCTGATGCCTAATATATTAATATTCAGAGGTGAGACCTTTGGGATAATTATATAATGCCTTCATAAAAGAATCTCCAGAGAGCTCGCTTACCCCCTTCCATTACTGAGAATACAATGCGAAGTCTGTGAACTCGACCATTCTGGCACTGAATGTTGGACATCCAGCCTGCTGAACTGTAAGAAATGAATTTCTGTTTTTATAAGCTATCAAGACTGATATTTTGTTACAGCAGTCTGAATAGCCTAAGACATACCCTAATTCTTTTGATGGGCATATAGCACCTAGTAATGGTAGCTATGGGTGCTGGTAGCCCTGAATAAAGTCAAGAATGTGGGGGACTTGCTCCCGGGCCCGGGTGAGGTCGCGCGCCCCTGGGTCCGGGAGAGGCCACGCGCCCCTGGGTACGGGTGAGGCTGGGACCCGGGCCCGGGTGAGGCCGCACGCCCCTGGGTCTGGGTGAGGCCGCGCGCCCCTCGGTCCGGGTGAGACTACGCGCCCCTGGGTCCAGGTGAAGCTGGATCCCGGGTCCAGGTGAGGCCATGCACCCCTGGATCCAGGTGAGGCTGGGTCCCGGGTCCGGGTGAGGCTGCGCCCCTGGGTCCAAGAGAGGCCACGCGCCCCTGGGTCCAGGTGAGGCTGGGTCCCGGGCCCGGGTGAGGCTGCACGCCCCCGGGTCCAGGTGAGACCAAACCAGAGGGAGTCGGACCTGCATTACTACCATTTGTCCACCATCCAGAGCTGAAAAGTCATTGCCGACATGTACACATAAGGAACTGGTGGACATTGAAATTGGGTCTCAAAAGAACTGTTGGTTCAGAAAGAAACTCACTACAGACTGATTCATTTGCCTGTCAGCATAACTATTATTGCCCGTCTCACATTCGGTTCTTATAAGTATATTTCTAGTAACACATGATCTCACTCATCTAGGCGAAATGATGAAGAACATAGACTGATGAATAAGAACAGACGCAGAAACAAGGAGGCATTGATCGGACTGTCGGGCCTCAGAGGGAGGGTAGGGGAGGGTGGGGGTAGCGGGGAGAGATCAACCAAAGGACTTGTATGCATGCATACGAGCCTAACCAATGGCTAAGGACAACAGGGGGGTGGGGGCATCCGTGGGGAGGAGTGTGGGATGGGAATGGGGGGATGAAGACAAATATGTGACACCTTAATCAATAAAGAAATTAAAAAAAAAAGAATGTGGGGGAAATGGAGAGGTGCATAGAAGGGATCATAAATAATGACATAGTAGAGTAGAAAGAAAAATGAAAATAAAGAAAAAGAAAAACAGTTGTATCCAGATCATGGAGCACACTGAAGGCCTAGTTTGGGTCTTGTATGCTAAGCAATGAAGATACTTGGAGGGTTTTCAGAGGAATCAGAACTATGCTTCAGGGTAACTAATCTATAACCTTTTATATTATTGCACAAAATAGCGTAGCTACCTCTTGTATAGATCTAGAATCCAAACTCACATTTTTATAGACAAGATCGATAACACAAATCAGCGAAGTAGGATGGTAATGCATATATGCAACCTTAGTGAGCAAACAAATGGGGACAGCCCCTACCTAGAACCATGGTCACTATTTCCATGTGAGAGCACTGAGATATATGAGCAAATTGTTCAGATTTGTCAAAAAAAGTACGGGCTTTATGTGATATTGCCTAGTTTTTATATGTTGCATAATGTTTTTAAATATCATTAATGGATCAAAATATTTATGGGAGTGGTCTACCTATTTGAGACCTCTGGCTTAGATTCTCCCCATATCTGAAAAGGATCTTTGATTTACCTTTGCACAAACAAGTTCCACAAAGTGCTGATTTTATTATTTTGGTTATTGGTGCTTTCCTAAAACAATAAAGAAATCTGTGCTCAAAGGTGAATTCAAATCTACACTTCTAGAAAAATAAAAAATTGCTGACTCTTTCAGAAAGGCAGTTTTTCCTGCTTCTTGTCATCATTTAAAAATAATATTGGCCTTTGTGCACCTAGGTCCGGGTGAGGCCACACGCCCCTGGGTCTGGGAGAGGCCACACGCCCCTGGGTCCGGGTGAGACCATGTGTCCCTGGATCCGGGTGAGGCCTAGCGCGCCTAGGCCCGGGTGAGGCCAAGTGCCCCTGAGTCTGGGAGAGGCCAAGCGCCCCCGGGTCCGGGTGAGGCCACGTGTCCCTGGATCTGGGTGAGGCCTCGTGCACCTAGGTCCGGGTGAGGCCACGTGCCCCTGGGTCTGGGAGAAGCCACGCGCCCCCGGGTCCGGGTGAGGCCATGTGTCCCTGGATCCTGGTGAGGCCTCGCGCGCCTGGCCCAGGTGAGGCCACGTGCCCCTGGGTCTGGGAGAGGTCACGCGCCCCCGGGTCCGGGTGAGGCCATGTGTCCCTGGGTCCGGGTGAGGCCTTGCGCCCCTGGGTACGGGTGAAGCTGGATCCTGGGTCCGGGTGAGGCCGTGTGCCCCTGAATCCATCCGGGTGAGGCTGGGTCCCGGGCCCGGGTGAGGCCACGCGCCCCTTGGGTATGGGTGAGGCCAGGTGCCCCTTAGTCCGGGTGAAGCTGTGCCCCTGGGTCCAGCTGAGACCAAACCAGAGGGAGTCGGACCTCCGTTACCACCATTTGTCCACCATCCAGAGCTGAGGGGTCAGTGCTGACATGTACACATAAGGAACTGGTGGACATTGAAATTGGGTCTCAAAAGAACTGTTGGTCCAGAGGGAAACTCACTACAGACTGATTCATTTGCCTGTCAGCATAACTATTATTGCTCGTCTCACATTCAGTTCTCATAAGTATATATCTAGTGACATATGATCTCGCTCATCTAGGGGAAATGATGAACAACATAGACTGAGGAACAAGAACAGAACCAGAAGCAAGGAGGCATCGATCGGACTATCGGGCCTCAGAGGGAGGATAGGGGAGGGTGGGGGTGGGGGAGAGATCAACCAAAGGACTTGTGTGCATGCATATGAGCCTATCCAACGGTTAAGTTCAACAGGGGGTTGGGGCATGCGTGGGGAGGGGGGTGGGATGGGAATGGGGGGATGAGGACAAATATGTGACACCTTAATCAATAAAGAAATTTAAAAAAATAAAAAAATAAAAATAAAAATAATATTGGCCTAACCAATGGGCACAGACAACAGGGGGGTGAGGGCATGAGTGGGGAGATGAGGGGGTAAAGGGGGAATAAGAAAAAAATAAAAAAAAATTTTTAAAGTAGCAGAGAATAGTCACAGTAGGTAGTTAACTTTTAACTAGATGGAATTTTAGATATTTTAAATGATGAGGGCATTCTTAGAGAGAGGAATGGAGAGAGACAGACATTGACGTGAGAGAGAAACATTGATCAGTTGCCTTCTATATGTACCCTGACTGGGGATCGAACCTACAACCTTTTGGTGCATGGGACACTCAACCAACTGAGCCACTCCAGTGGGCTCCTTTCTGCATTATTTTGCTTAAGGACATTCAGCTTCATTTTCAATATAGGGTTTTCCTCTTTTCCCCCACTTAAAAAAAAAAATTAAAAACTGGGAAAAAAAATAATATTGGGCCCCAGCTCAAACAGAAAAACCATTATAAATTTCAAATTTCCATATCTGATAATTTTGGGGCCTAAAATAGCATTTATGGTCAGAATATGGAGTCTATACTTTTTAACTCTATAGAATTATTTTTTGAGGTTTTTAGGAAAGGGTAATTCTCAAAAGACTTTCAAAAGTCTCCAGGACTTCAGATCATAGACATGTGTTCTCAAGGTTTTGTCTCCTTTGTGTCCAAGATGTAATAAGAACAGATCTAGCATTAATGAGTGCCAAGCAGAAGAAAGGAAATAATAAAAATCAGAGCAGAAATTCTTGAAGTAGAGAGCCATAAAACAATAAAAAAGATTAACAAACCAAAAATTGGTTCTTTGAAAAAGATAAACAAACTTGACAAACCATTAACTAGACTAAACAAAAGGGGGAAAAAGAGGGAGAGGATGCAAATATACAAAATTATAAATTAAAGATGAGACAATAGAAAGTTAAATAGAGAAATACAAAGGATTATAAGAGACTATTATAAACAGCCATATGTCAACAAATTGAACCACCTAGAAAAAATAAGTTCCTGGAAAAATACAACCTACCAAGACTGAATCATGAAGAAATAAAAAATATGAACAGACTGGTAACAAGTAAGGAGATTGAATCAGTGATTAAAGGTCTCCCAATAAAGACAAGCCCAGGACTAGATGGTTTCAAAGGTGAGTTCAACCAAACATTTATATAATGCTAATTTTTCTCAAACTCTACCAAAAAATCTAAAAGGGAAGACTCCCAAACTTGTTTTATGAGGCAAGAATTACTCTGCTACCATAGCCAGATAAGGGCACTACAAGAAAAGAAAACCATAGGCAAATATGCTTGATAAATATCGGTGCAAAAAAGCTTCAAGAAAATACCAGTAAACCAAATTTAACAGCACATTAAAAGTATTATGTACCATGATAAGTGAGACTAATTCCTATGATGTAAGGATGGTTCAACACACACAAATTAATAAAGATGATATATCACATTAATAGAATGAAAGATAAAAATTCTATGATCACCTCAGTAGATATACTAGTACACAAAACATGACAAAATTCAGCATCCATTCATGATTATTTTTAAAAAATTAATAAATTAGGTATAGAAGGAATACTTCAACATAATAAAGGCCATATATGACAAACCCACAGCCTACATCATACTCAATGATGAAATGTTGAAAGCTTTTCTTCTAAGATTAGGAACAAGATGAGTGCACCTACTCTCATAATTCTCACCATTTCTATTTAACAAAGTACTGGAAGTCTTAGCTAGAGTCATCAGGCAAGAAAAAGAAATAAAAAGCACCTAAATCAGAAAGGAAGAAGTAAAATTATTTCTGTTGGCAGATGACAAGACAGAAAATGCTATATACTCCACCAAAAAGCTGTTAGAACTTAGAGATTTCAGTAAAGTTGCAGGATACAAAATCAACATACAAATATGATTTGCATTCATATACACTAACAATGAATTCTTGGAAAAAGAAATTTAAAAGACAATCTAATTTACAATAGCATAAAAAAATAATAAAATACTTAGGAATTTAGGGATGAATTTAACCAAGGAGATGAAAGATCTAAATACTGGAAACTATAAGATATTGATGAAAGAAATTGAGGAGGACACAAATAACTTAAAAAAGTATCTCATGTTTATAGATTGGGAGGATTAACATTGAAACTTCCATACTACCTGAAGTAAACTATAAATTCAATGCAATCTCTATCAAGATTTCAATAGCATTTTTAACAGAAATGGGAAAACAATTCTAAAATTTATATGGTACCACAAAGCAATCCTGAGAAAGAAGAACAAAGTTAGAGGCATTATGTTTCCTGATTTCAAACTATAGCAATAAAAACAGTATAATATTGGCATGAAAACAGACCTCTAGATCAACGGACCAGATTAGAGAGCCCCAAAATAAACGTATGTATATATCGTCAATTAATTTATGGCAAAGGAGCCAAGAATATGCAATGGGAAAAGACAGTGTTTTTTTTTTAAATATATTTTATTGATTTTTTACAGAGAGGAAGGGAGAGGGATAGTTAGAAACATCGATCAGCTGCCTCCTGTACACCTGCTACTGGGGATGTGCCCGCAACCAAGGTACATGCCCTTGACCGGAATTGAACCTGGGACCCTTGAGTCCACAGGCCAACGCTCTATCCACTGAGCAAAACCGGTTAGGGCTACCATGATGTTTTGATTACTATGGCCTTGTAGTATAGTTTGATATCAGATAGTGTGATATCTTTCAGTCCGCAGGCCAACGCTCTATCCACTGAGCCAAACCAGTTAGGGCAGACAGTCTCTTTAATAAATGGTAGTGGAAAAATTGGGCAGCCACATACTAAAGAATGAAACTAGACCACTGTTGTATATCATGCACAAAAACTAACTCAAAATAGATTAAAAACTTTAATGTAAGACCTGAAACCATAAAACTCCTAGAATAAAACACAATCAGTAATCTTCTTGACATTGGTCTTGGCAATCATTTTTTTTTTTATTTGACACTGAAAGTAAAGGGAACAAAAGCAAAAATAAACAAGTGGGACTATATCAAACTAAAAAGCTTCTTTACAGCAAAAAAAAAAAAATCAACAACAAAAAAAATCAACAAAATCTAAAAAGCTTCTTTACAGAAAAAAAAATCAACAAAGAGGGAGAAAATATTTGTAAATCATATATCTGATAAGGGGTTAATATCCAAACTATAAAAAGAATTCATACAACTCAATAGCAAAATAAAAAACAAACCCATAAATAATTTAATTAAAATGAGGGCAGAGCACCTGAATAGACATTGTTCCCAAAGAAGGTTTTTAAATGGCCCAAGTACATGAAAAAGGGTTCAACATCACTGAACACCAGGGAAACACAAGTCAATATCGCAATGAGATCACTTAGTACCTGTTAGAATGGCTATCATCAGAAAGAAAAGATATATCAAGTGTTGGCAAGGAAGTGGAGAAAAGAGAATCCTATACACTCTTGATGGGAATATAAATTGGTACAGCCATTGTGGAAAACAGTATGGAAGTCCTTAAAAAGATGTAAATTAGGCCAGCCAGCATGGTTCAGTAGTTGAGCATCAACCTATGAACCAGGAGGTCACAGTTCAATTCCCAGTCAGGCACATGCCCAAGTTGCAGGTTGCAGGCTCGATCCCCAGCATGAGGCATGCAGAAGGCAGCCGATCAATGATTCTCTCTCATCATTAATGTTTCTATCTCTCTATCCCTTCCTCTCTGAAATCAATAAAAATATATTTAAGAAAAACAGAACTACTATATGATCCAGAAATTTCACTTCTAGGTATATATTAGAAGAAAATGAAATCACTATCTCAAAAAAGATATGTGTACCCCCATGCTCACTGAAGCATTATTTACTATTAAAGACATGACAACAACTAAAGTGTTCCTTCTCAGATGAATGAAGGAAAAAAAATGTGGTATATATACAATTACTCAGCTATCAGAAAGAAGGAAACCCTGCCATTTGTAACAAGATGGATGATCCTTGAAGGCATTATGCTAAGTAAATAAATCAGAGAAAGGCAAATACTATACGATATCACCTATACATGAAATCTTAAAAAGTCAAATGCATAGAAACAAAGAGTAGAGTGGTGGTTACTAGGTGCTGGAAGGTGGGAAAAATGGGAAGATTTTGGTCAAGAGTAGAAAGGTGTTAGTCAAGGGTATCTATAATAATAAAAGCATGATATGTTAATTAGACCAGAGAGCCGAACGACCTTCCAGACGTCATTCCAGATGAAGCCACAGCGGCAGGGGCCAAGGCAGAGGTGGTTAGGGGTGATCAGGCAGGCAGGCAAGTGGTTAGGGGTGATCAAGCAGGCAGGCGAGGGGTTAGGGACAATCAGGCAGGCAGGAAGAGTGATTAGGGGTGATGAGGGAGGCAGGTGAGTGGTTAGGGGCAATGAGGCAGGCAGGCAGGCAGAGGGGTTAGGGGCAATGAGGCAGGCAGGCGAGTGGTTAGGGGTGATCAGGCAGGCAAGCAGTTAGGAGCCAGTGGTCTCAGATTGCAAGAGGGTGCAGGCTGGGCTGAGGACATGCCCCTCCCCCCAGCCCCATGCATGAATTTCATGCACCAGGCTTCTAGTAAAGTTATAAAATGTGTAAGTTCTGGGGATCTATGGTACAGCATGCTGATTATCTATAACAATAAAAGGGTAATATGCTAATCAGAGGGGATGTCCTTCCGGAATTCATTCCAGATATCCTCCGGACAAAGCCAGGGCCAAAGGGAAGCCAGCCCAGGTCCCGGGTCCCAGGTGCTGGCCAGTGGCCAGAGGGAAGCAAGCCCAGGTCCCAGGTGCCAGAGGGAAGCTGGTGCTGGCAGCCGGGGGAAGGAAGGCCTACTCTTGCATGAATTTCATGCATCAGGCATCTAGTAGTTAATAATACCATATCTACACTTGAAACTTACTAAGAGAGTAAATTTAAAAGTTCTTACCACAAAAAAAATGAAACAATGTGAGGTGATGGGGTGTATTGTTAATCTTATTATGGTAACTATTTTGCATTCTATACATGTATCAAATCATCACCTTAAACTTATAGAATGTTATATGTCGACTAGAGGCCCGGTGCACAAAATTCGTGCACAGGGGGGTCCCCTCAGCCCACCCTGCACCCTCTCCAATCCAGGACACCTTGGGGGATGTCTGACTGCCAGTTTAGGCCTGATCTCTGGAATCAGTGGGACATCCCTCTCACAATCCTGGACTGCTGGCTTCTAATCACTCATCTGCCTGCCTGCCTGGTCGCCCCTAACTGACCCCCCTTGCTGGCCTGATCGCCCCTCACTGCCTCTGCGTGCCGGCCTGATTGCCCCTAATTGTGCCCCCTTGCCAGCCTGGTCACCCCTAACTGCCCCCCCTGCTGGCCTGGTTGTCCCCAACTGCCCCCCTGCTGGCCTGGTCACCCCCAACTGTCCCCCCTGCTGGCCCGGTTGCCCCTCATGGCCCCCTGCCAGCCTGCTGTTTAGCCGTTTGATCGTCCTTCACTAACCCCCCTGCCAGCCTGGTCGCCCCACGCAGCCTGCTTGTTCAGTTGTTTGGTTGTCCCTCACTAACCCCCCTGCCGGCCTGATCATAGGCAGCCATCTTGTGAGGGCATGAAGGTTAATTTGCATATTAACCCTCTTTATTATATAGGCTTATATGTCAATAAAGCTGGGAAGAAAAGATGCAAGTTGCATAGGCCACAATGCAGTAACTGGATTTTATAAATTAAACCATAGATATTCAAGGAGAAGGGTACAGACCCATTGTTATGAAATGAAGACTACATTTTGGCTACATGGTCCAAGTCTATGTAGAAGAAAGAAACAGTACTCCTACTCTTGCTGGAAATCAACGTTTCACTTCCCAAGAAGCATACAGATATAAGCAAAAGTAGAAATAAAATTTTTTTTAATCAAGTGGAAATAAAAATAAAACTTTGCCTCCCTTGGCTCTGGTATGTAGATGTGTGGACAAAAATCACTACAGACATCATTTTACTTCTCTTGAGGAAATTTTGAACTATAATCCTATTGTGTCTCAAAACGCTTTAGGGTCATATGCAATATTGAATATACACAGGTACACGCACGCGCGCGCGCGCACACACACACACACACACACACACACACACACACAGTCTCACTTCATGTACATGAAAGACACCAAAAGCTGGAACAGGCTGTCAAGGGTTCAAGTTTATACCCCACCCAAACTTGAGGAATCTGGGATCCTGTCAACAGTTAGCTTCTGTGTTCTGACTGCTCACCCTAAGAGTATGACTTCCAATCAACTATTTGTGATTAATGTATCTCAGACTGCAAGGAAGGGACCTAGCTGAGGCATTTATTCCCAGCAAGAGATGCTGTAGCCCAGCAATTTTAGGCCATCTCAGTGATCCTAGATTTTAAAAGGAAGGACAACATCTGTGATGACTGACCCCTTGGGGACATGCACAGGTCACACATGTTCCATTAGCACTTTTTTTCTAACCCACTTATCTTTCCCTCTTTGATACCTCTAGTAATCACTCTGGATCACTCAAGATGGTGAGAAAGAATTATAGTTGGAAGATGAGGTTGCAATGTCCTCTAAGATCACTAAAAATACATTTGCTATAGGTCAGCTCTGGCTCTTACAGAGGGGGCTATAGGCATCAGAGAACGTGTAGCAATTACTTGGTTCCAAACCTGAAAAAATAATCACACTCTGGTGATCTGCTTTTGGAATTGCAGAGCAGGGGCATTTAGTAAATGCTTGGAATCCTTAAACCAACTGAAAGAAAATCAGATCTTGATCCACTGAAGTCTTGAGAATTAGAAATACCCTAGCTGCAGTGAATCAGCCTGTAAGGAACCAGACATGTGGAGACTGAAAGATGTCATCCCTGACCACCCACTTAAGTATTACTCAATATACATTTACTGAGCACCTAGTAGTGCCAGACACTATGATGAATGCAAAGATAAAGGCACAATATTTCCAATGAGCTAATATTATAGTAGAAGAAATAAAGAAAATACATAAAGATTATCATATAAGGGGAGGATATATTTCATATCTTAGAAGTATAAAGGATAAATGGAATTTTCATCCATAGAAAGAAAAGGAAGGTGGTCCAGGCAGAGGGAACAACTCAGGCAGAGGTGGAAAAATCACAGGACTTGTTCAGACAATAGTTTGTAGCCCAGTGGGTGGAGCTAGACTTGTGTAGGGAAACTTGAGTTCCCCTAAACACAGACCTAAGTCAAGAATTGGGGTTTATACAGTTTATTTTGGAGTGATTCCAGAACACTCAAGAGAGGGAATAGGGAAATCAGCCAAGACAGGGAGAAAAAGCGAATGAACGGTGAGTTAATAGGTTCCTACTGTGGGCAATTGGAACATGTTCCCACTAGAGACCTACTGAAAGACCCAACAGAACACAGTTCAAAATTGTCCTCCCCAAGGACAAGGAAGCTGAGGTAATTGGCCACCAACTCCCATCCATCAATGGTTGAAGGTTACTGCCTCAGGGATGTTAATTCTACTTCCAGCTGAGTATGCTCCTATAGCTAGAGTAAACCCTCAGGCAAGGAGACACAAGAGCTTGAGGCAAGAAGCCTTGGAGTGTACCTGGGCTGGTCCAATGAAGCTGCTGGTGACAAGGTGAGCTACTAGCAGCATCTGCTACAGGGACTAAAGCTAAAACACCAAATTATGAGGCAACATCAAAGATTTTGCATTCCATAAATGTGAATTCAAATCAGTAAATATTTTTAGATACTAGGCACTCTTAAAAGAAAAAATATTAATTAAATATGGTTTTTCTCAATGGGCAGACAGTTCTTAAGTAAGGAGTCTGAACTTTATTGTCCAGTGAGTGGCCACTAAAGATTTATGAGGAAGTGAGTAATCTGATCAGACCTGCAGTCTCAAACTGGAGAGTGCCATGGACTGGCAGAAAGAGATATTTGAGGTGGGAAAGCTATTTAATAAAGGCCTGAGCTAGAGTGGTGATGATAAAGAATGGAGAGATGTGAGGTGGGTGTATGTGCATGCATGTGTGTGCATGTATGTAAGAAATACAAACATAAGTAAAATTTACAGAACAAAGTAAAACTGGCAAGAGGTGGCTGCTGATTGGATGTATATGAGATTAAGATGAAGAAGGATGCAGGAAGTTCAGATACTGGGGAAAATTCTAGTAGCATAAACAGAAATAAAGAAATCAGAAAAGTAGAAGGTATGGAAAAAAAGAGTCCATATTTTTCCATGTTGAACTTGAACTCACAAAACAATTCCTTCCACTACTCCCTGTCTCACTCAGCATTCAGTCATTTCCTCTAGATCTGGGCTCTGGGAGGCTGGCAGTTTATATAAATTGTTATAGCCATTTCTAAGTCTTCCGGGCCCCCAGAAGCAGAGCTGGAGGTCTAAGCCACATCCATGTCATCCGCTCACAATAAACACCAGGTGTTTTTTTTTTAACTGGATTTAAACAGCACAAGCCTGTTCTCACCAGTCTTAGCCCAAACGGAGGCTAACAGTCAAGCAAGAAAGAACACCTGGCTTTAATGACCTGGGCATTTGGAGCCTTCCTTCTAAAGTGGTACCACAGGCGGCTGCCATATGTGAGTCTGTCAACATAAAAATACTTTCAATCCTTGTCAGAACATTTATAGCATTCCCTGCTTCTATTTGAACCACAAATGCAGCTGAAAAAAATGGAGTTTTTCTTTCTGGGGTTTCTTACTGCTGTTTGTTTCATTGTTTGTTTGTTTGTTTGTTTGTTTGACATAAAAGGGGAGAAAGGAAGCTGGCCTCCCCCAAGGTTTGGTCAAAGATTCCACCAAGTCATCCGTGGTGTTGGGAATATGAAATCATAGCAATTGTGCTTACTCAACTTTTTCTCTTAAGAACAGAGGTGTACCAGGGGACTGTGCCAGCTACAGGATTTCCTTGAGAAACCAAAATCAGAGTGTAAAGCACTGGACCACCTAGGGTTTCTACCAGGGGTAGCCTATAGGGTAGACCCACAATAACATACAACTTCTAACAATGATTTAAAAATAGGAAGTAAAAAAAAAAATGGCGCAGAGTAAGTGGATGCTGCATGAACATGCTTTCAGGAACAAACTGGAATTACAACGAAAATACAGAAAAGTTCCTGAATAATCAATGGAAGACTCGCAGGAGAGAAACCTGATACCCAAGGACTGAAAGTGGAGACCACATAGACACTGGTAGCAGGGGCGGAGGCACGAAAGGGCTGGCCGAGTGCTCACAGATAGCAACTAAAGTTCCAGAGAGATATCTCAGCTCTTGGGGGTTGCCACTGAGAACTCTGGCATCTAATCCCCAAGTTGGCCTCCCCAGCAGAGAGCACCACAACTGAGAAGGGTATCCACATAACATCTGGCTGTGAAAAGCAGTGGGGCTTCTGTCTGCCAGGGAGTGACGGCTGAAAATTCAGGCACCCTCTTAACCCTTTGCACTCGCTTGCTTTTTTCTTGAGCTGCTACCGATGCTAACCCTGTCAAGTCACACTCGACATCCGAGTGCAAAAGGTTAAAGGGCCAATGCACAAAATCCCTGTGGAGCCACCCATCTTGTGCTCCAGCAGAGGGAAAGCAGAGTGGACTAGAGCTGTGTGAGCAGAAGCCAGGACTGGGGGCTCCGGGGTTAGAGCTCAGAAGGCAGACACCCCCAGTTTCCTGTGCTGAGCTATTCTCTCCCACAGTGGAGGACATCTTTCTCACAGAGACATCTGCCTTGCCTGGGGGGATGACCCACCCTATTGGAAAACACCTTGCCCTGAGGCCACTTAAGAGACTGAAAATAACAATTAGCCTCTAGGCAGAAGCAACTGCCCCACCCCATTGAAAAAACTCTCACCACACCTGAGGATGATCACCTGTGGGCAAATCAAGTCAGAATCCTATCAGTCTGTAAGCAGAGGCAGTCTCTGGAGGCTTTGAGTCTTTGCCTGACCTAATTAGTCAGAAACATAGTTTGACACTATCCTACACTAGAGATTGAGAGGCGTAGAGGATCTAACCTAATACATAGTCACAAACCGAAACAGCCAAAATGAGGAGACAAAGAAACAACTCCCAAATGAAAGAACAAGAGAATTCTCCAAAAGAAAGAGATAAATGAAGCAGAGATAAAAAATTTATCTGAAACAGAGTTCAGAGTAATGATGGTAAAGATGCTCAACAGCATGAAAAAAGATATAGTAACTATGAAAAAAGAACAGTCTGAGATAAAGAATGACATAACACAAATAAAGAACACATTGGAAGGAATACACAGCAGATAAGGGGAAGCTGAGAATCAAATCAGTGAATTAGAAGACAGGGTTGAAAAAAATCATTCAATCAGAGAATCAAAAAGAAAAAACAATTAAAAAATAGGAGGACAGCTTAAGGGAGCTGTGGGACAACAATATTAGAATAGCAGATGTGCCAGAAGAGGCAGAAAGGGAGAAAAGGATAAAGAATGTGTTTGAAGAAATAATGGCAGAAAACTTCCCTAACCTGGTAAAGGAAAAGTCACACAAGTTCAGGAGGCACGGAGAACCCCAAGCAAGAAGAACCCAAACAGACCCATGCCGAGACACATCAAAATTAAAATGCCAAAAATTAAAGAGAGAACCTTAAAGGCAGCAAGATCAAAGCAAACTGTTACCTACAAAGGAGCACCCATAAAGCTAACACCTGATTTCTCATCAGAAAACTACAGGCCAGAAGGGAATGGTATGAAGTACTCAAGGTAATGGAAAGCAAAAATCTGAAATAAAGATTACTATATCCAGCAAGTCAAATAAAGAACTTCCCAGTAAAAAAAAAAAAAAAAAAATGTTTAAAGGAATATATCACCACCAAGCTAGCATTACAAGAAATGCTAAAGGGACTGCTGTAAGGAGAAGAAGAAACAGAGAGAGAAACCTAGGCATACAGAATTAAAATGGCAATAAATAAGGACCTATCAATAATAACCCTAAATATAAATGGATTAAATGCTCCAATCAAAAGGCATAGAGTAGCTGAATGGATACAAAAACATGACCCAACTATATGCTGTCTAAAAGAGACCCACCTCAGAACAAAAGACACTCTCAGGATGAGAGTGAAGGGATGGGAAAAAATTTTCTAGGCAAATGGAAAAGAAAAAAATAAGCTGGAGTAGCAATACTCATACCCAACAAAATAGACTTTAAAATGAAGGCCATCACAAGAGACAACAAAGATCTCTACATAATACTAATGGGATCGATCCAACAAGAAGATATAACTCTGGTAAACATATATGCACCCAATATAGGAGCACCTAAATATATAAAAAAACTTCTAGAGGACTTTAATGGAGAGATCGACAACAATACAGTCAGAGTAGGGGACTTTAACACCCTGCTGACTTCACTGGATAGATCTTCCAGACAAATCTTAAGGAAACAGTGACTCTAAAGAACACACATGATCAGATGGATTTAACTGACATTTATAGAACATTTCACCCCAAAGCAGCAGAAAATACATTCTTCTCAAGTGCACATGGATCATTCACAAAGACAGATCACATGTTAGGACAAAATAACAAGTCTCTACAAGTTCAAGAATATTGTAATCATATCAAGTATCTTCTCAGATCACAGTGAAATGAAATTAGAAATCAACTACAGTAAAAACACCCAAAAACATTCAAACATATGGAGGTTAAATAGTATGTTATTAAACAATGAATGGATTACCAACAGGATCAAGAAACAAATCAAAAACTTCCTGGAAACAAATGAAAATGAAAACACAACAACCCAAAATCTCTGGGACACCACCAAAGCAGTCCTAAGAGGGAAGTTCCTTGCACTACAGGCATACCTCAAAAAACAAGAAAAATCAGCAAAAAACTATTTAACCCTACAACTTAAAGAACTAGAAAGAGAACAACAAGAAAAGCCTAGATTAAGTAGAATGAAGGAAATAATAAAGATTAGAGCAGAAATAAGTAACATAGCCGAAACCGGTTTGGCTCAGTGGATAGAGCGTTGGCCTGCGGACTCAAGGGTCCCAGGTTCGATTCCGGTCGAGGGCATGTACCTTGGTTGCGGGCACATCCCCAGTAGGGGGTGTGCAGGAGGCAGCTGATCGATGTTTCTCTCTCATGGATGTTTCTAACTCTCTATCCCTCTCTCTTCCTCTCTGTAAAAAATAAATAAAATATATTTTTTTAAAAAAGAAATAAGTAATATAGAGACTACAAAAACAATACAAAAATATCAATGAAACCAAGAGCTGGTTCTTTGAAAGGATAAACAAAATTGATAAACTGTTAGCCAAACTCATCAAACAAAGAGAGAGGATCCAAATAAATAAAATGAGAAATGAAAGTGGAGAAGTAACCACTGACACCACAGAAATACAAAGGATTGTAAAAAAAATACTATGAACAACTATATGCCAACAAGCTGGACAATGTGGATTAAATGGACAAATGCCTAGAAAAATATAATCTCCCAAATTGCATCAGGAGGAATCAGAAAACCTGAATAGGCCAATAAAAACTGATGAAATAGAAGCAGTAATCAAAAAACTCCCAGCAAATGAAAGCCCAGGTCCAGACAGCTTCACAGGGGAGTTTTACCAAATATTGAAAGAACTACTGTAACACCTATACTCCTCAAACTATTTCATAAAATATAAGAGGAAGGAACACTTACAAACTCTTTTTATGAGGCCAGCATTATCCTAATTCCAAAACCAGACAAAGACACTACAAAGAAAGAGAATTACAGGCCAATATCCCTAATGAACCTAGATACTAAAATCCTCAACAAAATATTAGCAAATCACACTCAGCAATATATTAAAAAAATCATACACCATGGCCAAATGGGATTTATTCCAGGGATACAAGGCTGGGACAATATTTGCAAATCAATAGACATGATACATCACATAAACAAATTGAAAGATAATTTCAATAAATGCAGAAAAAGCATTTGACAAAATCCAACACCCATTTTTTATTAAAAACTCTCAGCAAAGTGGGAATAGAGGGATCATATCTCAACATGATAAAGGCCATATGTGACAAACCTACAGCCAAGATCATACTCAATGGGCATAAACTAAAAGCATTTTCCCTCATAATAAATAAATAAATAAATAAATAAATAAATAAAAAATAAATAAAAGCATTTCCCCTAAGAAAAGGAACAAGACAGAGATGTCCACTTTCACTACTTTTAGTCAACAGAGTATTGGAAGTCCTGGCCACAGTGATCAGACAAGAAGAAATAAAAGGCATCCAAATTGTAAAGGAGGAAATAAAACACTCATTATTCACAGATGACATGATATTGCACACAGAAAACCCTAAGACTCCACCAGAAAACTACTAGATTTAATAAATTAATTTGGCAATGTAACAGAATACAAAATCAACACCCAAAAATCGATGGCTTTTTTATACACCAATAATGAATTCTCAGAAAGAGAAACTAAACAACAATCCCATTTACCATTGCAACAAAAAAATTAAGATACTTAGGAATAAACTTAACCAAGAAGGCAAAAGACCTGTACTCAAAAAAACTATAGGCTGGCGAGGATGTGGAGAAAAGGGAACCCTAGCAAACTGCTGGTGGGAATGCAGTTTTGAAAAAAAAGATAGAAGAAGATATAAACAAGTGGAAGAATATACCATGTTCATGGATTGATAGGATCAACATCATTAAAATGTCCATACTACCCAAGGCAATCTACAGATTCAATGCAATTCCTATTCAAATACCAATGGCATATTTCACACAGCTAGAACAAATACTCCAAAAATGTATATATGGAATCAAAAAAGACTGTGAATAGCTGCAGCAATTTTGAAAAAGAAAAACCAAGTTGGAGGAATCACAACACCAGATTCAAGTTATATTACAAAGCCTCCATAATCAAAATAACCTGGTACTGGCACAAGAACAGGCATATAGATAAAAGGAACAGAACAGAGAACACAGAAATTGACCCAAGCCAATACGCTCAATTAATATTTGACAAAGGAGGCAAAAGCATACAATGGAGTCAAGAGAGTCTCTTCAATAAATGGTGTTGGGAACATTGGACAGATACATGCAAAAAAATAAAACTAGACCACCTACTTACACCATGCACAAGAATAAACTCAAAATGATAAAAGACTTAAATGTAAGTCATGAAACCATAAAAATCTTAGAAGAAACCATAGGTAGCAAAATCTCAAACATCTCTCGTAGCAATATGTTACATCTTTATCTACATCTAAAGCAAAGGAAACTAAGGAGAAAATAAACAAATGGGACTATATCAAAATAAAAAACTTCTGCACAGCAAAAGAAACCATCAACAAAACAAAGAGAGCTCACTGTATGGGAGAACATATTTGGCAATGATACATCTGATAAAGGGTTAATATCTACCTAATAAAAAAGTAACATGCTAATTGACCATACATTCGCAACGCCTACCAGCCAATCAGGAGTGAGTATGCAAATTAACCCAACAAAGATGATGGGTTAATTTGCATACACAGGCTCCGAGCATGGGGCAGGACACTTGCCTCATCACCATGGTGACGATGCAGGCATTCTGTACCACGCCAGCCACTCCTGTGCTCCGGGCCTCTGGGCAGCATGGGAAGGCAGAAAGGCAGCTCTGGGCCATAGAGGAAAGGCTGCTCTGGAGAGTATCATGCTAAGTGAAATAAGTTAGTCAGAGAAAGACAAGTATCACATGATCACACTCATATGTTGAATATAAGTAACAAAATAAACTGATGAACAGAGTGGATCCAGAGACATGGAAGCATGGACAGAGTGTGGAATCTTAGAGGGAAGGTGGGGGAAGGAGGATGGGTGGGAGGTAATCAACCAAAGACCTTGTATGTACATATGCATAACCATGGACACAGACAATAGGGTGCTGAAAGCCTGGGGCAGGGGGTGAGGGTGGGTTGAAAGAGGTCAATGAGGGGGAGGTGGAGGGGACATATGTAATACTTTCAACAATAAAGAATTATTTTTTTTAATTAAAAATAGGTAGTGAAGAGACTGTAGTACTGGTGAATGAGATGGAGTGAAAGGGGTTAGCCTGATGGAATACCTATGGGTAACCAAAGAGATACTAAGCCCTACGCTAGGCTCCCTGTCCTAGAGCCAATCTAGCAAACTCAGCTTCCATCTGTACTTTCTCCATAGCCAGCTTAAATTCCTGCCAGCAGAGGTGTAATCAGAGCTAAGAGTGCCACCTACAGATACTTTAGTGCTAAATATTTATTAGAAAATCTGAAGAAAGCCATTCACAATTAGTTGTGCAAGATCCTGGCATGTAATACCACAGACATTGTAGAAACATAAAGACAGATTCAAATCCCAGCCTAGCTAATTACTATGTAACATTAACAAAATTTTACCACTACTTTTTTCTCCTAAAAATAAGGAATAAGGTACAATTAACCCACCAAGAAACTAGGAAATTAGTATAAGCAAACTAAATGTTAGTTATTACCATCAATTTATGATTGATTAATAATTACATTAATTATTGTTAATAACATTCTGTCTTTGGGTAGATTAAAATTTAGTGAATTAAAAATAAAATCCTGGCAGATCTTGATGTGTTATCAGTAAAGAAAGGAAGGATGTGGGGGCAAGGGGTTATAGACCAGGAGAAATAATAAATGACTGAGATTCTGGGCCTGAATGTGACTTGAAGGATGCTAGTGACAGAAACAATCACTGGAGAATTCAGAAGAGGGCTTTGGGAGAGAGGATGAGTTAATCCCTAACCCTCTCCTCCCCGCAACACTGACACTGAGTCTGAACCCACATTCTCACCTCTTCTTCATTCTGCCAGCATTTCAGACATTTCCTTGAGGTCTGGACTCTGAGCTCCTGCAACTTGTGACAGGTAGTTATAGAACTGCTATCTCTGTGTGGCAACCTGATTTACTGAGATTTCCAGGAGTTAAGGAAAGTGACATGGTGGCTGGTTCCCTCCCATTACCATCCCATCCCATCTCCACCACCACACCTACTAGCAGCTACTAGTTTTCTCAAGATTTGGGATACATTAGATTTGGGATACATGAGATTTTCTTAGAAGGGCACTGAGCATCAAATCTTGAAATATCAGGGACTTAGTATTGTTTTCTCCAGGTATTATAAAAAATTATCATGTAATCCAGAGGAATAAATCTATAATGGTAGAATTTGGAGTATGGACCCTCTTCTGAATCTTCAAGTTATGCAATATAAAACTTGCCTACATATGTTTAATTTTATCACAAATACTAAAATTAACACTTGCTTTTTGTGTGGTATAATGGGAAGTCAGTCAGAACTGAATGCAAAACTCAGCTCTGTCCCTTTTCAAGGTGTGTGATCTTGGGCAAATCATTGAACTGGCCAAGCCTCAGTTTCCTACTCTGTAAAATGAGGAAAAAAATACTTCTCTCACAGGGAGAGTTACAGATTTAAGTGTTAGAACATCCTTACAGTAAATCCAATGTCTCACACGTAGTAAGTGCTCAATAAATGTTAATTCTCTTCTCTTGATTCTTCTTCCAGTTCCAATAGGGATAAGATGAGTCAGTATTTCTGAGCAGGCTTGTTTAGTGGACTTCACTTTATTTCAGGTAGCCACTTCCAACATATCTCAGGTCATATTTTCCTTTATTACCAGAGGGTTATTACATTAATTAAACATTTTCTCATGCTTGTCAGTTACATCTTAATTTAAACCCAAGCTCTCTCCACTTCAAACAGCTTCTTGTAACAACAAATGAGAGGAAATCATATTACTCTAATCATAGGGCCACAATTCAGCAGGTACCAGATTTTCTTAATGAAAAGTACCAAGAGAGTGAATAGAAGAAAAAATATATGCCAGAAACTCTAAAATGCACAATAGGGACTAAGGGAGAAGTGAGTTATAATGATGCTTTAGATTCTTTTTCCCTTTTATTTCTCCTGAGAATAGAGATCATTTTCCTGGCTCCCAATGCAATGACACCATAGAGGACACATGTATATTTTTAGAAAAGCTATATTATTGTTGACCTAGAGCAAGTGCTGCTTTTAGTCATCCAAGACATGCCTGGGTGATGGGCCTAACATAATACTGAGACAACGGCTACACAAACAGGCCATTTCCTGAAATGTGCAGGAACATAATCAAACAGCAGGATTATCCACAATTCCATCATCATGTACAATAGTTACCTTCCAGAGTCAGGAATGAGAAGACATTCTTCAGTTTATTTCTCACTGAACTCATTCTTTGTCTCCCTCCACCCACACTTTCACCCCTTTCAAAATCTAAATTAGCATGATTTTCTCCTGAATGAAATCAGACCATCCATCTTTACTTGTGTAGATTTGAAGGATGATGTAGAAGAGGAAAGGAAGGGTGAGAAAATTTATGTTCTATCCATGCAGACCAAGCAGGTGAAGCCCAGGTGAGGATGAAAGGAGGAAGCACAATTTTACGCTCTCCTTATTCAAAGCCAAAGCTTATTGTTTTGATCACACCAGTATGACTGAAAACAACAAAGTGTAACCCTCACTGCTCTCTGTAAAGACCTTTACCTTCAGCTTTTTAAGGGCAGTTGTGGTCTGAAGGAAATGGGGTGGAAACACCAAAGTTGATTCAAAGATGCTGAAACAGAGGTTTGATCAGTGCATCACTGCATGAAATGGTGACATGCTGCTTCCATAGTCATGAGTCTGTGTGTTGTGGCAACCAACACAAGGCACTACCAATCTCCAGTTATCTCCAGATGCAGTCAATGTGAGATAAGAAGGAAAAG
The DNA here is from genome assembly GCF_027574615.1 of Eptesicus fuscus. Lineage (NCBI taxonomy): Eukaryota > Metazoa > Chordata > Mammalia > Chiroptera > Vespertilionidae > Eptesicus > Eptesicus fuscus. Next base: position 28,710,171 of record NC_072487.1, read on the forward strand.
GGGAAATTTTATAGCTTGCCAGTGAAGGAATTCACAAAAAGTTTGAGACTACAATTAAAACTCTCTCTGGGATCAATAACCTCCAATGGACGCAAAACACTGGGAGGGGGGTGAGGGCATGTGCCGGGTGGTAGGGGAAGCTGGGGGAAGGTCAATTGGGGGGGAAAAAAAAGGAGACATATGTACTACTATTTTTAATACTTTAAACAATAAAAAAATTTTTTTAAATGATTTTAAACATGTTACATGCAATAAATATTAATATTTCAAGAAAACTATTTTAAATATAATAATGTTACATGCAATAAACATTAATATTTCAAGGAAAAAAATAACCTCATATGCATGCAGTTAGTCTTCAGCTAGTGTTCCGAAGATTCCTTTCTCAAGAACTGAGCACGTATTTCCCCATGGAAACAGTTTGAGTTGTTATGGTTAATAAGAGGCCAGCCCTCATAACAGGACTCCATTGCCCTCTAAATGTGATACTCCCTGTACCCACAAGAGAAAGCCAAAATGTACCAGGGACTCCACAATCACAGGATACACATGGGTGTCTTCCTGGAATCAGTTGCACTTGATGATAAGTCATTTCAAACATAACATATAGATGAGTATATAGAGTAGATGACTAAATCACATGAACCTTTAAAATAAAACCCAGATGTGCACAGAAACTGCAAATGGCGGTTAACCCTGTACTTAACTTATATAATTTGCATTGTTTGAGTTTCTTTTTTCCAACAGGCCTGTCTACTTTTATTTGGGGCAAACATTTTTTTTTTAATCAATGAAGCTTAAAATCTCTGACTGGGAAAATTCAGGCTGTGTCTCGAAACAGTTGATTCATTGACTCTCTTCCAATACTGAGGTCTTTCTGTGAGCAACAGAGAAAAGCCTGAAAAGCAATGAGATGGAAAGAGCCCTGGGTTGTATCTGAAACTCAGAGACCTGCATTCAAGGCCCAGTTTCACCATAATACCATGTGATACTGAACAATCACTGCTGATTGCTCACTTATCCAATAAACATGTACTGAGCACTTACTATGTGGTAGACACTGTGAGCTAAGAATAATTCTCATCTGTAAAATGGAGATAGTCATATTAGCATACCACATTTATTAAGATCAAATAAAGTACTGTACACAAAAGCATACCATAACTACAGTTATGGCATATACTTTGGACTTCAGGTACTTTATGGATAAAGAAGAATTTCTTGGATTAACCTGTGAACCTAACCATAATTTATAGCATCATTCCCACAAAGAACACATTACAGAGTGGGGCAAAAGTAGATTTATAGTTGTGAGTACTCAAAGCACGGATATCAACAATAACCTCATAGGAACACAGCTGTATGGCTCAGTATCACATGGTATTATGGTGAAGCTAGGCCTTGAATGTAGGTCTCTAAGTTTATGGTACAAGTTTATTCTTGTCTTAGTATTTATTAATTATTGTATTATTTTCCATACAAACAACTATAAACCTACTTTTGCCCCCTCTGTATATCTGAATAGCAGGACACACATCTCCCTCTCCCTGTCTTCCTCCTCTTCTCTTTTCTGACCTGTGGGAGTGGCTGGCCAAGGATAGAACATGGCTACATTATAAATAACTTTCCCTTTCCCATTTTAAAGCCAACTGATCAACTTGTAGGATAAAAACAAAAATAATATATTAATTCAAAGGACTTTTCTGAATCTCTAGGGCTCCGTGATGAATCCATTATTCTTTCAATATATCACAAACTTTTGCTTGTAAATTCATGTGTCAGGTGTTTACAAGTCACTAGATGAGCAGTTGTGAAGAGAAGAAGCTAGAACAGAAATGGAAATCTCCTTCTGGAGTTAAGATAGCCCTGAGTTCAGCAAGGAAGTTCTCAGGCTCATATCCCAGGATGAATGCAAAGTGTACAATCTTCCTGAAGAAGCTCAGCTTTGGGGCTAAGCTTCTAAAGGCCATTCTGCAATGAAAATCAAAGAGTTTTGTAAAAGTAAAGCAGCCTCCAAAGTAAAGAAAATAGTTATTTTCACCTAAAGGAAAGTTTGTTCAGAAACTGGAGGCTCGAGCCACTGGAGGGACTACTGTAAAGGATGGGAATGCTGCCAATGTCTCTGGTTGAAACCCGCCATTAGAAAAGGCTGAATGCAGATAATCTCCCCTTAGACCAAAGAAAATCACAGAGCCTTTTAATTTTTGGTTTTTAATCCTCAGAAGGGTTGCAGGCTAATTGAAAAAAGCTTTGACAAAAACATCTAGAAGCAAAGGAACCAATGTCATGGTTGTTAAGTTCACTCAAAATGAATAAAGAAACTACTTCCTGACCGCATGTGCACATGGCCAAGGACACAAGCCCTTTTTTCAAATGAACACTCATGTAGTAAGCACCTGCTATATGTGAAACACTGGCAAGGTGCTCAGGAAACTGAAATGAGGATAGATAACCCCTGAGCTCTGTTTGTTCACTATCTATTGGAGAAACACACCCTACAGAAATAGCTTTGCAGAAGGAGTCTCTGTTAAGAGTTACCAAACCATGTTATAGAAATACAGATGAGATACATTAATTCTGAGAGGAAATCTAAGAGAGCACCTGAATAATTTAAAATGATAAAATGAAAAGATAATGTAAGTTGATGGAAGTGCAGAGGTTAGTAATTTTGTAACTAAAACAGTAATAATTAGTCAAAATGCCCAGCCACAAAGAAAAAAAAAAGAAAGAAGAAAAATGGAAGAAGAGGAGGAGGGAGGAAAATAAATCAACAATACATGCCTGTACTAATTATTTGCGCCATCCTTACTTTGTACATACAGATCTCCCCCGTTTCCCTTAGGTTGCTAAATTAGATGAAGGGAGGTTAGCAGATGCTGTTGTTTGCCTCTCCAATAGTCATCCTCTTTCCTCTCTTTTATTCAAGTAGCCTTGAGCTTTAAAACAGGCTGACCCCCTCCAGATCCACAGTCATGAATTCTGACTGGTCTAGCTTTTTATGGTAGCCTCAGCCCTCCCCGGCCAGTGGTTTGTTCAGGAATAAACATGGGAAACAATTCTGACCAATGACACTGCAGAACTTGGAGGAAAGATTTCCTTGACTTAAAGAAGAGTTGTTCTTTTTTTTGTCTTCTCTGATATTGTCTTGTATGGATGTGGTGCCTGGGCTGCTAGAAAAAGTAGAAGGATGCTGATTCCTAATGACTACACTACTGAACTGATCAATCCTGGAGTCCCTGCATCTTCACTTCATGCTACATGAGAAAACAAATGCCCTTACTGCTTTGGCCAGCTGCTTCACTTTTCTCTTCCTTGCACTGAGGGAATCCTACTAGGAGGTACCATATCTTTGTTCCGCTCTGGCCGGGAAATAGGCATAGACCTGGACTCTAGGACATTATTCATTGCCTTGGGATTTTGCATAAGATACATGCAGTGAAGGCTTTCTATAAAACTTCCCATTGAGGCTCAAATGTTGTTCTCATCAGAATCCTCCCCTCCTCTCCCTTCACCTCCCCTCACCTCCCCTCCCCTCTCCTCCCCTCTCCTCTCTGTAGGCAATCATTTGTCTACCAGGTCAGGGACCTGGAAGGCTCTCACACTGGATTCATCTGGCACGGAGATTAGACAGGAAGGACCCACATGTGGGAGAAGTTAGAAGAAGTGAGGGGAGAGGGTGTGGCTGAAATTATTACATAGACTTATATCCATGGTACCCAAACCACTGACCTTCACCAGCAATGCCTCCTCCCTGGATATGGCATAAAAACACCTGTATTATCCTGCATTTTCTATTTCCAAAACACTTGGAAACATTACTTCACATGCATTTGATCCTCAAGAAAACGCGAGCTAGGTAGAGTAGTTATTTCTACCTCCATTTAACAGATAAGCAAACTAAAATCCTTAAAGATTAAATGACCCTTGCAAAGCTACACAGTTGGTGTTGATGGTACCTGGACTTTGGATTTCATTCCCTAAAAAGACTAGGAACATAGGAATATAAATATATTTAACTACACATAATTATATTATAAATATAGATAAATTATTTTATAAATATATTTAACTTCATTATTTAAATATATGTATATAATTAAATACAATCACAAAGGAATCAGCTCGGGACATTTTTACAGGATAATATAATGAAGAAAATACATACTTTAAAACAAAATATGAGAGGAAGAGAAACCAAGATGGCAGCATAGGTAAACACCTAAACTGCTGCCTTGCACAACTATTTCAAAACTACAACTAAAAGACAAAACAGACATCATCCAGAACCACAGGAAGGCTGGCTGAGTGGAAATTCTACAACTAGAAGGAAAGAGAAAAGCACACTGAGACTTACAGGAGCTGCGGAAGGCAGAGGTACCGAGGCGCGTGTGCGGAGCAGGCTGGCAACTGAGTACGCGGCGGCTTTCTCAATCAGGAGGGAGACAAAAGCTCCCGACTGCTCTGAACTCCAGTTCCGGGTGAGACTCTGGGGACTCAGACTCATACGGGGAGAAACTAGACTGTCTGGAAGCGGGCAAAACTCGAGGGCGGCTTTCTCTCAGAGGTGCTTGTAGCGATTACCGTGGGACACTGAGAACCAGGGGCCTCTTAGGGCAGGGCTGACGGGAAGCCATCGCTGTTTATACCGTCCTGTGATCCCACCCTAAGAAGCCATAGCTGTTTGCTCAGCCATGAGACTCTGCCCCATCCAAGCTGAGCACAGAGGCTTTTGCATATAAATGGTCTGGTCCTTTGAATTTTAAACTTACCTACAGCTGAGTCAGTGAGACCCAGAACATCCAAAAGAAGGCCCAAGGCCCTGCAGCAGCTTGCATTGCTTCACAGCTGGGCCTCATCTGGGCACCTCCAAAACCCAAACAAAGAAGAGGAATCTGCAGATCTCTCCGTAGCTTCTGCTGGGTGGCCTCAGGCAGAGGCTGAATTAGCACCTCCTTGGAGATCCAAGAGCCAGTGTACCCAGGGATCAGAGTGGTACCATGCAGATTACAACTCCTCAGATCCATAAGGGACACACTCAGGGGGCAGACTCAGTGAGCACCAAAGCCCCACTGAAGCAAGTCTTGTCTCATAAGGGTGTCTCCAGCACAGAAGTTCTCCCATAGTAGACACAGCTGATCCTCACAGCCAATTAGCCTGGAAGTCAATTCCCCGCAGTGATACCAACAACAATCAAGCTTAACTACAACAAGACTGTGCACACAGCCCACAAAGGGGTGTACTAAGAGTATCCACCTCAGGTAACTGGGGAGGCTGAGCCACTGGGCCCTATAGGACATCTAGCACACAAAGCCACTCTATCAACTCAGGGAAGCAGCCAAAATGCGGAGACAAAGAAACAGATCACAAATGAAAGAAATGGAGGAAAGCAAACGACTGGATATAGAGTTCAAAACCACGGTTATAAGGTTTTTCAAGAATTTTCTAGAAAAGGCGAATAAATTTAGTGAGACCCTCGAGGATATAAAAAAGGACCAACTAGAAATACAGCATACACTGACTGAAATAAAAAATAATATACAGAGATCCAACAGCAGACTAGAGGATCGCAAAAATCAAGTCAAAGATTTGAAATACAAAGAAGCAAAAAAACACACAACCGGAAAAGCAAAAAGAAAAAAGAATCAAAAAATATGAAGATAGTGTAAGGAACCTCTGGGACAACTTCAAGTGTACCAACATCCGAATTATGGGGGTGCCAGAAGAAGAGAGAGAGCAAGATACTGAAAAAACCTATTTGAAGAAATAATGACAGAAAACTTACCCCACCTGGTGAAAGAAATAGACTTACAAGTCTAGGAAGCGCACAGAACCCCAAACAAGAGGAATCCAAAGAGGGCCACACCAAGACACATCATAATTAAAATGCCAAGGGCAAAAGACAAAGAGAGAATCTTACAAGCAGCAAGAGGGAAACAGTTACCTACAAGGGAGCACCCATATGATTGTCAGCTGATTTCTCAACAGAAACTATGCAGGCCAGACAGGAGTGGCAAGAAATATTCAAAGTGATGAATAGCAAGAACCTACAAACAAGATTACTCTACCCAGCAAAGCTATCATTCAGAATTGAAGGTCAGATAAAGAGCTTCACAGATAAGAAAAAGCTAAAGGAGTTCATCAACCCCAAACCAGTATTATATGAAATGCTGAAAGGTATCCTTTAAGAAGAGGAAGAAGAAGAAAAAGGTAAAGATAAAAATTATGAACAACAAATACATATCTATCAACAAGTGAATCTAAAAATCGAGTGAATAAAAAATCTGATGAACAGAATAAACGGGTGAATATAATAGAATCAGGGGCATAGAAAAGGAGAGGACTGACAATTCTTGGGGGAAATGGGTGTGGGGTGTGCGGGAAGAGACTGGACAAGAATCATACACCTATGGATGAGGACAGTGGTGGGGGGGTAAGGGCAGAGGGTGGGGTGGGAATCGGATGGAGGGGAGCTATGGGGGGAAAAATGAGGAACAATTATGGGGGGGGATGAGGAACAATTGTAATAATCTAAACAATAAAGATTTATTAAAAATAAAATAAATTTAAAAAATTATGAGCGGTGCAGAAAAATATTTTGAGGTCAGTTTGAGGAAACAGTTTTTCTGATTTTCAACCCAAAAAATTTTCACCATGCCATAGTCAGTAGGGTTCAACAAGATGTTGTTGTTTTTTAGCCTCTGTGATATAGGAGATACCCCTTGAGTCTAAAAGGATAAGCAGAAGTGAGACAGAAGAGCTAGAAGCAGGGAGGAAACTCCAGGCCAGAGAACAGACTATGCTGCTATGACAAAGAGGCATTAATCAGCTTGATGCAAGGGAGCTCCAAGTGGCTTTGGGTATCTGGAGCACTGGAATCAGCAAATGCCAAGGACAACCCACAAAAGAGAAGCACAACAAACACCACCATCTGCCAAAGGCTTGCTCCTGCCCTCCACAGAGGTCTTTCAAAGCCAGGCTGAGGAGTTCAAGCTCTCTTCTATAAGTCCAAACTTTTTCTGCTCATATATCTACTAAAGTAAGTGAAAAATCTCTGCACGTAATGTTTGCAACTTAGTTTTTATTGCATTGAGAAAAAAACAAGATAGATTGATGATGCATAGATAGCTAGATGTGTGATAAGGCAAATCCTATATAATAAAAGGCTAATATGCAAATCAACCGAACGGTGGAACAACCAGTCGCTATGATGTGCACTGACCACCAAGGGGCAGACGCTCAACGCAGGAGCTGCTCCCTGGTGGTCAGTGCGCTCCCACAGGGGGAGCGCTGCTTAGCCAGAAGCCCTCAGCCAGGCTCATGGCTGGCGAGTGCAGCAGCGGTGGCAGGAGCCTCTCCTGCCTCCGCAGCAGCACTAAGGATGTCCGACTGCCAGACTGAGAGAGGGTGCAAGCCAGGCTGAGGGACCCCCCGAGTGCACAAATTTTGTGCACTGGGCCTCTAGTCCTATATAATAAAAGCCCAGCAACCGAATGGTGGAACGACCAGAACCACCAGTCGACCAGTCACTATGATGCGCACTGGCCACCAGGGGGCAGGCGCTCAACGCAGGAGCTGCCCCTGGTCGTCAGTGTACTACCACAGTGGGAGCACTGCTCAGCTGACTGGGATGAGTGGCTCCTCCTGCTGCAAACTCTGGGCCGACCACCAGGAACCCGGGCTGCAATTGTCACCTCCTCACCCCAGGCTCCTCCTTCTTGCTCCCAGCCACCTCCTCCAGATGCCTGCAGGCCATGCAGCACTGCCACCGGGCTCGCAGAGCTGACCCTGGAGGCTGGGAGGCAGGTTCATAGCCACAGCAGGACTGAGGCCTACTTTGCTGCCTCTCAGTGCTATTGTCCCTGGGCCTGGCCCCACCGGGTCCCCTGGAGAGGCAAGTGCTCAGCTCCATGGAAGATGCCAGACCAGGGACCAACTGCTCAGACGGCGGGTCCACAGCTGCTCAGTTGACTGGGATGAGTGGCGCTCCCACAGTGTGCCAATCCCCGCAGGCCACGCCCAACCACCAGTGCACAAATCCCGTGCACTGGGCCTCTAGTATATTATAAAAGTGGTGCATATATGGCCTTGGCCATTCTGTACACCAAAAAGGATGTGGGTTTGATTCCTAGTCAGGACACACACCCAGGTTTAGGGTTTGATCCCTGGTTGGGGCATGTATGGGAGGCAACCAATCTATGTTTCTCTCTCACATTGATTTTTCTCTCTTTTTCTCTAAAAAAAAGTATCAATAAAAACTTATCCGCAGGTAAAGTATTAAAACAAAAAGTGGTGCCTATATGGGTGCTCACTGTATAATTCTTTGACCACCTCTATATGTTTAAAATTTTCTCAAAACAAAATATCTGGGAGAAAACAAACTATGTTACCCCTCACACATATTTAAATTTTTTCACAATAGGCTTACTTTTTTATAAAAATGTTAAATACTTTATAAAATAAGAAGTAGCTGTTTATTAAACAAATATTGTATTTTGTAATTTGATAGATTTTTAAATACCCTGTTGATTAAGCACATTGAATTTGAGAGAAACCATGTAAAATATTTATCTTGGGTTTTAATACAGTTTTTTTCAATTCAATCCAGTTACATTCAAAAGAATCAGCATCATTAACCATTTACTGATTCAGTTGAGGAATCAAAGTGTAGTAATTAACCATTAAAGGAAATTTTTGTAAAAACCAACATTTCCATTTATCCTTTCATGTGATATATGGAGGTTTTTACATCCTAATACAATATACCAAACTAAGATTTAGGATTGGTAAAAAGCCTACCTCTGTTTTTTAAGGGGTAGAAGAATCTTGTGATTGTAGGCTCATTGGATATTGAAGACCGGGCAATTGAGTTATTAAAATCCACCCATATATGTGTATCCCTTGTGTGTAGCCCAGTTTGAAGACTCTTCTATAAGTGAGAAATCATCACCTATAATGTATGCTGAGAAAGAACAGGATCAGTTTTTGACCATGAATCTGGAATGAATGTTGAAGACATATTTATGGGGATCAAGAATGCAGGGCTCAGGGATAGCAGCTAAGAAGCTATTGCAGTCCTTTGGATCTGAAACAGGAGAGAGATTTTATAGCAGAAACTGAGAAAATAATTTGATAAATTCCTTCAAGAGGCAATGCTCAGCTGGATTGATGACTGACCAGATACAGAGAAGAAAGAAAAGAGAAAGCAAAGAGTGACCATTTGACCCATTATGGTAAGGAATACATATACTCTATAGAAATTTAATGTGTGCAGTCTTCTGAGGATTACATGTGTTATGTTATAAAATTTTCTGCAATCTTGATTTTAGCTGTTTAGTTGTGTTAAAATGTGACAGTTCAGCCTAGAAACTGTCCCTAAGTGCTGTGGCCTCCACCTCAAGGAATCATACTTCCTAGGGCTGATTGGGTTGTGGAGTTGCCTGCCTGGTCCCAAACTATAACGAGAGAATCTGAAAGAATATGGAATGAGGACAATTAGGATGAGCAGAGTCTGGGCTCAGCTTTGTCTCTATTCCTTCCTGTTGACTTCAGACAAATTACTTAATCTCCCTGACCTTCATTTATATCATCCAGAACACAGAAGATGGACCACAGATGATCTGCCAAGTTCCTCGCCACCCTAACCTTATTATAAGGCTCAAAAATCAATTGATGCTGGACTGGCCAACTCCATAAGAATAGTGAGATAGGTAAGAAGTTGAGAGAAGAATCTGACAGATCATGAAGATGAATTAGCTGCAGGGAGAGTCAGTAGGTGTAAATTGCTGGAAGCTTGGGGGCTTCTGCTGCCCCCAGTCAGCACCTGAAGGAAAAAGGTGCTAATGATATGATGGGGACAAAACCTGCTGATAGTTATTAAGCAGCAGGCAGTAGAAAACCCAAATTAACACTAATATAATCTAAATTGGTGCCAATATCAGCCCAATAACGGTCCTCTGGGGTGGGTGACAGCACTCTGAGAAGTTGAAAATGATAGCTAATAATAAAGCATGAAGTCAAACTAATACATGCATTTCTCATTTTTTCTTTTTTAAAACCCCCACTATATTAACATGTGCTTCTTCCCAGCTAAATAAAAGTGTTAATTATTTCCAATAGTCTTTAAGCAGATGGGCCTATCTACTTTTAGAGCAAGTGAAAGACAGAGCGCATAGGTACTGGTCTTTGGCATTCTCTACAGGGTTCACATTGGGACTCAAAGTGAGTTATCTCAGACAAAGCAAAAGGAAATGGACGGAAAACAGAGGCACAGAGCCACTAAATTGAGGCTGGAATTCCAGGTACCTGAAGACCAGTTCAATTAGGACTGCTCCGTCTCCATAAAGAATTCATGAGTTCGGGGTGAAAGAGTCAGACAAGCCAACCTCATGACTCCAATAGGAGTAGGCAGAGCACTTTCATTTTTCAATGTCTGTGATCTCACTTTAGCAAACGTCTGAGATCTCCAACTTAACCAATTCCATTTCTAATCAGATATTGCATGTGAATTTGCTTTGGAAATAGAGAAGTAGATTTTGCTTCTCAAAGTGGATTTTGCTATTATTATTCTCATTTGTCCCACCTGGAGTCCTTTGGGCCACCATGGACATAGTTCCTCACACCCCATACTCCACTGTCACCTAGAATATTTCCTCCTCCCTGTCCAAGCCCCCTATCTAACCTGAGTTCTTCATTCAAATCTCCCTTTCTCTTGGAAGCTACCAGGCCTTGCTCCATCTCTAAGCTCCTACTATTCTTATCATTTAGAAAATGATTCTCCTAATTGTATTTATTCTTAACAAAACAATTTTGTAATGGTTTACATTCTTATGGCTAAGGGACATCTCATACCCTTTGTCTTAACCCCCTATAACCAATAGAATAATTTGAGTCACTTGTTGACAATCTAACATTTGATTGGTGATTGAGGATGCCTCAGCGACCTGTTTCCCAGGATTTAAAGTAGCAATCTTGTCCCTCCCATCCTTCACCCAGAAGTAAGAGTGAGTGTAGCCATCCAGGAAAGAGAAGTAACTTTCCCCACCACCAACCTGCCCTGCCGCCATGCCTGGCTCCACCCCAGTGTGGCCCTCACCTCCTAGCATCTTATGACTATCAAAGTAAGTCTTTCATAGGTTTCTCCTGAGAGAGCCACAGGAGAACAAGCAAGGCTCCAGTGTGAGGGGAGATGGAATGTCACGGAGGAAGAAGAAGCCAATAATGATGACTGAGAATAAGGAGTGGAATGAGGAAGCATGAGTCCTGCAGGAGGGTAACAGTCTATAAGGCAGCTGGTAAAGAGCCCATGAATTAAGGCACCTCAAGAAGAGGAGAGATCGCAGCTGAACATGAGAAAAATGTTCAAAAGTAGAAGAGATCAAAACTCAAGCATCAGGAATTTTTTTAATCCTCACTTGAGGACAGGTTTTTATTAATTTTTAGAAAGAAGGAAGGGAGAGAAAGAAACATTGATGTGAGAGAAAACATCAATTGGTTGCCTCCCATACACACCCTGACTGGGGATCGAGCCTGCAACATAGGTATATGCCCTGACCAAGAATCGAACCTGAAACCTTTTGGTGTGCTCTCTAATTTCAACTGAACCACTGGGCCAGGGCAAACATCAGGAATTTAAGCACAGTCAACAGAAAAACCAACAACTAGAACATGCCTAATCTTCAGTCATCTCAAATGAAGTCACCTTAAAAGTAACAAAGTATGATAGAGTTGGGGTGGGAAAAGAAAATTTCCCAGAAGCAGTCATTGACTTTATCTGAAAAATGTGTGCTTTTCATTGGTTAAATATATAAACACAATCTGTCATCAATGATGCCTCAAAAGTGTGTGGGGGGAAAGAATACAACCCTTTCATAACAAATACTCTCCTGTACATGAGGCATAGAAAGTCAAGTGGGATAATCATGTAATGCATAATAACTTAGTGAACACATATATGAAGCCAACTTCAAGAACATATGAAGTTACCCTGTGCCAGGCACTACTGTAAGTCATTTACAAATATTAATTCTTTTAACTCTCACACCAGCCCTATTATTATCCCCACTTTACAACTGAGGACTCTAAGGCACAAGCAAATTAAATCTTTCATAAGTTTACCCAGCTGCTAAGTGGTGGAACAGATTTGAACCCAACATGTCTGGTTCGGCAGTCCTTGGTCTGAGCTTTTGCTTTCCTAACCTCTGTCGTTCTGCCTTTTAAGCTGGACTTTTTAAGCAGGTGACACAGAGATGACAGCAGCAGAAGTTTATCTGCTTCTATATGCCCCCACAATACCTTCCATCCAGAGACTAGGTCCTGGATCTTCCCAGCTGGGAACTCCTTAATCAGCCCGATTGTCCTACTCTCAGAAAGCAAAAGCTGAAGAAAGAAATATTGGTATACTATAGTTAAATAATGTAGAACATTCTACTTGCCAACTCTCTTTTATTTTTAAATCATCATTACTGCTGACTGAGATTCTCTTAATGACAATGAAAGAACACATTGCTCCCTCCTTCTCCTTGATCACCAGCTGCACTCCCCACCAGGATCCACCCAGGGATGTCTCCTCCCCATGGACCTGCTGCCTGGACTGTCACAGTCTCTCAGCATCTCAGAAAAGCAGGGATCCTCCTCCTGGCTCTCACCCCGCAAACTCAGCACCTGCTTGTTGATTAGCTGACCTAGCAAAAGTAAGTGAAAATTTCAACATTTTCTAGAACTCTCTAATTTAAAATGCTTTGTTACAGCCACAAATTGGGGGACAGGGAAATATACAGAACTTATATCCAAATTTGGCCTTAATTTTCTGAAATAGATACTATGAAAATACCATTGTTCCTAATGTTTTATAATCAGGAGAAGAATCCTCCCAGACTACTAAAGCTTCAGGAGGGCAATGACTCCACATCACCATTGCTAGTTTTGTGGACTTTCACACACTGATGATTTCCTTTGCTGCTGCTTTGCTAGCTTTTCCTCCTCCTATCTTCTTCCTTCCTTCTTTCCTGCCCTCTATTCCTCCCGGACTGGAGGCAGCCTGAGCTGACTGGTGTCCTCCTGGGCTACTCTCCCTTGCTTTAGTATATACTGCCTCACTACAGGTGTGTGAGAATAGCCACTGAGTCGGTCATTTACTCTGTTTAACCATGAAATAGACTCTGCTGGATTGGGGGTAAAATTATGCTTTTGAAGGAGTCAGGCCCATATTTACAGGACATTTATTGCTGCCACTTTATGGGGTAAATTAGTCTTTTATGCTTTCAGTAATGATTCCCCAGGCCCTCTTTTCAAACCGGCATGCTCATAAATTCCTTGTTTTTACAGCAGGGCAAAAATGTGCTAAAGCGTGCTCTTCCTCACTCGCCAGCATCATCCAGCAGAGATGGAGAAGCATCCTAGCAAGAAGACAGCATGCTGGCCAGAGCCACAATGCCAGCAGACCTCTGGGCCCTCTTGGGACACACCTTCCAGGGGTGGGGGCCCTGCTCTAACTGAGGGAGCCCACCTGGAGAGCACGCACTTCTTACAAACACAGCAGGCTCTAAAGAAAAGAAAGCTAAGGTATTGGGCAGCAAAAGTCTGCTCTGGCCCTCTGGGGCTTTGCTGGGGTTGAATGATGCTAGCCAGATGCTGTTTGAAGAGGGTCCCTCACGTAGGGCATCTGGCCTCAGTACATCCCGTCTCTAAGCAAGCCAGAAATAACTGCTTTAAAACCTGGAGAAGTTTCTCAGATAAAGCCAGCTATGGATTGTTTCACCCTCCCAGAATGTGCTTTTCAGAATCAGACTTCCTGGTTTCATGCCGGTGGCCTGGGTTTCCTTTCTTTTTTTAATATATATATATTGTTCTGAGAGACAGAGGAAGGGAGAGGGAAAAAGAGAGAGAAACATCAATGTGTGAGAGAAACATCAGTCAGTTGCCTTCTACACACACCCCAACTGGGGACCAAACTCACAACCTGGGCATGTGCCTGACCGGGAATGGAACCAGCAACCTTTTGGTGCACAGGCCAATGCTCAACAAACAGGCACACAGGCCAGGGCCATGGGCTTCTTTTCTACTTGCTTCAGCACTACTTTCTGAGTGACTTCTACCACCTTGTCCTGACTTAGTCATTTCAGACTCCCCAAAACATGACTCAAAGAGGAAAATAAAAACAAGATTGCTTTGTGCTTAAAAGCAAGTTAATTCCCATTTACTTAAAAGGAGGAAAGGGCAGTGTTCAGTGGGAGGTTACTGAATTCTTACTTACGAAAGAAGTGGTGTTACCTAAGAATTAACTCTTCTCAGAGAAGAATATTCAAACCACAGAGCAATTTTATTAAACTATAGATTTGGATTCAGCAGTCTGGGGTGAGATCAAAGGTTCTACATTGTGACAAGCTGCCAGTTCCTCACCCTAGAACCCTGCTTTGAGTAGTGAGGTCTTAGGTAAAGAGCTCTGGCTAAGGTGTTGAACAAATTCAAGCTTGAATTTGGTTACTTATTACCCTTAGGATACTGGGTGAATTCTTTAAGTGTTAAGCTTCCGTTTTCTCACATGAAAAGTAAAGCAAATTGTAATAACCCTTGTCTATCCTTGTTTCCTTATTTCACCAAATATGAGTTTCAGGGGAAAATATATGTGAAGGTGTTCCAGAAGCTCTGAAATTATTATACAAATGTTAGTTATCAGTATTGATTCCTTTCATCGATATTGTTTTATGTACTAAGTTCTCCCAGATTTTGCTTAGGATGGAAAAAAAAAGAAAAGCCTTTTGCAACATATTGCAGAGACAGACTAGATGAGGAAGAATTCCAGGAAGCTGTTTTTCTTCCATTACCCCCTCAAAGGCCAGTGATGAAACAGGCAGAGACAAATTACCTGTCCTGTTTTTAGAGAATTCTGGCAGAGGGAGATTCTACTGCATTTCTTGGTAGGCTGTTTAATCTCAAGTAGAAAAAAGCATTTTTTGGTTGAGTAATTACTAGGTCTACAAGATCCCTACAACTGGTTAAGTCAATAAAATCATTATTTGTGTCTTGAATTTAGTACTGAATAAACATAATGGTAAGGAGATGGGTTGCATTTCTTCTAGTCTCATTTAGTACATGCTGCCAATTACGTAGAAGAAGCATGGGCTTCAGGGTCACATACAAGTTTCAATCTATAGTCCACAGCTTACTAACTGCTTTGAGTCTAAACAAATTGCTTGACCTGTCTGAATCTCAATTTGCTCACCTGTAATATGGGACTAGGAATTTGCATTGCATGATATTATGGGGGTTAGGGGAGGGTATTTGAAGATATAATATGGAAAGTTTCTGAAACCTAAAAGATGGACAGTAAATATTAGCTTTCTCCCTTTGTTCTGACCAGAAAACAAAGAACAAATTATCACCTTAGAATAGTATTAAATATTTAGAATAGTATTAAAAATTATCCAATTTAAAAAATTTTTTTCTATATACCAAGAACTTTATTAAACACTTTAGGATTCCCTCATCTAATCTTCGCAATAAGCTTTCACTATCATTCCCATGTTAGAGATAAGAAATCTGGGTTGGACAAGTAACTTAGTCCATTGAATGCACTTTCTTATTACCCTCAGGATACTGCATAAGTTCTTTATATAAGACTGTAACTTAGTCCAGTCTCTACGGCCAGTGCAATGCCAGAACATATGGTCCAGAGGAAGCTACCTCCGAGACCTTCGCCCTTATCTATGCACACCTGGCTCCTAGCCTTCCCCTGAAAATAGCCCTTCACCTGGAGGCAGCTCACAATTCACTGTCAGCCTCTCATTTTCCCACTCTCAGGGTGCTCTTATGTTACTCTCTGGCATAAAAGTTAGTGCGAAAGACATTACATTTTGATCCCATAGAGTGCTAGTACAGCTTTGAGGAACTACAACAGACCAAGGGACATTAAAACAGGGCAAACAGATCTAGAAAGCAGGGAAATGACCAGTATGTCAATTTCACCTTGCATCCCTCCATAAACGTTGCATATAAAAGATTCTCTATCTATCTGTGCTTTTTAACTGAATAGATGGAAGAACAAAATAAAAGAAAGCTTTTAACCATATGAAACACAATGACTAGTCTCAGGCCATTTTACCGCATGGGATTTGTGGTTAAATAATAAATTTCAGAACTCCTTATTTCTTCCTTCCTCCTACAAGGATGACTTCACCCTGACTTTCCTCTTCTCAAGTGACATTTAAGAAGGAGATAGAGCAATTAATTTTTAACAAGGGTAAATTTTTCCTATCACATTATGGAGAAACTGATGGAGATACAGGTTAATTTGACATCATGAAGGTCCCAAAACTCTATGAGAAGAACAAGGACTAGTAGAAGCCAGGTTCCCAGACTCAGAACTCTAACTCCTGACTGATTGATGGACTGATTGATTGATTGATTACAACTAATATTTATTGAGAGTTGACTATGTACTATACTGAGTAACATTTTTTTATTTCATTTAATCCTTCATAAAATATTAAGAGCTAAGTGTTCGTACTATCCTAATTTACAGATGAGGAAACCAAGTGTCAAAGCAAACAAGTAACTGCTTGAGGTATATCTAATATGGTCACTTAACTCTGATTTTGAAGACTGAACTTTTATCCACCCTGTAACAATACTCTTAGACTTCTTACCTTTTACATATTTTCCTCTCTTAAGCTTATATAAGGCTATAACACTCATGTGTGCATGTGTGCATACACACACAGATACCAGATAATAGTCACATAGTCACAATCACTGATTCAGGCTCAAAATAATATATTGGTCTTTTTAGCTTCTCCTTCATTCCTGTCCTGTTCTTGGAGGTGATATATGACTACTTTTGATTACCCTCCTCAATTCCCAAACTCCGTAAATGCACCAATAGTGAAGCACAAGTTAAATCAAGGAGCTGCTTGAATAAATTCTACAATTGTCTCATTTATAACTTCAACACATCGAAGTTAAATCCAGTACATAGGAGCTTCCCTATGAGTCTCTTCTTCCACCATTTACAGTCAACAGAGACCTCCATCTCACTTATCCCTCTGCTATTCCCACGTCCTTTCTTCATTTGTCCCCCTCTACAATATGACTCATTGTAGTATGAAAAAAGACTTGTTTGAGCCTTAATACCTGAAGTGAAGTCTTAGTCCTATTATCATGATGCCATTTGTGTGAATATGAGCAATTCACTACACTTCCTGGATCTCAGTTTCTTCATCTCTAAAATGGGGCAAAAAAAATTCCAGACTAGCTTATAGCAAAGGATAGTGCCAAAAAAATCTAATGAAACTCTAAGGGCTGTGTGCAAAATAATAAGGCTACTTAGGATTTTTAAACTTTACTATGTGCCAGGTACCACACTAATAAACTTAAATGAAATGTCTTATTTAATCCATCCCAAAAACACTATTAGGCAGAAATTACTAAAGGCGAGAAAACTGAAAGGCAGAATGCTAAAGTAGCCTCCCCAGGACCACACAGCCAGAAAACTGGAATGCAAGCCCTTGTTTCAGGAATGACCATTTCCATCCTATAAAAAAAAGAAAAAAAAAAAGGGAGGGGGTGTAGGAGGTATCTCCATTTTTATTGCCTGGTGTTTTTCCTGAAGTAAGGCTGCTGCGTGGTGAGGTTAGGGGGTTAGGGTAACACCTGAACATCAGTCTTTTTGAAAACTCCCAAGTGATTCCAATGTGGAACCACAGTGGTAAGCCACTACCCAACACTGGCAGAACCCTACAAAGAACGAAGCAACCAGCATGCTCAGATCTGGGCTCTGCATGCTCCCTTCCCCAGTGGGTGGCAAGGGAGCAGGGTGGAGTGGGGGAAGGGAGAAGTCACTGAGAATTGATGGAATCCAATATTCATTGCTGCACTCCGAATGGCAACTTTCCCAGCAGATACATTACCAGTCATGTCTCAGCCATAAAACATAGAGCTCTCATTTCCTCAGCGGCCTTATATACTCTGAGTGCTTTTCAGCATTATTAACCTCTATGATCAAAATAGATAGGGAGGCTGAAAGCCAGGGAAAACCTCTTTACATCTTCTGAATTGCAAAGCCACACAGTGAGAAAGATATCAGCCTGTTTTTGAGCATTCTTGCTTGAGTCAGACAAACCCAGAGCTTGGACAAATTTGCTTTGTGGACACAATAGATTCAGGATAGTCATAGATTTAGAGAAATAAATGTGTCACAATTAGACTCATTGCCATTAGTATAAAAGCCTGCCTTATTTGAATAGTGTTCCTTATAAACAACGCTGTCTCAGCTTCTTTTAGGCACATTTCTATGCAAAAGCTAGGAAATGTAGAGCTACACATTTATATAAGACTGCCCAGCATCTAAACTCCACTCCTATTTAGGTGAATCACAGTATTAGTAGCAGACACAGTTCACTTCCTGTTGGGGAATTCTGAGAAAGATAGTCTCCCTCTCTCCTCCCAGGAGGCTAGTGTGGCAATGTGACTGTCATGGCCAATCAGATGCTCCCACCTTCTCCTACCATATATCTTTAAAAGAAGACTGTGGAATCTGTCAGAGATTTTTTCATGGTCATTGGTGGATCAGAGGGTCCAGAAGCAGGGAAACAAGTGTCTAGGGGAGACACAATCCCAGCATCATGATGAGCGTTCACGGACTGTGGTGCCAGCAGCAGTGGAGAGACCCCAAGTAGCAAACAGAAGTGTCCCCAGCAGGATCATTCCACAACCATGCCTCAGCTATGTCTTGCTTCCCTTGATTACTACCTGAACTTGTTGTCCAACCTTCCTAGATTCCATGAACTACTCCAAAATTTCTCCAAGAAAATCCTCTTTTTCTTAATTTAATCAGAATAGGCTTTCATTGTTTCCAACCAAGAACTCTATTACTGCAGGGTAATATATGGGGCTCTAATGGCTGCCCCTTTAACTACTGGCTATCCAGAAGTTACTCACATTGTCCAACACCCTACAGATGTTTACAATATGGCAAGTCTAAATACAAACTATTATCTAGCTCCTAATCCCTCACATGCAAAATCCAACCCTGCAGATTTCCTTCTGTATTCTTGTCTACCATTGTGACAACTTTTGATACAGTACACATGAGTGGTGAGTCACTTCAAGTTATCATTTAAGGAGTAAGAGTTAATTTCCTAGTCTGAAGAATGGGAAAACATGGTATACAATCTCATTCAGAGATCACAAGAGGAGCTAAGTTAAGTAGTGTGAAGCAAGCTGTAGAAGTACCAAAAGTTAGTATTTCATTTTTTGACTAATAGGTAACCCTAAACCCTATAGCTGTCCTATTTGGTCTTCAGATGCAGTACTCAAGTGTACCACATCCAAAATTATCTCTAAACATTTTTGTCTGACATCTTTTCTGCGGGTGGGGAGATAAAGTGTTTTGATCTCAAAGATCTTTTCTTGGTAACTGAATTGAGAATGGGATAGGAAAAGGAATCCAATCCTCATTCTTCAGCCTTCTGCTGTATTATATATGTGTCAAGCTATATTTCAGATTAGGATTCCATGGAAAAGGTTATCACAGATCAGCCAAGGTGCTAACGTAAATGTCACCAAAGGAATCAAATAGAGAGGATATAATATCAACTAAACTATTAATTTTCACCCTAAAGACCATCTACTTCATGTCCACAGTCCCTGATGATTTCTCACTCCCAGAGTATTTACTGTTTCTACTCATCATCCACATGTAACAAATAGCTATAGCTCCTGACTTGAAATGAAATGTGGGGTAGTTGAAAAAATGTGGGGTTGGGAAACAGACAGACCTAGTGCTATGAACTCTATGACCTTGAGCAAATTCCTTAAGCTTTCCAAGTCTTAGTTTCTTAAATTATTCTATAACTTTGAGCTCATTTTATTTTGAATTTTCCTAAAGTAATGTTGTCATTTCAGAGTCCTAGTGCAGGTGAACTGAGAGCATGCAAGCCTTTGTGTATTTATGGAGGATACACTGTGCACTCTTCTCTTCAACTAGCAAGAGCCAGGCTAAGCCCTAGGAAGCATTAATTTAAGGCATGACATAAAATAATATCCACATGAATGGATTATCTCATATTCAATCACATTTGTTTCAGTATTTATTTAATTAAAAGCACAACTATATTTATAATGGCAGCTTGTGCCTTCCAAGATCCATAGCCTTATTTCCTTCTGGAAGCACTCACTGAAGAGGAACTTTAAGTACTTCTCTTCATAGCCAAATAGATCCTATTTTCATTAGATGTGCCTGAGCACAGAGACATTCACCAAAGCCTTATTGATAATTGTACCTGATTAACCACAAACTGTAATAGGAGGATTGAATGCTTTTTATTAATTAACATAGTCAAGTCAAGGAAAACAGCCTACATGAGGGATAGCTTGTATAAAAATAATTGACTCATTAATCTTAACTATGTGAACATGTTCACATTAGCAAGGTCAGTCGCTAGAAAGGATTCAAACTGGAATAGCACATTCACGCAAGTATGATTCTGTAGTTATTTCATTTGGACTAGCATGGAATTCCTTACAACAGTGAAGGTTTTCAGAAGGACATAGTCACAGAAAAGGCAAAAGTTTCAGAAGGGCAGTCTTTGCTTCACTTTTTCAAG